>NW_027411977.1:245212147-245812147 GCF_047663935.1 Musca autumnalis | reverse complement strand
GATCCACTCCTTCAGGTATCTCCGTCATAAAATTTCGTAAAAATGCAGTTTAAGACCTACTTTGATTTTTCACTTCAAAAATAGACTATGTTTGCCCATTTCGTCAGGTACCTTTTCCCAACACTTTTTAACTTTAATCCAAATCCATTTTTTTGTGTTCCAAGATTCTGCATAATTTTAAGGAAACAAGCGTTATAATACACACATAGAGGGCCAGCAAAACCAACTGATATACTTTTACTTGTTTTTGCTGCTTTTGTTCCAATAATATTTGGAGGAGATAAATGTTCGCACAGCCAAGAGAGTTTGTATAAAATCAGAATTTTCATTATTTAATTACATATTTCTTAATCTGACGAATAACTTGATCACAGAAAAAGAAATCATTTGTACAATCTTCATATCTCGACGAGATAAAGCGATTTTGAGATGTGTGTCTGTCCGTCCGTCTGTCCATTATAAATTGTAAACACGCTCCGCAATTATGGACCGATCGTCACGAAATTTTGTATGGAGGTCGGGTTCAGATCAGAATAGATCCCTATTCTTATTCGTGATGATGGTGAAATATTTAGCGGGTGAAATGGACCAAACACATAATATTCCGATTTTCTAGCGGCTCTGTAGGTCTCAATAATAGTCCGATCAACGCGTAATTTTAAATAAGGTAAGAGTATATCACAAAGGAGAAGCTTGCAATTTGAGATGGCGATCGGATAATATTTAGAGGGTTAAATGTGAAAACAAAACTTTTGTGTGAAAATGTTTAATATACAGCTTATATCTTAATTCCTGGAAGTGACATTCCGGACAAGTGAGATATACTTGAAAGTGGAACGCTTGACCTTTCAATTGATGCCAATTATGTTGGGGTGCATGATCTGATAACAGAGTTACAGCCAAATATATTCCGTTATTTGCTTGTAGTGTAATAATAAACTCACTAGAAGTCGCAATTATACATCAATAATCACGAAATTTTGCACCAGGTAAGAGTATAGGTCGAAAAAGATGCCTACAATTTTGAATGATGATCTGATATTCCTTAGCGGGTGAAATGGACCATTACTTTTGTATGAAAAATATAAAAATTTTATTTTTGGTCGATATTATAATTCCTTGAGGACATATATATTTCGCAAAGTAGCCTACATATGGGAAAAAGCTACTGACCTTTCCTCTGATGTAAATTGCAATAAAGTGTTTGCTAGATAACGGGCCTACTGCCTAATATACAGTATCGGCCAAAACTAAAGCACCCCCTCAGTACATTTTTTTGAAATGATAATTTTTTTATGAAAACAAAATTATAAATTTATTTTTTATTTTTCTTTTTATTTATTTATATCTTTATAATTGAAAAATACAAAAATAAGGAGATCAGAATTTAATAAACAAAAGTTAAAATTCAAAAAATATTTTAGGTCGCAAATATAAACGGACAAAACTAAAGTACCCCCCAATTTGAGGTACAACAAAAACTATTGAAATCAATATTTCGTTGCTTATCCTCTATTCTGGATGACACAATCACATCTTTTAGGCATAAAGGATACTAAATTATAATTTATTGCAGGCGAAATAATCGGTTTTCGGAAAATTTTGCTTAAATCCTCAAAATACTGAAAATCGGAAGTTACCGTTATATGGGGGCTACACCTAAACGTGAACCCAGGTCCACGATTTTTGGTGAATATGTTTTATGACCACTAGGAACCCTTAGTGCCAATTTACAGCTAATTCAGTAGGAAAATGTGGCTTAAATATCGGAAATACCGAAGATCGGAAGGTACCGCTATAAGGGGGCTATACCAAAACATTAGCCGATATTGTTCATATTCATCCAAAAATGATGCTGCAGCATCCACTAGTCAAATACAATACGCTAACGTTTAAAAATTAGCAAAAGAACGAATTGCAGAAGAACTATAGACGCCGGCTTATTCAGTCGACGACCAGCAAAAAACCTTCCATGTTTTACAGCGTCTTTGCATTATTTAGGATTTAACGGTTGCCCATTTGGTCCAAGCCTTTTACCACCTGAATACTTTAAATTAAACATAGATTTATCGGAAAACAGTTCAAATGGGTCTTGGCGAATGCCAGTCTGGCTCCTTCATTTTTAGTCGATATGAAAGGTTTTTTTTGCTGGTCGTCGACTGAATAAGCCGGCGTCTATCGTTCTTCTGCAATTCGTTCTTTTGCTAATTTTTAAACGTTAGCGTATTGTATTTGACTAGTGGATGCTGCAGCATCATTTTTGGATGAATATGAACAATATCGGCTAATGTTTTGGTATAGCCCCCTTAAAGCTGTACCTTCCGATCTTCGGTATTTCGGATATTTAAGCCACATTTTCCTACTAAATTAGCTGTAATTTGGTACTTAGGGTTCATAGTGGTCACAAAACATATCCACCAAAAATCGTGGACCTGGGTCCACGTTTGGGTGTAGCCCCCATATAACGGTAACTTCCGATTTTCAGTATTTTGAGGATTTAAGCTAAATTTTCCGAAAACCGATTATTTCGCCTGCAATAATTAATAATTTAGTATCTTTTATACCAAAAAGATGTGATTGTGTCATCCAGAATAGAGGATAAGCAACGAAATATTGATTTCAATAGTTTTTGTTGTACCTCAAATTGGGGGGTGCTTTAGTTTTGTCGGTTTATATTTGCGACCTAAAATATTTTTTGAATTTTAACTTTTGTTTATTAAATTCTGATCTCCTTATTTTTGTATTTTTCAATTATAAAGATATAAATAAATAAAAAGAAAAATAAAAAATAAATTTATAATTTATAATTTAGTTTTCATAAAAAAATTATCATTTCAAAAAAATTTACTGAGGGGGTGCTTTAGTTTTGGCCGATACTGTACATATAATAGGTTCTGTGTAGAGACCCAAATTTTTATCCCATGCTACATATTGTCTCTCCAAAAGTTTATGTAACACCACGAAATATTTGTCCTAGACCCCTTATTTGGTATGCCAAAATGCATATCTCGACGAGATAAAGCGATTTAGCGATGTGTGTCCGTCCATTAAAAATTGTAAACAAGCTTAAGGCCGCAATTAATGACCGATTGTAACGAATTTTTTAAGGAGGTTGGGTTCGGCCAGAATAGAAATGATTAGTTTTTGCTGATGATCGTGAAATGTTCAGCGAATGAAATTGACCAAAAACAAAATTTTAACCAATTTTGTAAAATTTTAAACAAAGTTTGAGTTTATGATGAAGAAGAAGCGTACAAGCCAACGTGAAGATCAGATAATACTTAGCGGGTTAAATGGACTGAAACTTTTGTGTGAAATTGGTCATAATTTCAATAACGTAGCGGTTAAACAACGGAAGTAGTAGTACTACATATGTGGGTTTCATTACATTTTAGTATGAGTGAACTAAATTTTCCTTTCCTGCTACACTTTTTGGTCATAAGTATTATACATTACATCTCTGATATTTGATAATTAAATTTTCACAATCATTGAAAAGAAGTTCCGTGGAGAGAGATTGTCCAGGGATAGTGGTATAGGGTATCCCATGGTCGGCTCCGTCCGACTATAGACTTTTCTTACTTGTTTTCTTATAGGATGTGGCCATCAAATTTATATAATGGTATAAGTGGCATAGTTATAGGCTAAATCTATTTGTATTTTTTAATACTTTTAGGAAACTGTATACGCTATGACTCGAAACGTCAAGAATGGTTTTGCAGGACAACACTGTTATATGTATATTGTAACAGTGTTTTGGCTATTAATTTTGATATGTAAATGGTTATAATTTGGGTTTTAAAATATTATTTTTGAGAATTTACAAAATGTATAAAAAGTGGCGAAGCTTCCCAACCCATGGGGCAGCTACGCCATCGATGTTGCACATTCTCCAACAGACTGTAAAACTGTAATTTATCATACATCGTCCTCAAATAAAAAATAATATTTTTTCTATTGAATCATCAAAAATGATTCAAAAATTCACAAAAAGAATCAGATTCTAGTACTTAATTGTACTAGGTACCTTGAACTTAGGTAAAAAAATCATAATATTACTAAAACAAGATACGTTTAGGATAATATTTGATTTAAACTTCACATTATAGAGCGGTATATCTATGGCGTAAAGAGGCGCCCCATGTTACCATACATCCGACGGATAAGCATTCATATTAATAAAGTAAAAAAATGACTACTGTAAATGATAATACATTTTTGCATACTTTTAGGACATCAATATATTTCCATGGTAGTCATGGAGTTATGAGGCCAGGCTTTACTGTAAAATAAATTTTATTCAAATATTATGGTACTGTACAACAAACAAATTTTTCAAAGTACATTGTTGTTTTAGCACTTTCATTATTTTTCAAAATGTTATAATTATAATTTATTATAATTCTAATTATATATTAAAATGTTCACATTTTTAACAAGTTATATTGCATTACCAGCATCTGAAATAAATCTTCCGACGGCAAAACACACATACATTGGCTGTATTTCACCTTTTCAAATTTGGATAATGCCGACGGGGTAAGTTGTCCAAAGGCAAACTTCTTATACATGGTTTTGGTATATTCCTTTCATTAATGTTGTGGCCTACTTGATGTTGCCCACAAATAAGTAAAAATTTTAAAGAAAACAGAATTATAAACAAATAAAAACTATACCAATTTTATTTTGCATACTTTTGGGATAATCCGCTTACTAAAACTATTGCCTGCTTTCAGGAGCTCAGTTATGTTTTATAAGACATTTTTCCCCCTTAGGTATTTTCGGAAATAAAACGACTAATTTTTAATATAAATTATTTATTTCTTTAAATTATTTTACTCTTTTAATTTTATACAAATATTTCAATAAAATATACATTTTAAAATTATATTTAATTACAATAAAATTATTATTTTCTAAAATAAAACCTTTTATAAAATTTCGTTATATAATTGTACTTGTTTATGCTCATGTCAAAATGAAACTCGTTTAGTAGAAAACAAATGGTCTAGGAAATATTACTTAAAACTAAAATAGTACCAGTTAAATGGTTATCAAAATTTGTTTCTTAAATATATAGTGAAAAAATAAAACACATCAATACATTTAGAGAAGATGATTTGAACTACTGGCAAATTATAAATAATTATTTTCTTAGTAGATGGTCTTTAGTTTACATAAAAAGCTTTAGTTAGTTTATATATGAAAAATTGTTAATTTTATTCTTTATATAAATTGTATAGTTAAATATATATTGAGTATAAAATAGACACACAGAGAGTTTGAAAAATCTTATATTATTATTTTGTTATTCTTAATAACTACATTAAAAGTTATATAGTTTGTTTTATATAAAAAATTGACTATCACATTTGTGCTTATCTCAATTTGTAAAAGGATTTAATTTAAATCCTTTGTATTTGGTTCAACACCACCATCACTTTTTGACATTTCCATGTGGGAGGGCAACATTTTGCCGTCGGCATTTTGCTTTGCACTTTTCCTTTGCAGCTGTACAAAAACAAAGCTGGAATCCTTCACACTATATTTCCTTGGGAAATGTTCCAAATATATTCAATTTTCTTTTTTCTGTCTAACAACATCACAATTTTGCTTTTAACGAGCTTTATTCCATTTTTCAAGCGAGGAACTATTTTCTTCCGGCTTTACAGGGATGGCATTTTAGTTCCAGGAGGGCTTCACTTGGCCATTGGGTAAAATTTGTATTACCGCTGTTGAGGAGCTGTTCGAACTTGATGGCACCATATTTTGTTGGTAGTGATCCTTTAAGGCTTTACACATGGCCAAAGCCAATAACTTCCAAGCCACCACATCACCTTCAGTGGGATTGGGGCTTGGTGCTGGCGAACTTGGTGGGGTTTCTAGGCTATTTACAATTGGCGGGCTATTTATGATGTGGCCATCTACTTGATCCACTTCCTCAGATGAATAGGAAGATTGCTGTTGCTGCAGTGGTTGTTGATGTAGAATTTCTTGTTCTTCATTTTCATAGAAGGGTATGGCCATTTTGTCGTCGATTGTTCGTTATAAAATTTATCCAACAATTAGCAAAAACAGTTCCAACTTATACACGTAATTTGTACTTTATTTTGTGTTTTAAATTCTTTCGTCTTTTTTCGTTTTGTACGCTATTCGTTTTGTTCACTATGCTACAAAATGTTGCTGTACACTCTCCAAGCACGTCTTGCTTTTACCGCCAACTACATGAGACTGACTCACGGAACTGATGCACCACGGTATTTATAGCATTTCCTTGTTGTGTCAGGATAAGCAACAAGCTAACAGGAGGGGGGTTACTTGCTCTGACACGTTCAAAACTGATGGAAATTGTAATTGAAACAATTGTGGTTGTAAAGCCACAGACCAAACACACAGATACAAGACCCAAAAACTCAGGGAAAAAGTCACCCCCTTAAAACTCTAACCCCTGACATCCATCGGTGACACACAGTCAACAATTGGGAGAGCGAGAGTGCCACAACAAGAGAAAATATTAGTCCTTGCACAAAACATAAATTCACGTGAAATTCACGTTTACTCTATCGTAAAGCGTAAGACAAAAACAATTTCATGTTACGCTTCCGTCATGTCGTATTTGGTGTCGCCGTAGTCTGTCCGTCCGTTGTGTGTGTTCTTCCGCCGTTCTGACTGCCACTTAACTAATCTTATCAACAATAGTATTTTGTTTTTGTTGTCTATTTTTTGGCTGACTGACAAAATGTTGAGAGCCCTCTTCTAAAATACAATCATCACGTGTAATTTTGTCACTCTCGCTCTCACATTACTTTCATCACACAATTTTTCACAATTGAAATTTTAAGGGGGTTCGACAATGACTTCGAAGTGTATTTCGAATCACCCCTAAAGGGAAGTGGTGTTATTTTGAAATTTATATTTTTATGTGAATGTTCGAATTTCGAGAAGGGGAATTTCCATTGCCTTATGAAATACTTAACTTCGAAGGCGACAAAGGGGAGTTTGATTAATTCGAATAAAATGTTGTTCTTGCATTGTTAAAATAACTTACGTTTAGATGTTTTCGAAGTTGTATGTTTATACCCCTCATTCCCCATCATAAATCATAAGGAGGAGATTTTTTGTGTGTCCGAATGTGCCTATGCGTGTTATTTTTTGTGAATGGTCCTTGACCAATTTTTTATGTGAATGTAAGGCTCTAAACATGTAGAATAAATTATTAGAAACTGCCGCCAAAAACATATAACAAAAGACTTTAGCATGTGAAGCCTAACTGTAAACTATGAAGTTAAGCAATAATTCAAATAGATATTGTATAAGCTGACTTTTCAGCACAAAAACATTTTAAGGATTAAATATCCTGTGTAGATTCCTGCCTGATAGTAGCCTTAAAAATCTGTCCTCCTTTGTAGGGAACCGCTTGCCTTTGAAAGGCCTTCCTAAAAATATTACTAAGAATCCACGAGGCTTTGTAGGGACATGACTGCTTTTGTATTGATCTCCCTGAAAATATGTTTAAAAATCCACGAACCTTTGTACTGATCTCGCTAAAAATATGTTAAAAAATCCACGAAACTTTGTACTGATCTGCCTGAAAATACTTTTAAAATCTTCGTATTGATCTCCCTGAAAATATGTTCAAAAATCCACGAACCTTTGTATTGATATCCCGAAATATATGTTCAAAAATCCACGAACCGTCGTTCGGATCTCCTTCAAAATATTAATCTCCCTAATAGTATTTTTTTTAATCCACAATCTGTTTAAGGGACCTTCCACGAACCTTTAAAGAGACCTCTCTGAAAATATATTTTAAAAACCAAGAACCTGTGAGGGGACTTCTCTGAAAATATTTTTGAAAATCCATGAACCTTTAACGGGACCTCTCTGAAAATATTTTTGAAAATCCACGAACCTTTAAAGGGACCTCTCTGAAAATATTCTTGAAAATCCATGAACCTTTAAAGGGACCTCTGAAAATATTTTTGAAAATCAACTAACCTTTAAAGGAACCTCTCTGAAAATATTCTTAAATCCACGAACCTTTAAAGGGACAACTCTGGAAATATTATTAAAATCCACGAACTTTTAAAGGGACATCACTGTAAATATTTTTTTTTTAAATCCACGAACTTTTAAAGGGACATCAATGTAAATATTTTTTTAAAATCCATGAACCTTTAAAGGGACCTCTCTGAAAATATTTTTGAAAATCCACGAACCTTTAAAGGGACCTCTCTGAAAATATTTTTGAAAATCCACGAACCTTTAAAGGGACCTCTCTGAAAATATATTTTAACAACCAAGAACCTGTAAAGGGACTTCTCTGAAAATATTTTTGAAAATCCACGGACCTCTCTGAAAATATTTTTTAAAATCCAAGAAACTTTAAAGGGACCTCTCTGAAAATATTTTTGAAAATCCATGAACCTTTAAAGGGACCTCTCTGAAAATATTTTTGAAAATCCACGAACCTGTAAAGGGACATCACTGAAAATATTTTTTAAAATCCACGAATCTGCAAAGGGACCTCTGAAACTATTTGTTTTAATCCACGAACCTTTAAAGGGACCTCTCTGAAAATATTTTGGAAAATCCATGAACCTTTAAAAAGACCTCTCTTTAAATATTTTTGAAAATCCACAAACCTTTAAAGGGACCTCTCTGAAAATATTTTTGAAAATCCGCGAACCTTTAAAGGGACCTCTCTGAAAATATTTTTGAAAATCCGCGAACCTTTAAAGGGACATCACTGAAAATATTATTGGAAATCCAGGAAGCTTTAAAGGGACCTCTCTGAAAATATTTTTGAAAATCCCCGAACCTTTAAAGGGACCACTCTGTAAATATTTTTGAAAATCCACGAACGTATAAAGGGACCTCTCTGAAAATATTTTTGAAAATCCATGAACCTTTTAAGGGACCTCTCTGTAAATATTTTTTAAAATCCACGAACCTTTTAAGGGACCTCTCAGTAAATATTTTTGAAAATCCACGAACCTTTTAAGGGACCTCTCTGAAAATTTTTTGAATATCCACAAACCTTAAAAGGGACCTCTCTGAAATATTTTTGAAAATCCACGAAACTTTAAAAATATTTTTTTTAAATTCAAGAACTTTTAATGGGACCTCTTTGTAAATATTTTTGAAAATCGACGAACCTTTAAAGGTACTTCCTTAAAAATATTTTAAAATAGCCACGCATTTTTGTACTGATCTGCCTCAAAATATTTTGGAAAATCCATGAAACTTTAAAGAGACATCTCTGAAAATATTTTTGAAAATCCACAAACCTTTAAAGGGACCTCTCTGAAAATATTTTTGAAAATTCACGAACCTCGAAAGGGTCCTCTCTGAAAATATTTTTAAAAATCCACGAACCCTTTAAAGAGGCCTCTTTGATTTCTTTTTGAAACACAGCAGCCTTTGTGAGTATTCTCTGAAATATCTTTAAAAACCCACTTCTCTGAATTTTTTAAAAATAAGCGAGCCTTTGTAAGCTCCTCCTTGAAAATACTTTTTAAAATCCAATAGCCTTTGTAGGCACCTCCTTGAAAACACATTTTTAAAAATTCACTAGACTCTTTAGTAACCTCCCTGAAAATATCTTTGAAAATACACAAGCCTTTGTAGGGACCTCCCTGAAAACATTCTTTAAAATCCGCGAGCTTTTGTTGGGACCTCCCCGAAAATATTCTTTAAAATCCTCGAGCTTTTAAGGACTTCCATGAAAATATTCTTAAAAATCTACGAGCCATTTTAGGGACCTCCCCGAGAATATAATTTAAGAATACACGAGCCTTTTAAGTACCTCCCTGAACATATTTTTAAAAAATACGAGACTTTGTAGCGACCTTTCTGAAAATATTCTTAAAAATCTACGAGTCTTCTAGGGACCTCCCTGCCTTTGTGAATACCAAGGAAGGGTCCCTTCTTGGTAAAGACCTCCCTGAAAATATTCTTAAAAAGCCACGAGCTTTGCAGGGACATCCGGTATATACTCTTAAACTCAGCGAGCCTTCTGGGGTACTCGCGAAAATATTCTTAAAAATCCACGAGCCTTCTAAGACATTTCTCAAAATTTTCTAAAAAATGCATGAGGCTCAAGGGACATCCTAAAAAAAATTAAACTAGTAGGGACCTCGGGAGAATTTTCTTAAAAATCCACGAGCCTTCCACAACATCCCTCAAAATATTCTTAAAAAATTGGATAGCTTTCTAGGGACATCCTAAAAAGTATTTTCAAAATGCACAAACCTTCAACTGACGAACCTGAATATATTTTTAAAAAACCAAAAATCATTTATGAACGGCCATAAGTACTTTTAAAAATTAACGGGACTTCGCTCAAAAATATTGTTAGAGGTCAAAGAGATTTTGAGAGACCTACCTTTATAACGACCTTATTTCATTCCGTCCTTTGTAAAAACATCACAGAAAATATCATAAAAAATCTCTGATTCTGCTAGAGATTTTTCATTTCTCCTAAATGTATGTGATTTTTTTTAATAGTATCTCTCACAAAAATATGCAATACTTTTGAGAAATATGTTTAGCATTATCTAAAGATGTTGTTTTAGTTTTGTTTAATTGTTCATGTAAGTGAATTGAATTCTATTTCAAATGTTTATATGATATTCTGCTATTTCAAAAACGTAATTTTATTTTATTTTTCCAATTTTTTTTTTTTTTTTTGATATTCTACATAGGATATTCTGATTAATATCTACTGTTCTTTTACCTTATCCAATGGTCAAAAAATAACAAATAATTACTTATTCATCCAACACCTGTAATAAATCTTCAACTTTGGCAAAATAAATCATTCTAACACCCTCAAATAATGGTCATGTTTTGAGATTAACATATTCAAATTTCAAAATAAATCCACAAAGTTTAAATGCTTATAAACTCATAACAACTGAGACCATTTACCAGAAAAAATCTAAACTCTTACCCCAAAATTATGCTTCAAAATGTATTGTGTTCAACAGTCTCTCATTCTCTGAAATTTTTTGAATTATGTGGTAAACACCGCATTATTAATTAGACTCATTTATGGCATTGTTCTGTAAAACTCCATATTCAACTAACTCTAATCATGAGGGGAGTTTTGTCTATTTGTACGCATTTGTATACTGTTTTTCATTCATACACAAAAATATGGCTAAAAAGTTTCTATGCCATGGTTGGTTTTATGGTTGTTAAGTTACCTTAATTAAATGTCAGTTCATATCGTTAAACTTTTTGTCTTGACTGCCAGGCAGGCAGGGATTTAGCAGAATATCCAGAGTGTGTGAGTTAAATATTTTTGGTTATTGTTGCAAAATGAAACAATTTGCATATGAGTTTGCTAAACATTTTTGCTTCTTTTTTTGGTTTTGAATTGGAAGGAGTATTCTCTTGAGATATTGTCTGTCTGCCTGTTTTACTTCATTATAATAAATCAATTTGTTAATTAAGTAATAAGCTGAGGTTCGTTAGATTATAAGAAAGAGAGGATAATAAAGTATAGAAAAACTGATTAGACTTTGGTGATAGACTGTTTAGTGGAAATGAAATATGGTATTGTTTTGTTTTTGTTTATATGTTAGGTTGGGGTTTTGTTTGCCGAAAAAGAATACAGTCTCATTATTCTGAAAATATTCTTAAAATCACGAACCTGAAATCTGTGCCTTTTTAAGGACCCCCCTGACAATATTTTTAAAAATCTAAGAGACGTCTATGATTTTTGGATTTTTAAGAATATAAAGAGCTTTACTGAAATTCTTACAAAAATTACTAAAAATTACCAGAAAATATTGTTAATTAAACACACATACTGTTACACCAAGGATATATTGCACAATTTAAATGCATTTAACTACATTTTCCTGAGCAAATATCCTGTAGTTTATTTAAATTTACATTTGCTATTATAGTGGGCATTTACAATGTTTACTTTTTGTTGTTTTTTGAAAACTCTAAGCAAAAACTATGCTTCATTCAATATCACTGCCATATAAATATTTTACACCAATCTTTACTTAACCTGTAAACAAAGAAAACTGTTAAAATATTGCGTTTTGTTTGTTTATTTAAAAGCACAATACACAAATATTGTTTACACAAGCATGTAATAATATACACCCAGGATCAAAAGTATGCAACAATTTTGCATGACGTTCTCATAAGATGCCATGTAGTGCATATTTCTTGGAGCGTCATCGGAAAAAATGACAAACATGGTCTCAGAGAGAGTTTTTCTCTTCACAAACATACCTTTCAACAAACTAAAAAACTAGCTCTTCCACAATAACTGCTAACTGAAGTATGCAAAATAAAAACTATTTTTTGCTGCCATAATTTATTCAACTTAGCCATTGTTTCTGTAAAAATCGTTATATTACAACCTTCACTCAACAGTGTATATGCCACTTTCATACTTACTTACTTACTCAAAGTGTCTATATGTCTCAAAAGTGACTGTTCTGCTTGACTTGAACATTGAAAGTAAATATTTTTCTTTATTTTTGTACGATACAAAACCATGAAGTAAATATAAAGACAATACCAAGACATGCCAAACAATTCAAGTAAAATAAAAGAACAACAGCTACATACTTACATATATTCATATCGGCAAATAAACATAAATGTTTGCATACTTTTAGGAGGTATATATGGTAAATGAGGGAAAGTCATGTTTGTACCCTAACTTTAAGGCCAACGAGGGTATTACGCTTTCATACGATAAAAAATGTGACTCATCGAAATAAGGGTTTTAGACCCCAAGTATATTTGGATGATGTCTGGAGAGTATTTTCACAGGTTGTCTGCGTTTCTCATATATTCCGGCTCTATGGAGAGAAGTCACTGTGACATTAATTCCTAAGGCAAAGAAGCCAAGGCACACACTTCCAAAAGACTATAGGCCGATCAGTTTATCTTTCTTTCTACTAAAAACTCTAGGAAAGCTGTTTGACCTTGCAATTAGGTCCAAAATGCCAACATCCGCAACCAGTCCTACCTAAGATACGTACACTAAAGGTTAATCGGTAGAAACTGCTTTGAATGATATTGTCGGGTTTATCGAGAGGAATGTGGATAACTCAAAGCAGCCCTTCTAGACATTAGCAGCCCTTCTAGACATGGAAGGAGCCTTTAATAACGTTAAGTTAAAGTCAGGTCATAATTCACTTACAGAGCTGGGCATTTTCTCTATACTAATCAAGTGAAGAATAATAATCATAATGGAGAGAATTCCATAAGGAAGTCAGTCGCCAGAGTCATGGATGGAAGATTGTCATTGTCAACGAAATGCTCAAAGACTTTGATAAACTTTGAAACAGGCAGGTATCGCATATGCTGATGATGTTGTTTTGATGATCAGTGGAAATTTTACACAGACCATATCGGACCTCATGCAAGGAGCTCTAGCCAAGTTATCGGGATGGAAACTGGCTGGGTGTAACTTCTTCTTAGACAGAAGAAATCGAAAATCAACACATTCAATCTACCAACGCTGGAAGGCATTACATTGGAACTCTCTTCAATTCAGGACCATCGGCTAATATGCAAAAGGAAAGTCGAAGAATGGGATTGAGACCGCAAGTCAAGCAGTGGATGTTCATGACCACAGTACGCCCAATTTATAGCTATGGGTTATGGTTTGGTGGCTAAACAAGAACTCGTTTCTACACGAATAAAACATAGTTCAAAGAGCGTAATCAATACTCATCACAGGTGCTAAACAGAGCACTCCACAGGCTGCCCAGAAGGTACTACTGTATCTTTATCCGTTAGATCTTGTTGTAGCGAAGCAAGTATCCAAGAGCGTTCTTCGACTCAGGGAGCTTTATTTGTGGCACAGCTCTCAACACGGCCACGCTGCGATTCTTAGTCGAACGTGAATGCCAATGATCACGGAGAGATAAAGTGATTACAGATCACCATAAACCAAGCAGAGAGAGGCCTGTCCCCACAACACTACATTTCTGGACTGTATAGAGATATTTACCGATGGCTCTAAGATGGAAAATGGAACAGGTGTAGGCGTCTACAGCGATACCCTCTACCTACGACTCTCATAAGTTGACATAAGTTGTACGAAAATTGTAGTGTCTTCCAAGCCGATAGCCAATTGGCCTTCAAGTCACTCAAGTCCTATTCAGTCAAGTCTGGGGCTGTTGTGTTTTGGTAGAACGCCTTGAGGGACCTAAAACAAATCGTAACATTATGTTGGGTCTTGGTGTCCAAAATAAATGAGAGAGAATTGATGGGAGAGTAATGCCCCTTTGTTAATTAACGGCTGACATAGCTCTCATTTGAATTAGTTATTCTATGTTGTTACGACAACGTGCAGGCGTTGACATCAATGAGTTAAGCTGACTTTGTGCCCAAAGTGTGAAAAATAGGCAGGGTGATGCCCCTACTGAAGACAAGCAAGAATGCCAGCAAAGGTGAATCGTACAGATTTCGTTTTTGTCGCCCGTAGCTGTATTTTAAGGCTTTACTCATTCCCACCACCAGAAGTAGCTATCGAGTTACCGATCATCAGCATGGGTTCCGTAAGCAGCTTAGCACTACAACATCGCTGCAAAACGGCTCCACACATATTAGGCGAGGACTCAATTAGAACAGGCTGTGTGATACAAACAATGTTGGTGGTGCTCGACTTATCAAAAGCCTTTGATGCTGTCGAGTACCCCACGCTGATTACGGTCAAATTTGAAGAGTTAAATAATCAATTGTATGTGTGGAAATCAGTTGTACGTGAAATTTAGAAACAAGAAGTCGAAGCTCCGTATAGAGAAACAGGGAATTCCCCATGGTGTTTAAACTCTACTTTTCACGAATTCCGCCACCTCTGGGCGTCATTAGAAGTATGCGAATGATTGTAGGATCGTGACATCGGTTACCTACTATAATGTTATTTGTGAAAGGCTAAAATCCTATTGATTCCATCTTACAACTTTTGAAATACGAGGAATATGCAAATATCCGCCACTTGCCTACGGCCACTCTGTTCGCCACATGGACTACGGAGATTAGAACCGAACTGAATGTTTTGGTCGATGGTAGCAGAACACCGACCACTAGTGTGACGACAAAAGTCACTCCGTTTGTTTTTGTCCCCACCTTTTGTTGTTGTTATTGTATTTTGAATTATATGTGTTGAATTATATTGAACTATATAATTGAATTCGTAAATAAATCTTACTAAGAAACACGTGGTTTTTCTGTAATGGGATAGGTACCCCAATGGCACGTGGTTTTTGTAAAATTATTTAAACTTATTTTTGGGTAATAGGTACAGACTGTTTTCCTATAAAAGGACCGGAGGAAATTGAAAGGGGATCAGTCAGTGTTCAAAGGAAGTGAAGTCAACTAGTGCGCGAATTCAATCTAGTGGAAGAAAAAAATTGCAGATAACCAGGTGAGTCAGAGTGGTGATATTCAATTTCTTGTCCAGATTCCTTGAAGTGTTCGTAACTCTTGGAACTCCTTCGCGTACTCTTGCCCAGATTCCTTGAAGTGTTCGTAACTCTTGGAACTCCTTCGCGTACTCTTGCCCAGATTCCTTGAAGTGTTCGTAACTCTTGGAATTCCATGGCGTCTTTTTGCCCAGATTCCTTGAAGTGCTCGTAACTCTTGGAACTCCTTCGCGTACTCTTGCCCAGATTCCTTGAGGTGTTCGTAACTCTTGGAATTCCCTCGCGTACCTTTGCCCAGATTCCTTGAGGTGTTCGTAACTCTTGGAATTCCATGGCGTCTTTTTGCCCAGATTCCTTGAAGTGCTCGTAACTCTTGGAACTCCTTCGCGTACTCTTGCCCAGATTCCTTGAGGTGTTCGTAACTCTTGGAATTCCCTCGCGTACCTTTGCCCAGATTCCTTGAGGTGTTCGTAACTCTTGGAAGCCCTTCGCGTACTCTTGTCCAGATTCCTTGAAGTGTTCGCAACTCTTGGAACTCCTTCGCGTATTCTTACCCAGATTCCTTGAAGTGTTCGCAACTCTTGGAACTCGTGTACTCTTGCCCAGATTCCTTGAAGTGTTCGCAACTCTTGGAACTAGAGTACTCTTGCCCAGATTCCTTGAAGTGTTCGCAACTATTGGAACTCGCGTACTCTTGCCCAGATTCCTTGAAGTGTTCGCTCTTACTCTTGCCCAGATTCCTTGAAGTGTTCGTAACTCTTGGAATTCCCTGGCGTACTCTTGCCCAGATTCCTTGAAGTGTTCGTAACTCTTGGAACTCCTTCGCGTACTCTTGCCCAGATTCCTTGAGGTGTTCGTAACTCTTGGAATTCCCTCGCGTACTCTTGTTCGTAACTCTTGGAAGCCCTTCGCGTACTCTTGTCCAGATTCCTTGAAGTGTTCGCAACTCTTGGAACTCCTTTGCGTATTCTTACCCAGATTCCTTGAAGTGTTCGCAACTCTTGGAACTCGTGTACTCTTGCCCAAATTCCTTGAAGTGTTCGCAACTCTTGGAACTCGCGTACTCTTGCCCAGATTCCTTGAAGTGTTCGCAGCTCTTGGAACTCCCTCGCGTATCCTTGCCCAGACTCCTTGGAGTGTCCGCATCTCTTGGGTCTCCGCGTAACCTTTGCAGGTTCCATGAAGTGTTCTTAACTCTTGGAACCCCCCTCCGCGTGTGTCCTCTTCCCCGCTCGTCCAGTTAGTCAAGTGGTTCGGAGAACTTTTCCAGGTCTCCTGCGAAGCCTACAGAAACCTTGCCCATATCTATCGTTTAGCCCATACTTCCACGGCAACGTATCTGGAGGAGGACCCGACCGGTGGGCGAACTTATCCAGGTCGCCCAACAGGCCGGTATAGACGGAGAACTTATCCAGGTCTCCCACACAACCAATATCCGGAATCTACTCGAGTCTCCCGTCGAGACTACTGCCGACGTGTTATCACTCTCTCGGTCTTTCCACTTACAAATTTCTGTGGCAGACTCTGGACCTCCGCGAGCTATCCCAGCAACAAGAGAGAACTTGTCGTTACACTAGCTACCCCAATACCGACCACTAGCTACCCCGAGACAGATCCTACTTTGGCTTAAGTAATCACTTCAAAAACAAAGCCACAACCCGTCAAACAAAAATAACGCTTTACAAAACACTTACACTACCCGTGCTGATGTATGGTTCCGAAGCCTGGGTACTAGCGCAAGCAGATAAGGCAGTGCTTGGCGTGTTTGCGAGAAAAATTTTTCGAAAGATCTACGGGCCAATCTGCGTTGACGGTGAATATCCACGTCGCATGAACCACGAGCTGTATCTGCTATACAACGACATCGATATAGTTAAAGGTATCGAGATGCAGCGATTGCGTTGGCTTGGCCATATAATAAGAATGAGCGATGATGAACCCGCTAAAAAGGCATATAAATTCGGGCCACATGGCTGCGCACGCAGAATTGGCAGGCCAAAGAATAGATGGCGCAAACAAGTGGATAAAGACATGACAAGGCGCAGTATTCCAGAAAGCGAAGCACTAAACAGAGAGAATTGGAGATCTTTTCTTAGTTCGGTCTATGGAACACATATTCTGTAATGGACCAAGTAAGTAGCTACCCCAATATATTAGGGACAACATGCTCACGTCATCCGAATATGCCAAAGCTATCTGCCACAAGCTGAGATCTAGTAAAAAGGTCCTCAAGGCCCTAGTCGGCAGCACTGGAGGCGCAGACAAAGAAACGGTTGGTCTGTTGAATGTTATGCGGCTTCAGTGTGATACATTGTGCAACGCGGTGGAACATTATTCAACCCTGTCAGAACGTCGCCCTGGTAGAACGCACTGCAATAGGGTACCTTCTCATGTCTGCATCCATCTGCATTAGGAACGGAAGATTCTGGAGGGGTATAAATCGTTTTTGCAGAGGAGAGGTGACATTTAAGGTATAGGTACTGTCATTCTTATTAAGGACGATATTAGATGCGAGCAAATCGAGATCGACTCCGGTGTTATAGAAATCACATGTATCGGATTGTATAGAGCTGATTGGAAATCCCTCCATTTGGTGAACAATGTCTCCGATTTCTCGCCAGAAACGTTGACGTTCTAAGAAATGCCGACCTCAACGCGAGGCATATAAGCTACGCTAGTCCCACCACATTTTCCAAGGGTAGAAAGGTGTCATCCCAACCGACGGACCAAGCAGAGGGTTAGCAGAGAGTCCCAGTCCTATATCGACATATGCTTCGCCTCCACAGACATAACTATATTTCAAAGAGCAATGGACGACTCAATCCCTAAATTACGGCCAGGTTGTAGGTGTTTAAGATCACAACCGCCCGATATTCTGAACTTTATCAGGCAGAAAAAGCGGATAAGGCCCGCTTTTTTCGCACGGGAAATCCTGTTAGATTTGATACTATTAGCCCATTAACGCCCAAAAGAAAACTGTCGGTCAAAAATTGGTTTAATTGATTTTTATTAATTCATTACCGACTAAATAAAAGGGATTCCATAAAAAAACTTAGAATTCATTGCTCACTTTTGAGAAAAAGGGGTGTCCCTACATGGGGACAATGGGCAGATTAATTATGAAATTGCCCAAAGCAGCTTCGTTCAACACAAAGTGTTTTTTGCATAATTCACATCTCCAGCGACACTTTGCATGACAAACAACACATCGTAATTGATTAGATATGCGTTCCGGGTTATGGCCGTTGTTTTTTCGATCGTCACTAACTACTACGGACGAGGAATTGCGATGTCGTGATGTTGTAGGTTGTAAATACGCCCGAGTAATGCTTCGTCTGAACGATAATTGGTCCATCGGTGCATTATTTTCAGCTTTACACCTTATAACATGTAAGCGCCACGCGTTACTAACTGCCAAATCTAATAGATACGTAAATATAGGCCGCCACCACTTTTTTCCTCTTATGGACACTCTATAGAGGCTAATGGATTGATCTATTTGATCTACACCTCCCATACCCTGGTTGTAATTGACGAAGAGTCTTGGTATTTGGAAGTCCACCTTTTCCCTTCGATCCTTACACCATCGTTTCACTTTTCCTAGTGGATTTATATGATCAAAATTTGTTGCCATCGTAACAACACTGTTGTCTTTCCAACGTACTATTGCGATTTCATTATTTTTGTCAAATCGATAATCATATTCTGCTCTCAAACTCTTTTTCTTCATTTCTTTGACGGGTATAAGTGCACATTTTTTTGTTCTGTTATCTCGTATTGTACCAGTGGCTCTATATCCCAGACGTTTCAATTCACACAACAAATGGTAGCTTGTAAAGAAGTTGTCGAAATATACGATGTGCTCCTTTGGAACTATAGGCATTTTTGTAAGCAGAGATTTAACAACTCGTTCGCCTAAAGGATCAGTAATTACTTCTGTAGTTTTGCCACAATAAATGTCAAAAGCGTAGCAGTATCCATCTGAACTTGTTGCTGCCCAGTTCTTATAGCCAAACCGCACTGGCTTTCCTATAATAAACTGCTTCGCAGAATGGCGACCAAAATATTTTATCATGGATTCGTCTACTGACAAGTTTTCGTGGAGAACACCCCATTGACATGAATTTCTTTTAATTAGATTGCAAAGGGGTCTTATTTCAAACATTTTGTCAGTCGAAGTTATGATTTTGCTGTTATCGGCGAAGTGCAAGTTTTTCTTTATTTCTAAAAATCTATTTCGTCTCATAGTTCTTGCGACCAAAGGGACCCCAAGGTCTTCATCCAAACTCCAATATGCTCGCTCTGTAGGTAGATGGTTATAACCACTGAACAATAAAATTCCCAGAAAACGTTTTAACTCTTCCCGGTCAAGACTGAAGTTATGTCTGTTGTTTTGATTGGCGTATAAGACACTGTTTTTGATTATCAAATCAAGAATATCGTTATCAATCATTTTTTCAAACAAAACCACAGGTGTATGCACATTCATAACTTTTCCAAAATCATCCACTCTACTTCTAACTGCACCATTGGTATTATAAGTTGTGTTATAGGCTGGAAAAATATGTCTCCATTTAGGATCTCCAAAATCACTTTGATCGACTTTTTTATATCTAGACAGTGGCTCATCGTCACTATCATCCCAATCCGAGTTGCAATTACTCTCATCATGTGGTCTTGGAACAAGTTCAATAGTTCCCGGCACATCATTTGGCATAGTTTCATCTATCAAATCGTCTTCTTTACTTCATCCTCGTCACTTACAACAGCAAGGTTTGGAAGCACGACCAACATATCATAGTTAGCATCAACGTCATCGTTCTCCATTATGTAATTAACGGCCTCCTCAAGTTGCAAGAAGTCATTGAGGCTTTTAAAAATATTCCGATGTGTCATACTGCAGACGATCAAGAACCTGGTAAATAGTAAAATGTATTACTGATCAGCCCATTGTCGCCAACTGGGGACAGTCGTATAAAACCTTACCTTTTAGCCAAATTTTTCACTTTTTGTTTATTTCAAATATAACACGCTTCTCTACACGTAATCGAGATATTATACACCAAGAATTACTAACTTTAAATCACTTGGTATAATTAATAACAGTAAAACTTTTTTACCAAACACAACTGAACCGATATCGAGATTACAAAACACTAAAAATAACACTTGTTTGGCTCTTGGGACCACGTGTTCTTGTTTATAAATCACACGTAGCCTACAGCAGTCATATGTGTATTTACAATGGGAAAGATAACGGTATTACTTATAGTTGTCTCTCTTTAAACAGGTGTCCTCATATGGGGACAGAGGGCGGTAATGGGTTAAGGCAGAAATAAAAAATCTGGACAGAATTATTCAGGGACCATTGCATGAAAGTAAAGAATGGAAAAACTTCCTGAATAATATCGAAAGTCAAGGCCGGTGCGGGTGTAAAACGCAGCGCTATACTCGATCTAATTGACTATAACGGTGCCCGTATATCCCTTGAAAATATTAGGGCTAATTCACTTTCCGGCTCGATTCAGGATAGAGATATACCACCGAATCTCAAGACAATATTATCAATAGCATTGAACTTGAGTACCTACTTGTCTCCTCTGATACAATCTGATTTTGGTCCGTTAAAAGAAGACCAAATCGCAAATCCAGTGGACCCGACAGGGTGCCCGAGGTAGTAATAAAAGCAACCGACGAGTCGACTTGAAAGACTCTTGCCATTACTTTAACCAATGATTAAATTTGGGGTATTTTCCAAAATGCTTGGAAAATTGCCATAATGATACCTATACTTATACCCGGAAAAGTCCCTACGAAGGCAGACAGTTATAGGCCAATTCTTCTCATATTTCCTTCATCCAGGGGTGCCAGACACTCAGGCATTTACTCTGAGGCTTTCCATCCATAGCCTGTCCGCGACTTCTCATTATTCTGAGGTTAATTAAGGTACTTCCTCGGATGATACCACAGTGTCCACTTGGGGTGAATGGGGTGAAGATATGTTCTTGAAAATCCGAACCATGACTTGGCATCTTACTTCTTAGTATTTCATGATAGAAAATTGTGAAAATGCTCAAAGCAAAATTTTACTTTTATTGTTTTCCTATGCCATTTCATCCCGCCATCATATTAAGATATGGATATGAAAATCACTTTTCCAAATGAATGCTAAAAATAAATAACACTAAACTACAAATGGAAAACCATAAATGTTGTTCGAATGCACTTTTCTGTTCTGCAACATAAAAAAGCACCTAACCTTAGGAGGATATCCAAAAGGAAATGAATTTACATTTATGAAAAAATCGAAGAAGAAGAAAAGCGTTTGCTTTCATTTTTTTCACAAAAAAAATTTGCAAGTTTGTACTGTGTTCCTGGAAGGATTGATATTAAATTATATACCTTATTATCATCATTGTTTTGATGGAAGCGTAACACCATACTATGGAATGTGTATAAAGATGTGAAGGTATTTCAGGGCAAAAAGTTACTATGAAGCTAAAATTTTACCCAGAATGTGTAGGGGTGTGTTTGTCTGGAAAACCCCGTCATGGAAAATGAAGTTTGGTTTTACGATCACAAGTTTATTAAGCCAAGCAACAATTGTTGCTTTATGTGGTTTTGGTTGTCTTGTATGGTGTCGTTATATGTATGTATGTGGGTAATGACTGCAGTACAATAACTGCATTATATGTTTTCACTTTGAACAATAACTGTTGTTAGTATTTTTTCTTTATTTTTGGGTGCTATTGTGTCGTCTATATTCCCATAAGAAGTCATGTCAATACCAATACAGAGAATACACAGAGAAACCATACAACACAAGGAAAACACACATCTTACCTTTGAAGAAATAATTTTACATGTTATAAGAATAATATGTTGGTTGTGCGTGTGCACAACCACATACGGCAATTGTCTCCCATGTGTGAATAGTGTTGGCATGTGGATACTTTTTAAGTTAAACATTTTAACGTTATGCTTAACTGCATTCCTGTAACATGTGCATCATTTTCTTCGTGTGACTATATATTTATATTGATGATATAAAAATGTTTATAAAGATGATGTTTTCGTTTTTGTACTTTCTTTAATGTTTACTTTTCTTATTGTTACATTGTGTTGGGAATTGCTATTTTTTTCTGCAACGAAATTATGATTGTCGTAAATGTTATGGCAATTGCATTTGATACCTTTTTTGATATTTAAAATAAAATTCAACACTGCAGATAAATATCAGAAAAATAAACTTAAAGCATAATTTGTATTAACAGAATTTGAAAAGGTTTCTTGTAAAGAATATATCCCGTTCGAAAGTATTCCACGATTCGACAACCAGGATTCACCTGGATGTTGAGGTTAATTGAAATTATTCCTGTTTTTCCTGTTCTTTTTACCAAGAAAAAATATCAACATTTTAAGACATTTTAAGAAATTTAAAATTTTCCACACACTTTTGTAGTAAAAGGTGTTTTATAAAATACCTACTTTAGTGGCCTTCAGATAAGACCAACAAGTTTACCGCTCATATGTTGGGGGACGGACAAAGAGAAACGATTAACTTCCCTTTTCAAAACCAAAATGTTGTTGTACAAAAAGCATCCATTCACAAACAACACTGGTCAATGGATGTACAACACCAAAGTAGAACGAAAACAGAGTATCCCCCAAAAAAGTGAAGACGATAAACTTTCCAGTTTTATGGGACTCCATCTACTTCCATTTTCTTACATATTTCAGAGGACATAAACTTTTTCAAAAATGACCCTTATAAGGACACACTTATTCATATGTTTATGGATGGCAATTCTTTCCACGGTTCCCCTTTTCTTTTTGTCAAAGCACACAAATCAAAAAGAAATTATCTATTTTATTTAGCTTTTATAAAACTGGAGAGGTCATGGGTACAGGACCGGCAAAAATGGTCCTTTATGTTAAAAGGTGTGGACAATCTTCAATAGAATTTTGTTTTTAATGCTTACACATTACAGTTTGCACGTAAGGGGGAGAATGAAGAAAATAAATACAATTTTGAAAACCTCCATAAATTTCTTTCTTACCAAAATACGACAACAAGGACAACAACAATAGCATCAGCACATGACGAAGATGAATTGCCAAGTATTTAAATATTTAAATAAAGAAGAAAACCCTCAGAAAAGAAAAACCAGCAGACCAGCAATGGACTTTTATGTTATGGCATTATTGGCACTTTCTCTTGTTTCGAAATATATTTTTTGGTGCTTGGTATGGTCAATAAAAATTATGCTTTGTGATGGAGTCAGAGAGAGTTGGGAAAGGAATATAAAACACTTAAGGGATTTGAAAATATTTCAGTGCAGGACTTCAAAGCCGGCATAAATTTTGAACGCTTTTGTGGAAGAATACACAGAATAGAACTGCTAAAATTTAAATAAAATATCTTAAACATACTTTTAGGCGCAGTTTAAAATATTGTTGTTTATATTTAGGAAATTATTAACACTAGTTGACAGTGAAATATTTCATGTCTAATTTTTGAGATTTTGGGAGAGACTGGGTTTTATACACCCAACGAAGACTAAATGCAAAATTTCAGCTGTTCCGGTGGTATATTAGGGCACAACCTTCAAAATACCGAAAATCCGGAGGTAACCTTCCGGAGTTAAAACGTGGACCTATACCGACAAATTTCCGGTGGAAATAGGTATACCCTCGAGGAAGAATAAATGTAAAATTTGAACCATTTCAGTTGCATATTGAAGCCACATCCTTCAAAATACCACAAACTTCAAAATCGGGAGGTATCGTTCTATCGTTCTTATGAAGACGCGGACTTATACCGACAAATTTGTGGTGAAAAGTTGTATTCCACCGACGAAGACTAAATACCAAATCTTAGCCATTTCGATGGGATATTGAGGCCACAACCTTTCAAATACCGAAAATCAACAGGTACCGTTCTACTGGGCCTATATCAAAATGAAGACCAATTAAAATCGGGAGGTGTCGTTCAATGGGGGCTATATGAAGAGGTGGACCTATACTGACAAACTTGTGGTGGAAAGTTTTATTCCACCGACCAAGACTAAATACCAAATCTTAGCCATTTTGATGGGATATTGAGGCCACAACCTTTAAAATACCGAAAATCGATATAACCCATTTTCAACACCAAAAATCCTAGGATTATTAAAAACTTCTATACCAAATAATAAAGCTCTATCTTTAATATTTCAAGATGTATCTTGATTTCAACAGACAGACGGACGAAAGGGTGTACAGACATGGTTATATCGACTTAGGATTAGAATATATATACTTTATAGAATCTCCGACGAATATTTCGATGTGTTACAAATGTAATGGCAAATTCAATTATAACCTCCATATTATGGCGGAAGGTATAAAAGGACAAAATCGATGCAATTAAATAATGTGAACCCTAGCAATTTCGTTCTAGACAGCAAGGCATTCGAAGATATAAGCAGCTTCACATATTTAAATGTGAAGCTGAATAAATTTGGCTGAATAAAGCTGAATGAAGCTGAATAAATTTGACAAGTCAGAGGCACAATCAATAAATTTTTCTCAACTCACCTAAGAAAAACCTTTTTTCTATATACCCTCAGCCTCTAGTATAACGAGGTTAAATACACTTTGATACGAACAAAAATGCACCACATCGAAATAATTACTTTGAACCCAAGTATGCTTGGACGAAATACGCTTTAGACAGTTCTGTGAGATTGTCAAGTCCCACCACAAGGAGAGTGTGTTTTTTCCCTCTTTTCTCTATTTGTTGGTCCACGTCCTAGAAGAACATGTACCCATATTTTGCGTTGACCAATTTTTCGATTTCCTCCTGATGAATTTTGGGTAGTAGACGGTCCACTATCACCGCATGGCAACGCTCGACCTCGTAGTGCCTCTTGGTTAAGTTGACATAAGTAGATGGCGGCTCCTTTCCGGTGTCTGCTGCCATCTTCCTCTTCTGAGTCCCGGGCATTCCAGAATAAATCGCTGTTGGGCTCATACTCTTCATGTCCGAGCTTACCTCGCCCTGTCGCACTCTGTCAGAGAATACTTTGGACAGTCTCCTCGCGTGGGTCTTAAGGAGGTTTACTTGGGACAATTGAATGTGGAAAGCTCCTTTTTCTTCTTACAGGGTTTAGCGATGTTCTGCTCCTCAAGAGATCCTATCCTCTTTGCCGCTTCTGAAGAAGTGGAGGGAGTTTTGTTGATATCCTTTAGTGAATGCCGCTGCTTTTTATATATTTCCCTTTTATATATTTCCGCTACATCCCTTTCGTAAGTTTAGGTTTTCCGAGCATCATTCTCAATAACATGAGAATACTCGATGCTTAAAGAGTTCAGGTTTTCACTAAAAAATCATCATTTCAAAAACTGAAAAGCCAATTGATAATTCCCTTCGCCGGGATGAAATCATGATATTGGTAGCGATCAGAGTAAATTTTGCAAGCTGTCAGTGAGTTTTGTAAACATTTTTCTCTACAAAGAGGAAAGTGATGAAGTTAAGCCAATGGGGGAATACTCCAGACTTAGACAATCATATGATTGAATCTTCAACTAAAACAGAACAAACAAAAAAAACAGCGAAGGCATGCGCAAAACGGAATTTTGTAAATAAAATTCCAACAACATACTCACACTGATGTTATTTCACTGATGTTATTTCAACTTAACAGAATACTCCAGATTTAGACAATCGTTTTCCGATATTTTCACTTACTTCATCTACCATCACATTCTCTTGATTGGGGTTTTTCATAACTGTGGTGTTTATTCGGTTGTTGCTATCGGATTCGAAGTTCCCAGCCTCTCATGGTTGGATTAAGTTAAATATTTTCCCAAGCTTCCCTATCTCTTCCTCCTCCAGTTTTCCCTTACGTTGTGTACTTGTAGCAGTACCTGCGACCACAGATGCCAAGTCACCCACATCTGTGGAAGATATTTGTTCACGATCGCTTGATGACGATGAGCTGTGACTCGCAGGCAGATCACTGGTCCCCGCCGGTACTGCATTCTTCAGGCCATTTTCTTTTTCTTCCATTTTTGTTTTAGGGGAACACCCACCCCATAGTCCATGGGAAACTGAAGGTTTCTATAGGTAGGTGATCATACCACTCTACCCTATAGTGGTCATGTCACAAGTGATTTCCCTCGTTAAGGGCAGAGTAGTATGACCATCCACCTCACCCTATCCGCAGATGAGGACGTACCTGTTAGGGGAACTTACAAACACTCTCAGATTTAGATCAAGTTCGAAAACTGGCAAAAGCGCAGTTTTTAAAACTATGAAATAAATTATTCAAGCTCGAGGTCGTAATGTTTTTAAAACTTTTTCCAGCATGTTTTCCTCAAGGCTCCTATTATCACGGTAAAAATTTGTCAGAACAACTCAATACTTAGGTTAGGTTTGGGGATGTGCAGTCACTAAGTTGTGACTGCGTCACTCGGAAATCTTCCGGTCCATTGCGATCAACCAAGGAAAATAAAAGAAAAGTACTGTAAAGATAAAAGATGGGAGAAACAAGTAAAAAAGTATCAGTCGGCTTTGCCAACAGAGATATACCCTCAGCCTGTGTGAAATAAAATACTTTATTTTCTCGAAAAAACGTGTGTATTTAGGAGGGGGTTTCAAAATTTTGGGCGTATGAACTTCCCGACAAAAATATAGACTAGGATAAAAGCTCAAAGCTTCCAGCTCCAGCCACTAAATATGGTGCCATTGGGATTTTTTACACTTTTCGGGCTGTCTTCTCAAGAAGTATGGACTTGCCCCTGATAAAGATTTTACCGCCGTAATGCTCAGCAAATGCAAGTTGCTTCAACAGAAACAAAAAGATTCGAGAGCATGTCTTAAAGTGAATTTATCCGAAATTTTGTGTGGGAGGTACCCTAAGGAGTGGACAAATACAGTACATATTCAAACATGATCTATATCTGGTAGATATATTACGATGTGTAAAGTATGGACAAAATCGGTCACTCCCTTCAAGAGTTATAGTGCGCACAATTTTTCCGAAAATTTTGGAACTTTTGTGCGGGAGATACCCGAAGGAGTGGACCGATATGGCTTATCTTTGAACTTAAACTATATTTTTACAAAATTTTACGAAGGCAAAATTATGGAGCGAATCGGCGGATCCCTTCGAGAGTTATCTTCAGCTTTAACAACTACACACGGCGTCACAGGGGGTTTTTTTTGCAACTTTCAGGCTATTTTCTCAGGAAGTATGGACCTGCCCTGATGAAACTTGTACCGTCGAATGGGGGAAGTGAATACAAGTTGCTACAACAAAAAACGAAGCGATTGAAGAACAGGTCCTAAACTGAACTTCTCCGAAATTTTGTGTAGGAGGTACCCGCAGGAGTCAACCGATTGAGTCCATATTGGAACCTCATCTAAGTCTAGTGGAAATTTCACGATGTGCAAAGTATGGACCAAATCGGTTACTCCCTTCAAGAGTAATCAGGCGCACAAATTTTCCAAACATTTTCAAACTTTTGTGGGGGAGGTACCGGAAGGAGTGGGCCGATGTAACCCATCTTCAAACTTAAACTAAGTTTGGACAAAATATTGCGAAAGCCAAATTTTGGACCGAATCGGTTGATTCCAAATTGTCTAAAACACATTTCGTCCAAACATACTTGGGGTCTAAAATCTTTATTTCGATTAGGCACATTTGCCCGTATGAAAGTGTATATACCCTCGTTAGCATAAATGCTGAGGGTATAAAAACTCAAAACTTGCTCATATAATGACCCAAAAGCTCTAAACAACCATGCCAGCACCCACTAAAATGACTAATGAGAATTCTAAACATTTGGTCGAAACTTTGAACATCATTAAATTTATTTCAAATATACATCAAGTTCCAACAAGGCCTATATAGGAAAACACATTCGGGTTCATTCCTTAAAAAACATCAAATTGATTGCTTAAATGAATTTTAAGGACTGTACGTGGATTGTTTTGAAATTACGCATAAGATGTTCCTTTGAACCTGTTTACAGTGATATAATTATTTCCTTGGGCAAGTCCATGCTCCCTGACACAATGGTTAAAAAAACGCAATGGTTAACTAAACTGGGTAGTCGGCACGTTAACTATCGAATGGAATGACTGACGTGGGACCAACATATGCATATTCTCAAACTTAAATCAAGTTCGAATATGGGCTCCCTCACTAAGGTTCAAAATTTTCGCTTAAATGCAGTTGAAAGGCTGTTCGAGGATTGTTTTGAAGTTGTTATGAAATATTTTTTTTTTTTTCGAGGGCAGGTCCATGCTTCATTATGTAATAACTCTAAAGCTCTTAATATAATACTGTGACCAGCAAGATAGTTGCAAGAGGTCTAAAATCAGGGATTTGTTCATAGAACATTTATGAATACCGACTGATTCTTTTTTTACTTGTTTTATCTGGAGACATTTGGAAGAGATTTGATTAATACAATATTACAAAAATGCTATATCTATGAGAATATATTTTTACTTTCAGTTTTTCCTTGTCGTAGTTTTTTTAATACTCCCAATATATTCATTTACATTGCATACTTCATGGCTATTATCGTCCCATTAAATTTATAACGCCTTCAAACATTATCTCAACGGCTCTGAAGTGTAACAAACAAATTTCATATTTCCAACACTCACAAAATATAAGCTTCTATTCCTGTCATGCATACGTTTTCTGACCTCTCCCCAACCCGCAAAATTTCAAACCCACATCGTTTTCTTTTTGTAGCCACTCAAGCTAGCAAGCAAAAAGTGGCAAAAACCCAGATGGTTGACCTAACGAACCATAAATTAACCATGTTAGTTTTAAGTGTTTGTGTTGGTAATGTTAGACACTCAACAACAAGTGTTCATACCATGGATGTCCTACAAGGAAGTCTAAAAAGCAACAGCAGCCCAACTCTAGAGCCAATATTACCTGTAGCCATAAAAACATTAAATAGTTTGGGGAGAAAGAGTCTGTGAGAAAGGTCTTAGGTCAAAGTTTTATGTTTCACTAAGTAAAAACTCTGTAGTGCATATCTTAGTTGTTTCATTGTGGATGGATATTTTATAACTTTTAAATTCGATTATAATAGACAAAGGATACTTAAAAGAGAAAATATTACACAAAACTAACAGATGCTTTAATTTAAAAGAAACTTGCTGAAATGTCTAGCTAGCTATAAAAATTCCTAAGAGATTTTCAAGATTATGCGAAGAAGATAATGAAGAGACTAGGATTTTGGAAGAAAATTTGCATATGAAAAGGATATTTTTGGATTTCTTGTGTGGTCATTAGTAAATATAGTTTGGGAAGAAGGACTTTAAATGGGAATTTTATTGTTAGTTATGTTGTTGAAATGACTAATAAATCAATTGAGACATATTTGTATAGAATTATTTGAATATTGTTAGGCTTTAGCCGAATTTGAATTGATTGCATATTTTTAGTTTTACGCATAATTGGAAAAAGTGTTGCATACCTTAAGGGTTTAAATATCAATCAAGAAACAAAATGAAAATTTATATACATTAGGAAATTATTTTAGGTCCAACCCACTATTATACATTGAATGACTGAACTTCCCTCTGGCCTTTAGTGTACCTAAAATATTTTTATTTCTTCTCAATATGTGCCATAATTACCTTCAAATTTATATCCTCTTGAATATTACCTTTCAAACACAGATGAATTCCGTTACGACTGTATAAATATGCCATATGAAGATATGCGTACTCTACAAACAAATAAACATCAAAACAAATAAACATTGAGAGATCAAGATGAATTCAACAAATGACACCAACACCAATCATCCAGTTTCCAAATTGATATATGGAAATACACACCGCTCTATATCATAACTTCCCTCCCCCTTCGTTGATGTTGCTGCTGCTGCTGCTCATATGCATATCACAACACAATGTGAGGAGGACAATGCTCACACATGTGTGATATATGGTCTTTAGATAGTTGATTAAGCAGCGGCTGCAAATCATCGCCGTAATATTTAACACGGCACTTTATGTTTTATTATTAAACATGATGTTATTTGTTTAGCATACGAAGTGGAAGCTATTCCTATACAGCAGCAAGCATATCGCAGCAAGTACTGTGGGTAAGAGTATAAACACTGGATCATCATATGTGGCAAATGTCTTGGTAATAGATGCAACCAGCCTAGCTGCCAACCATCCAGTCAGTGCTCTTGCATTTCATTTAGTGTTGTCGTAGTATTTTTGTTGTCATAGACAACAACTCAATATATATTTTGTGAGGTATGAATATAAATAAACACACACACACACATGCATAGATAAACAAAATGTACTTGTACTGCTACGTAGTTATTGCACAGAGAGTAGAGTGACAGACAAAAGTTCATAAGGATGTTTGGAACGTGTAGGCATGTGTTATAAATTATGCTGCATTCGTTTTTTTATTTGTGATTCTTCATATTTGTCGTAAATTTCCAAAGAAAGTTGTGTGTGAATGATATGAAAATCAGGATGTGTGGGTTAGGGGAGCGTCTATGTGTTGATGGAGTCTTGGGCCATTGATGAGTGTATGTGTATGGATGGGATGAATGTCGTTGATGATGTGGATTTCAATGTCGACGTCTATGATGAGTTATTGAAGTTAGAAGTCATATTAATAAATTGTCGCATGGATCTCGATTTTTATTAAGGTTTTATGATAAATGTTTTAGAGATATCAATGTGTGAAGGCAGGGAGTTATGGATGACACATTTGGCTCCCTTTAATAGGTGGAGTGATGAAGTTGTATATTTTTAAACTTTAAACAAATGGCTTTATTGAGAAAAAAATATTATCGATTTAGACAAGGAGGCGGTCAAGAATCTTCCTTCAAATGTTTTTCAACATACGTTTTCGTGACTGTTACAAAACCTTCAACAAAAAACTTTAAATCGAAGTTTTTAATTTAAAAAATATAATATATACTTTTTTGTCCGTTTTATGACCAACTAACGACAGTTTTTAATCAAAAAATTTAAATTTTGTACTTTTTGGTCCACTATTTCAGTAAAATCTAATATTTAAAAAATTTTTATGTACTAAATAAGCCCACAAAAACTTATGACAATCGGTTACTTAGTTGTCAAGCTAGAGTTGCCACAGCAAAACGCTTTACCAAAAATGGGTTTCAAAAAAGAAAAAAAATCAGACACTAGATTAAGATGGGCTCTTTCTGACGAAAAAAAAACTACCAAAAAGTTTGGTCATTAAAATATATTTTAAAAAATCTACTCTCGAAGTTCTGATATTACTTTAGTGAACCATGTATCTTAACATTAATTGTCATACAAAAAATATTTAAATATCCACGTATACTTAAAAAATCCTCGCTGATCCTTCAAAACAATTCTTTACAAAACGCCTGATAGGCAGTCCTTCAAAAAAATTCTTTAAAAATATACGCGGCTGATAGGTAGTACTTCAAATCAAACTCTTTAAAAATATACGTACCTGATAGGTAGTACTTCAAAACAAGTTTTTAAAAAATCCACGCCTGTTTGTCTTTCAAAAAATATTTTTTTAAAAATCCACGTCTGTTAGTCCTCCAAAAAAAAAAAAAAAAAAATTTAAAAATCCACGTCTGGTTGATCGGCAAAAAATATTTTTTTTTTAAATTCACGTCTGGTACTCCCCCAAAAATATTTTTTATTTAAATGCACGTCTGTTAACATTGTTCCACAACATCCCATACGGGACAAGGGAGACTTCTCTCATATCAATGAGTGCACCCCGATTCATATTTAGCTCAATGATATGGGACCTACTGTTTATCGTCGAGTCCGAACGGCGTGTCTTAAGACACCACTTGTGGAGAAGTTTTTCAAGGCTAAAATACTCAGGAAATGTCGCCAACATAACTGAGGGGTATATTGCCACCGTTGAAAAATGTTTGATGTTGCCTGGCCGAGGAATCGAACCCACGACCTTCTGCGTACAAGGCGGGCTTGCATACCATTGCACCACGGTGGCACCCATTCACGTCTGTTACTCCCCCAAAAATTTTTTTTTTTTTTTAAATTCACGTCTGAGACTCCCCCAAAAATATTTTTTTTTTTTTTTAAATCCACGTCTGGTAGTCCTTCCAAAAATATATAGATAGAAAAATATAGAAAAACTTCTCATTGAAGGGTTTTCTTTGTTTACGTTTATACTTCGAGCTGACGATTGATGTTTGGGTATAAAAAGTTCCTTGTTGAAGAAGTTATTGAAAAATAACTTCGGTGGAGAATATCCACAAACAAGAAACAAAGGGAACTGATGAGATCCAGTGGCGTGGATCGAAACTAGTCTTCCTTGCCTTACCCCTTGGCGAACAATGCCAAACTTTCTCCACTAATAAACTTGTTGTTTTTAAATATTAAAACAACAAAAGGGATTAAGCCAGACTATTTTGAAAAATCAAAATTGTAACAGCTATCCCAATTAAATAAACGCCACCAATGTTCTATTTGAGAAACACTGGCACGGTTTTGTGTGTTGTTGGTATATAAGCTACCAAACAGCATTTGGGTATGTGCATTTGTTGAAAAATCAACGACACATACGAGTGGAAGAAGGTTTGCTTTGTTTCGTAAACACTTTCGTCAGAGTTGTGTTAGGTTACCAAAGAAAAACTTCTCATTGAAGGGTTTTCTTTGTTTACGTTTATACTTCGAGCTGACGATTGATGTTTGGGTATAAAAAGTTCCTTGTTGAAGAAGTTATTGAAAAATAACTTCGGTGGAGAATATCCACAAACAAGAAACAAAGGGAACTGATGAGATCCAGTGGCGTGGATCGAAACTAGTCTTCCTTGCCTTACCCCTTGGCGAACAATGCCAAACCTTCTCCACTAATAAACTTGTTGTTTTAAATATTAAAACAACAAAAGGGATTAAGCCAGACTATTTTGAAAAATCAAAATATATTTTTTTAAAACATCCACGTCTGGTAGTCCTGCAAAAAATATATTTTTTTAAAACATCTACGTCTGGTAGTCCTTCCAAAAATATATTTTTTTAAAACATCCACGTCTGGTAGTCCTTCAAAAAATATTTTTTTAATTCACGTCTGATAGTCCTTCAAAAAATATTGTTTTTTTAATCCACGTCTGGTAGTCCTTCAAAAAATATTTTTTTAAAAAAATCCACATCTGGTAGTCCTTCAAAAAAATTTTTTTTAAAAAAATCCACATCTGGTAGTCCTTCAAAAAATTTTTTTTTTAAAATCCACATCTGATAGTCCTTCAAAAAATGTTTTTTTTTAACTCCACGTCTGGTAGTCTATCGAAAAATGTTTTTTTAACTCTACGTCTGGTAGTCTTTCGAAAAATGTTTTTTTTTTAAACTCCACGTCTGGTAGTGCTTCAAAGTATATTTTTCAAAAATCCACGTCTGGTAGTGCTTCAAAGTATATTTTTTTAAAAAAATCCACATCTGGTAGTCCTTCAAAAAATATTTTTTATAAAATCCACATCTGGTAGTCCTTCAAAAAATATTTTTTATAAAATCCACATCTGGAAGTCCTTCTAAAATATTTTTTTTAAAAATCCACGTCTGGTAGTCCTTCAAAAATATTCTTTAAAAATCCACGTCTAGTAGTGCTTCAAAAATATTCTTTAAAAGTCCACGTCTAGTAGTCCTTCAAAAATATTCTTTAAAATACCACTTCTGGTAGTCCTACAAAAATATTCTTTAAAAATCCACGTCTGTTAGTCCTTCAAAAATATTCTTTAAAAATCCACGTCTGTTAGTCCTTCAAAAATATTCTTTAAAAATCCACGTCTGTTAGTCCTTCAAAAATATTCTTTAAAAATCCACGTCTAGTGGTCCTTCAAAAAATATTCTTTAAAAATCCACGTCTAGTAGTGCTTCAAAAATATTCTTTAAAAATCCACGTCTAGTAGTGCTTCAAAAATATTCTTTAAAAATCCACGTCTAGTAGTGCTTCAAAAATATTCTTTAAAAATCCACGTCTAGTAGTGCTTCAAAAATATTCTTTAAAAATCCACGTCTAGTACTGCTTCAAAAATATTCTTTAAAAATCCACGTCTAGTAGTGCTTCAAAAATATTCTTTAAAAATCCACGTCTAGTAGTGCTTCAAAAATATTCTTTAAAAATCCACGTCTAGTAGTGCTTCAAAAATATTCTTTAAAAATCCACGTCTAGTAGTGCTTCAAAAATATTCTTTAAAAATCCACGTCTAGTAGTGCTTCAAAAATATTCTTTAAAAATCCACGTCTAGTAGTGCTTCAAAAATATTCTTTAAAAATCCACGTCTGGTAGTCCTTAAAAAATATTCTTTAAAAATCCACGTCTGGTAGTCCTTCAAAAATATTCTTTAAAATTCCACTTCTGGTAGTCCTACAAAAATATTCTTTAAAAATCCACGTCTAGTGGTCCTTCAAAAAATATTCTTTAAAAATCCACGTCTAGTGGTCCTTCAAAAAATATTCTTTAAAAATCCCCGTCTAATAATCCTTTAAAAATATTTTTTTTAATCCACGTCTAGTAGTCCTTTAAAAATATTTTTTTAAAAATTCACGTCTAGTAGTCCTTTAAAAATATTTTTTTAAAAATCCACGTCTAGTAGTCCTTTAAAAATATTTTTTTAAAAATCCACGTCCACGTCTAGTAGTCCTTTAAAAATATTTTTTAAAAATCCACGTCTGGTATTCTTTCAAAAAAACTATTTTTTCAAAAATCCACGTCTGGTAGTCAAAAAATATTCAAAAAATATTTTTGTTGAAAATTCATGTCTAATAGTCCTCCAAAAAATATATTTTTTTAAAAATCCACGTCTAGTAGTTTTTCAAAATTATTTTGTTTTTAAAAATCCACTTTATTTTCTCTAAAATCCACGTCTGGTAGTCTTTGTCTAAAATCTACGTCTGGTAGTCCTTCAAAAAATATATATTTTTTTTAAATTTATGTCAAAATATTTTTTAAAATCCCAAAAATATTTTTTAAAATCCCACGTTTGGTAGACCTTCAAAAATATTTTTTAAAATCCCACGTCTGGTAGACCTTCAAAAACATTTTTTAAAATCCCACGTCTGGTAGACCTTCAAAAATATTTTTTTAAAAAACCCACGTCTGGAAGTCTTTCAAAAAATATATTTTTTTAAAAAATCCACTTCATTATCTCTAAAATCCACGACTGGTAGTTCTAAAAAATATTCTTTAAAAATCCACGTCTCTAGTCCTTAATTTTTTTTTAAATCTACGTCTGGCACTCTTTAAAAATCCACGTCTGTGGCTCAGATATTCCTTGAAATAATATTTTTAGAAAATATACGTCTCTGGCTCTGATATTCCTTGAAAAATATTTAAAAAAAATTACTGCTCTGATATTCCTTCCAGAAATTTTCTTTAAAAATTCTTTAAATATTCTTCTTTTCGAAGATGTTTTTATAGTTCACCTTTACTGTCCATGTTATCTGCAAGATCATTGGTACCTCATGTCGCTTCTTGATGACATTTGACACATTGCATTGACCACTTTTCGACATATGTATGTACATATATTGTTCTTTGTCTTAGACATGTTATCCATATTTATTTAGGCCTACAACTTTGAGAACAATTAATAACAAATTAACATAATGCCAAAGGATACTATTTGTGTAAGGACACGTTTAACAGTGTCACACTTGCCACACTCCTGCCCAAGTATTTACTTACAAAATTAACATTAATAAATGTGACATACTTACATGCATCCATCGACATCGTCAATTGTCACAAAGAAAATCACAATCAAACTGATTTTTAATAGAAATAATTTTGTATTATTTATTTGTCCTTTAACGGTTAGAAATCCTTTCTAAATATTCATTACAGAACAGGACACACACACACTCTTTCTTTTGTTGTTATTGTTATTTGTAATTGTTTGGCCACAGGCAGTGGTGACGGCCAAACGTTCAACCATAACATAAAGAAAATAAACAGGAACAAACTGTGGTAATGAGTTGCCGTTGCTGTAGTCGTCCTAGTCCTTTTTCGAGTCCTGTAAAAACAATTACAAACCAATTTTCATTGAATTTGGTTTTCTTGTAAGTTGTGCTTATTTGTAAATATTTATTTTGTTGTTGCTTCTCTTCGATTTCATATTCAGGAAATCTATCCAGTTTGCCATTGCCCGTTGGTAAAGTGGTAAAGGAAAGAATCCATTTACATTGAGCAAATTGTATGGAAGTCACGTGTCCTTGTACAACACGTGTCCTTTTAATGACCGCTTGGATTTTTTTCTACGCTTCCCGTTTTGTCGGCTAGCGTAGTATTGGAGTGAAGTGAAAAGGTAAACAAAAGAAGAAGAAAAAAGAATCAATCCAAAAACGAATCAGTTGAATCTCCTCCAACCACTAGCCATCGTGTGTAGCTCTTCTGACTGGAAGTCAGTCAATCAACGATGACAATGAATATGTTAAGCCTATTTTTCGGCGTTGTCGAGTTAATACATTGAAATGTAATTCAGCGAGAATGGCCAGCCATGCATGAGTTCCATTAGACAAAAGACCAAAAAGCTTTTGCTGGACTCCCGCCGTGGCTGACTGGCTGGGCATGAATATGCTTCTATGTAATCGAATATCTATGGGTAAGCAAACCATGGTGCAAGCTCTTGTCCTCATAGTGTTGCCAAACAAATTGAACTCTTTCTTTGTTTTCTGTATTTTTGAATGATTTCAATGTTTGTGTGTGTCATGTTTTTCGCGCCCCCACTAAACTTAAAGGTCTACTTGGCCAAAGGCAGTTTTTATATAAATTTCCATTGTTTGGCAAGGACCTCGGTCATTCTCTCCTCATGGGATTTTTCCTAGTCCGTTTGTTTTTATACGGGTTTGGGTAAGTGAGAAGCTTTTGTTTCATACGGTAGTTGGAGGCTGGACATGCGCTTCGTTTCTTTTTTGCTGGACATTTTGTATTTTTGGTCAATAATGCCAAAAGGTATTCAAAGTCCAATTGTTTGACATACGTTCGTTCAATGATATTGAATTTCACTTCAATGTAATTTGACATGTTTCCAAGTTTTTTTTTTGGACGGCTTTTAAATTCATAACAAATTAATAAGTGAGAGAGGATTTTCAAATGGTCAATGATTGTAATTAATATTGTATTTATAACGACAACGTTTTTGTTGGGCATCTTGCGTTGTTATACGTTTACAATTTTTAAAATAAAAATAAATAATAAAAAACAAGATAATTGAGGTAGCTTCCCAAAATGCAATGTATATGCCAATTAAAAATCTCATTTACGAATGGGGTAGTCCTTCAAAAAATATTTCTTAAAATTCATTCCTGCGGTTGTGGTAGTCCTTCAAAAAATATTTCTTAAAATTCCATGCCTGCGGTTGCGGTAGTCCTTCAAAAAATATTTCTTAAAATTCCATGCCTGCGGTTGCGGTAGTCCTTCAAAAAATATTTCTTAAAATTCCATGCCTGCGGTAGTCCTACAAAAAATATTCCTTAAAAATCCACGCCTGCGGTAGTCCTACAAAAAATATTCCTTAAAAATCCACGCCTGCGGTAGTCCTACAAAAAATATTCCTTAAAAATCCACGCCTGCGGTAGTCCTACAAAAAATATTCCTTAAAAATCCACGCCTGCGGTAGTCCTACAAAAAATATTCCTTAAAAATCCACGCCTGCGGTAGTCCTACAAAAAATATTCCTTAAAAATCCACGCCTGCGGTAGTCCTACAAAAAATATTCCTTAAAAATCCACGCCTGCGGTAGTCCTACAAAAAATATTCCTTAAAAATCCACGCCTGCGGTAGTCCTACAAAAAATATTCCTTAAAAATCCACGCCTGCGGTAGTCCTACAAAAAATATTCCTTAAAAATCCACGCCTGCGGTAGTCCTACAAAAAATATTCCTTAAAAATCCACGCCTGCGGTAGTCCTATAGAAAATATTCCTTAAAAATCCACGCCTGCGGTAGTCCTACAAAAAATATTCCTTAAAAATCCACGCCTGCGGTAGTCCTACAAAAAATATTCCTTAAAAATCCACGCATGCGGTAGTCCTACAAAAAATATTCCTTAAAAATCCACGCCTGCGGTAGTCCTACAAAAATATTCCTTAAAAATCCACGCCTGCGGTAGTCCTACAAAAAATATTCCTTAAAAATCCACGCCTGCGGTAGTCCTACAAAAAATATTCCTTAAAAATCCACGCCTGCGGTAGTCCTACAAAAATATTCCTTAAAAATCCACGCCTGCGGTAGTCCTACAAAAAATATTCCTTAAAAATCCACGCCTGCGGTAGTCCTACAAAAAATATTCCTTAAAAATCCACGCCTGCGGTAGTCCTACAAAAAATATTCCTTAAAAATCCACGCCTGCGGTAGTCCTACAAAAAATATTCCTTAAAAATCCACGCCTGCGGTAGTCCTACAAAAAATATTCCTTAAAAATCCACGCCTGCGGTAGTCCTACAAAAAATATTCCTTAAAAATCCACGCCTGCGGTAGTCCTACAAAAAATATTCCTTAAAAATCCACGCCTGCGGTAGTCCTACAAAAAATATTCCTTAAAAATCCACGCCTGCGGTAGTCCTACAAAAAATATTCCTTAAAAATCCACGCCTGCGGTAGTCCTACAAAAAATATTCCTTAAAAATCCACGCCTGCGGTAGTCCTACAAAAAATATTCCTTAAAAATCCACGCCTGCGGTAGTCCTACAAAAATATTCCTTAAAAATCCACGCCTGCGGTAGTCCTACAAAAATATTCCTTAAAAATCCACGCCTGCGGTAGTCCTACAAAAAATATTCCTTAAAAATCCACGCCTGCGGTAGTCCTACAAAAATATTCCTTAAAAATCCACGCCTGCGGTAGTCCTACAAAAAATATTCCTTAAAAATCCACGCCTGCGGTAGTCCTACAAAAAATATTCCTTAAAAATCCACGCCTGCGGTAGTCCTACAAAAAATATTCCTTAAAAATCCACGCCTGCGGTAGTCCTACAAAAAATATTCCTTAAAAATCCACGCCTGCGGTAGTCCTACAAAAAATATTCCTTAAAAATCCACGCCTGCGGTAGTCCTACAAAAAACATTCCTTAAAAATCCACGCCTGCGGTAGTCCTACAAAAAATATTCCTTAAAAATCCACGCCTGCGGTAGTCCTACAAAAAATATTCCTTAAAAATCCACGCCTGCGGTAGTCCTACAAAAATATTCCTTAAAAATCCACGCCTGCGGTAGTCCTACAAAAAATATTCCTTAAAAATCCACGCCTGCGGTAGTCCTACAAAAAATATTCCTTAAAAATCCACGCCTGCGGTAGTCCTACAAAAATATTCCTTAAAATCCACGCCTGCGGTAGTCCTACAAAAAATATTCCTTAAAAATCCACGCCTGCGGTAGTCCTACAAAAAATATTCCTTAAAAATCCACGCCTGCGGTAGTCCTACAAAAAATATTCCTTACAAATCCACGCCTGCGGTAGTCCTACAAAAAATATTCCTTAAAAATCCACGCCTGCGGTAGTCCTATAGAAAATATTCCTTAAAAATCCACGCCTGCGGTAGTCCTACAAAAAATATTCCTTAAAAATCCACGCCTGCGGTAGTCCTACAAAAAATATTCCTTAAAAATCCACGCCTGCGGTAGTCCTATAGAAAATATTCCTTAAAAATCCACGCCTGCGGTAGTCCTACAAAAAATATTCCTTAAAAATCCACGCCTGCGGTAGTCCTACAAAAAATATTCCTTAAAAATCCACGCCTGCGGTAGTCCTACAAAAAATATTCCTTAAAAATCCACGCCTGCGGTAGTCCTACAAAAAATATTCCTTAAAAATCCACGCCTGCGGTAGTCCTACAAAAAATATTCCTTAAAAATCCACGCCTGCGGTAGTCCTACAAAAAATATTCCTTAAAAATCCACGCCTGCGGTAGTCCTACAAAAAATATTCCTTAAAAATCCACGCCTGCGGTAGTCCTACAAAAAATATTCCTTAAAAATCCACGCCTGCGGTAGTCCTACAAAAAATATTCCTTAAAAATCCACGCCTGCGGTAGTCCTACAAAAAATATTCCTTAAAAATCCACGCCTGCGGTAGTCCTACAAAAAATATTCCTTAAAAATCCACGCCTGCGGTAGTCCTACAAAAAATATTCCTTAAAAATCCACGCCTGCGGTAGTCCTACAAAAAATATTCCTTAAAAATCCACGCCTGCGGTAGTCCTACAAAAAATATTCCTTAAAAATCCACGCCTGCGGTAGTCCTACAAAAAATATTCCTTAAAAATCCACGCCTGCGGTAGTCCTACAAAAAATATTCCTTAAAAATCCACGCCTGCGGTAGTCCTACAAAAAATATTCCTTAAAAATCCACGCCTGCGGTAGTCCTACAAAAAATATTCCTTAAAAATCCACGCCTGCGGTAGTCCTACAAAAAATATTCCTTAAAAATCCACGCCTGCGGCTGTGGTAGTTCTACAAAAAATATTCCTTAAAAATCCACGCCTGCGGCTGTGGTAGTCCTACAAAAATATTCCTTAAAAAACCACGCCTGCGGCTGTGGTAGTCCTACAAAAAATATTCCTTAAAAATCCACGCCTGCGGCTGTGGTAGTTCTACAAAAAATATTCCTTAAAAATTCACGCCTGCGGCTGTGGTAGTCCTACAAAAAATATTCCTTAAAAATCCACGCCTCACAGTGTCACGACCGTGGCCAAAAATGGTAAAAACTAAATACTTCGTTGAACAAATTTATTGATGGGGAGTGATAGAAAACATATTAATTAAGAAGAATCTGAAGGTTGGTACTGATACTTGAAGTAGTTTTTGCTATATGAGGATTTAAATCCGACAATTCTAGTTAATACGTATTTTTGTGTTTTTTTTTTTCTAAAATTAATAAATTATATTATGCGTTAATATTTAAAATTTAAAAGTAACGGTCGCTGCAAAAATTGTTCCTAAGTTCTTTTAGGATGTAATAAACTTGGCTACACTTTTGTTTGCATGTAAATATTAATCATATGGTGTTTACATTTACCCAAACATGTGTTACTAAGTTTATTTATTTTCTGAAGCAAATTTTAAATTGAGTGGAGTGGGAAAAAAATTGTATAAAAGTGTATATCAATATTTTTTGCTGTATGAGTAGTAAAAAGTGAGTACTTCAAATATATAAAGGTCCCAGCTGCAGAGGTTTGCAGACGAATATGTCATTTCACTTTTTCAGCGACCACCTCACTGAGAGGTAACCCCCTTTTTTAACAAATCGTTTTGCGGTGTTGGCTATAGCGCGAAAACGAATGATCCGATCATCATATATTTTTGTGGGCTTATTAAGTACCTAATAATCTTGCTTTAATACGAGAGAATTTTAAAAATATCAATTATTAAAAAAATTGTGAACAGCGAAAATCAAAATTCGATTCTTTACAAAGAATTGACCGTTTTTTGACCACTAATCGGTCAAAAAAAATTTTTAAAGGAAATTTCTCATATATAAAGACAGGAGTTTGATATATTCAATATGCTCACAAACAATATGAAGACAAAACACCAAATATCAGTCATATCGGGTGGATATTGAGGCCACCACACTCAAAATACCGAAAATGAGGAGGCACGGTTCTATGGGGGCTATATGAAGACGAGGACCTATACCGACATATTTCTGGTGGAAGGTTATAAGTCCCCCAACGTAGACTTAATACCAATTTTCAGTCATTTCGGTCTGATAATCAGGCTAAAACCTCCAAAATACCGAAAATCGGGAGGTACCGTCCTATGGGGGCTATATGAAGGAGTGGACCTATGCAGACAAATTTCAAGGTGAAGGTATAATGTCCCCTACGAAGACTAAATACCAAATTTCAGCAATTTCGGTGTAATAATGAGGCTAAAATCTTTAAAATACCGATAATCGGGAGGTACCGTTGTATGGGGGCTTTATCAAAACGTGGACCTAAGCCCACCATTTTCTGTTAGAATGTTTGATACCTCTGCCGAAGACTAACCACAAAATTTGAATACTTTCCGTTGGTCATTGTGTCTAAAACATTCAAAATACCGAAAATCGGGAGGTACGGTTCTATGGGGGCTATATAAAAACGTGGACCGACCAACCCAATTTCTTGTCCTGAAGATTGTAAGTCAATAATAGGTACGTGTACCAAAATTGATGCACCTACGACAACTCCTTCTATTTTTGGCCACGGTTAATATGAACTCGCGACATTGTGCGCCTTCGGCTGTAGTAGTCCTACAAAAAATATTTCTTAAAAATCCACGCCTGAGGTTGTGGTAGTCCTACAAAAATATTCCTTAAAAATCCTTGCATGCGGCTGTAATAGTTCTACAAAAAGTATTCCTTAAAAATCCATGCCTGCGGCTGTGGTAGTCCTACAAAAAATATTCCTTAAAAATCCATGCCTGCGGCTATGATAGTCCTACAAAAAATATTCCTTAAAAATCCACGCCTGCGGCTGTGGTAGTTCTACAAAAAATATTCCTTAAAAATCCACGCCTGCGGCTGTGGTAGTCCTACAAAAAAATCCCTAAAAATCCACGCCTACGGCTGTGGTAGTCCTACAAAAAATATTCCTTAAAAATCCACGCCTGCGCCTGTGGTAGTTCTACAAAAAATATTCCTTAAAAATCCACGCCTGCGGCTGTGGTAGTCCTACAAAAAATATTCCTTAAAACTAGCGCCTGCGGCTGTGGAAGTCCTACAAAAATTATTCCTTAAAAATCCACGCCTACGGCTGTGGAAGTCCTACAAAAAATATTCCTTAAAAATCCAGGCCTTCGGCTGTGGAAGTCCTACAAAAAATATTCCTTAAAAATGCCACTGGCCGAAACACATTTGGTTTCAGGTCAATCCGGTACGAAAGAACCCGCTGCCGAGGGATTGATGAGACTTGTTTAAGCATGGCACCATGATGTAATGGTAAAATTGCCCGCCTGGAATCCCGGGTTCAATTCCTAGGCCAGACAACACCACATTTTAAACGCTGGCGAAAATACCCCTCTACTTGTTATTGTAATGTCCTTATTCTCATTTATTACATTCATTCCTTAAACTTGAGTAATTGATGATTTCTGATAAATTCTAACAACAAAATAAAATCCATTTACCTCGACTTTGATTACAAATTCCTCGTTTCTCCATTTTAGCTTATCACAATAAATCATTTTTTATTTTGCATCCATAAAGACGAAGGCCTGAATAGACATAGAAGAAATAACGCCATGATTGTCATGGCTTTTTTATTCAATAGATTTTTATTATCATTCAAGAAATGCTGTTTTTTTTTAATTTAAATGGGTTTGTGAACATTCTACACCATCTCCAAGTACAGAATGGTTAGAAGATTGTTGCAATCTTTTTTTAAAAGGCAACAACAATTCAAAGGCAATAACAAATCATTAATCTTAAAAATTTTGGGGACCTTATTTATGACTTAAAAAGAAGAAGAAGCAGAAGAGGAGGATAGGTTATAAACCAGGAAATTCGTGTGCCGGATATGTGCCATTCAAGATGAAGGTGGTTGTTTTTTCCCAACATCCTTTATGTGGTGTCATAACAATTGTTGTGGGAGCAATTGAACGCCTTGAAAAACATTAAAACAACAATTATTTTTCTTCGAATCAAATACCCATGCCTTGTGTGCATTTTTATGACATTACCCAAAATTCGCTTCATATGCTCCACAAGAATCCTTGGCAATTTTAAATGAAAGATATAAAAAATTACTTTTTAAATTGCAAATTGTTAAAATGGCTTTATAATACAACCTCTTGTTACGTTTATATATTTTTTGTTTCATTCAGTTACTTTTATTTATTTTTTAGCCATTAAGTTAGTGTTTTTATGACAGTTACAGAGTCAGAAATTGAGGAATTGCTGTTAAATAGGTTTTTCATGCAACATCGTTAACGGTTTTTATTTTGCTTAAAATGGCAATTTCATTAATAGCTATGAAATTGTATAAAATTTGGGATTTTTTATTTTAAACAGTCAAATGTGAAAGCTTAAGTAGAAATATGAAATTTTCTTCTATAAAAACAGTTTTTAATGTGCAGAATTTAGCAATACAAAAATTTTATAATGTTCATAAATTGCAAATTTTATATTTTTATATATTTCACAAAATATGGCATTTATATTGTTAAAAGAACATAAAACGTTTATGCATTTAAAGCCAAAGGTACTTTGGAAAGCAACAGAATCAGTCAGTTTTGCCGGGAGATATTTTTTTACACTTCAGCCTATGACCTAGATGAAACAATATCGGGAATAGGGTACGTAACTAACTGTACTATGAAACAAATTCGTATGCGACAAAACGTGTGTTGAAAGTTTCCAGAGTAATTTATTAGGCGTTTGTGAGGTAGGTATCATAAACAGTGGGCCTATTTATTCCACTAACAGACCTAATCCATAGAACACACATACCTAAAAACATAATCCTTCATATATAGCAAGATTACCACTTGGGTGGGGTTTTTGTAGTGGCCTTACACTAGAAGGCGCCTGAAGGAATGTACCTAATTTTGGGGGTCATTCCTTTCGACACATATCGTTAGCTATTCACCGCAGGATTTTTAGAACATTTTATGTTAAGCAGCATGGACTTCCCGACGAAAAATATTATATATACAGGGCCGCAAGGAATATCTTCGGTGAAAATTTCAAAACTATTATACCGAAAGGGCCATTAAACTGCATTTTGAAATATTGTGAGGGTTGTATCCAAAGGTGTTGCCCGATATAGAACTTCTTGGAACTTGATGTACGATATACAATGTTTCTAATCGTAAGTTATCGTGCTTATCTATCATTGAAGTCGGCGCTGGCAGGGTTTTCTGAAGCTTTTGGGTCATTATATCAGCGATTATATCTGAGCATCCTTTGGATCCCGGAGGAACAAACAACTACGATGGAAAAGAAAAACAAGTAAAAACGTATAGTCGGCTTTGCCGACAGAGGTATACCCTCAGCCTCTGTGAATTTGAACTTTCATCTACGGACAGATTGAATGTATTTTTGGTCTTTTCTGAATTGTGTGGATTAGGATTAAAGTTCAAAAGTGTTGCGGAGGGGGTACTTGAAGGAATGGTCCGACATAGTCCATTATGGAAGTGGATCTTATTTTGGGGGTTATATTTTTTCGATTATATTTTTTCGATATCGCGCTTACTAGTCATTTCAGTGGCTCATCGTATAACTTTTGGGCCAGTATGCCAGGAAGCATGGGCTTGTCTACGGATAACATAATATCGCTATAAACAGGACCACAATGAACAGCATCGGTATACATTTCCAAAGGATCTTCAAACAGACCCAAAACAGCACTTAGACACAAATGTTAAACTTTTGTGGGGGAGGTACCCTAAGGAGACGAGCGATATGGGAAATTTTAGAAGTTAAAATAAATTTGGACAAAATATTAGGAGATCCAAATTGGTTGCCCCGCTTAAGAGATATCGTGCATACCATTTTAGTGCATTTTTTTAATATTAGGGAGATAACGGAAGTTGTTGATCGGTATTGCCCATCTCCAAACTGAAACTAAGTTTGGAAAAAATATGTCGAAGGCCAAATTATGGACAAAATCGGTTGATCAGATCGAGGGTTTTCGTACTCTCCAGCGACTACATTGGTGCCATAATGGTTTTTTACAACTTTTGGGCTGTTTTCTCAAGAAGTATGGGTTTACCCCTGAAAAAAAGTTTTACCGTCGTAGTTGTGGCAGCGAATGCAAGTTGCTTCAAGAAAAATCAAAGTGATTCGAGAGCAGGGCTTAAAGTGAACTTATCCGAAATTTTGTGTGGGAGGTACCTGAAGGAATGGACAAATATAGTCCATATTCAAAACTGATATATATCTGGTAGATATATTTCGATGTGTAAAGTATGGACCAAATCGGTCACTCCCTTCAAGAGTTATCATGCGAACAAATTTTCCGAACATTTTTGAACTTTTGTGGGGGAGGTAACAGAAAGAGTGGGTCGATATGGCTTATCTTCGGATTTAAACTAAGTTTGAACCAAATATTACGAAGGCCAAATTTAGGACCAAATAGGCAAATCCTTTTGAGAGTTACTTGCACTCCAACCACTACACAGGGCGTCATAGGAGATTTTTGCAACTTTCAGGCTATTTGCTCAGCAAGTATGAACTTGCCCTTATGAAACTTTTACCGTTGGATGGGGGGCAGTGAATACAAGTTGTTACAACAAAAATCAAAGTGATTCGAGAGATGGTCCTAAACTGAACTTTTCCAAATTTTGTGTGGGAGGTACCCGAAGGAGAGGACCGATTGAGTCCATATTGGAACCTCATCTACGACTGGCAGAAATTTCAAATCAATTTCTCCCTTTGCACAAATTTTCCGTACAGTTTGGAACTTTTGTGGGGTAGGTACCGGAAGGTGTGGACCGATATAACCCATCTTCGAACTTAAACTAAGTTTGGACAAGATATTACGAAAGCCAGATTTTGGACCGAACAGTTGATCAATTTGAGAGTTATCGTGCGCTCCAGACAGACAGGGCCTAAGGGCCTAAATAACCCAGTACCGGCGGCACATTTTGGTGAGATTACAAGCAATGTGTTGTCGAGATCAAGCGATTGTGATACGACTGTATTATGCCTTGACAACTACAGTTGTATCTGATATAACTCCACCAAATATTAACGGTACAAAAAATTAATAACCGGTGATCTCACAGGCCAACGATATAGCCAAGATTGATGCAGACTGGTATACCGCTGACAGGACCGAAGTTATGGCCGGGGACTACCTAATCGGATTTCTAAAAACTATTGAGTATGGCTTAGAACGACAAAATAGGTAACTCCTCGACCAACTAAAAATACTTTTTTCCAGAAGAGCAGAATCAGGACATACTCAATTTTACCCTTACTGGTGACGAGCTAGGCACCACGGCACCACAGCGATCCCAGCCAAGTCTACTAGGGAAGATGAGAGTAATGTGGAGGAATGGAGTATGAATTCGGAGCATGACGTAAAGAAACTTCTAAGGCAGGATGCCACAATATCATTAATTGATGATGTGGAATCCAAGGAGACCAGTCAATGGCTCTAAGGACATCCCTGTCAGAGAAGTCAAATATACAAAACGCTATAAACGTGCTGCGACATATCTTCGAAAACTTGTGAGACCAGACCCGTATTCACACCTTCAGAAGGAAGTATTCTTCATCAGAAACAAGCTGAGTTACATGAGCCGATTCGAGAGAAAACGGCGGAAAGCTAAAAAGTAGAATTAAAGAAACTTAATGCCCCAAGCAAAAAACTGAAATCAGTCTCAGCTCCCAAGTCGAATTCAACCCAGAACGAACGCTAATGATTGGAACGAAGAACGCTAAAGATTGTACCGTTAAACCAAGCCGTGAAGGAGAACAATTGACAAAGTAGTCCGTCTCAAAGCCCCACTCAAATCTAAGAGGCAACGATAAGGGCAATGCCAAATTACGAGATTTCCTTGTTCAGGCTGTTAATGGCCTTGGGGAACTTCGGAAGGGGGCTAATCTTGTTGCGGTCTCCATATCGTAAATACCATCCAGAAAGGTGTTTCCAGCATGGGTTCCCCCACCTACTGTGAACAACGAGCTAGAAATCGTCGAAATCAGAGAGACAGCTTAATTTATGAAAATGTTGGTTGCCCAGATCTTTGCACCGATGTCTATCTTTGTGGAGAACTTAAAACCACAAATTCTTTTGCATCAAATCCTTGATTGTAGAATCGCATTGGAAAACCAAATTTTCTTTCTGAATATTCTGGGTATCAAGACACTGCGACCGTATGGGAAAGGAGAAGGCAAATGAACTAGCTAGGCATGGATAACAATCAACAAATTCCAATCAAACCACCAATATGTCACTTTTTTTAGATGAAATATTACGAAGGGTGAAGTTTAGACAAAATCTGTTACTCATGTCGAGAGTTATGGTGCGCACCGTTTAAGTTAAAACAACTAAGAACGGCCTTAAGTTCGGTTGTTACACCCTCCACCACGAGTTGTATTGAAGTAAAACTGAACAATTAATTTCCTTTCAATTATGAAGAAGACTAAATACCAAATTCCACCAATTTCGAATTTCCCGAAATTCGGGAGGTACCGACAAATTTCGGGAGGAAAGTTTTATACCACCAACGAAGACTATATACCAAATTTCAGCCCTTTCAGTGGAATATTGAGGCCACAACCTTCAAAATACCGAAAATTACTGATGTACCGTTCTATTGGAGCTGTATGAAGACGTGGGCTATACCGAAATTTCAGATTTCAGGTGGAAAGTTTTGCACCCACAACAAAGACAAAATACCAAATTTTAGCCATTTCGATGGATTATTATGACCATAATCTTCAAAATACCGACATTCGGGAGGTACCGTTTTATGGGGGCTATATTAAGGCGTAGACCTGTACCGACACATTTCGGGGGGAAAGGTTTATACCACCAACAAAGACTAAGTACCAAATTTTAGCCATTTCGGAGGAATATTGAGGCAACAACATTCAAAATACCGAAAATCAGAAGGTACCGTTCTATGGGGTCTATATAAATGCGTGGACCTACTTGGCAGTGATAAATAAGACATGTAAAAATGGGACGCGAGAACAAAAATGAAATGAAACTGCGTTATTACCCAGCAAAAATCCTCATTACAAAACTCCTTTCCCACCCATTATTTTATCAAGGGCATGTCGCGCGAAGTAGCTGGTTATTTTGTAACCACTGAAATAAGTAGATACTGAGTAGATTCTGACTACTTATTTCAGTGGTTACAAAATAACCAGATATTTCATGCCTTTGTTAAAATAATGGGTGGGAAAGGAGGTTTGTAATGAGGATTTTTGCTGGGTAGAAGTGAGTAATGAAAACAAATAAAATAAAAATAAAATAAAAAAATAAAATAAAACAATATTAAAATTAAAAAAATAAAAATAAAATGAAAATAAAATAAAATTAAAACAAATAAAAATAAAATAAGAATAAAATAAAAATAAAATAAAAATAAAATAAAATAGAATAAAATAAAATAAAATAAAATAAAATAAAATAAAATAAAATAAAATAAAATAAAATAAAATAAAATAAAATAAAATGAAATAAAAATAAAAATAAAAATAAAAATAAAAATAAAAATAAAATAAAATAAAATAAAATAAAATAAAATAAAATAAAATAAAATAAAATAAAATAAAATAAAATAAAATAAAATAAAATAAAATAAAATAAAATAAAATAAAATAAAATAAAATAAAATAAAATAAAATAAAATAAAATAAAATAAAATAAAATAAAATAAAATAAAATAAAATAAAATAAAATAAAATAAAATAAAATAAAATAAAATAAAATAAAATAAAATAAAATAAAATAAAATAAAATAAAATAAAATAAAATAAAATAAAATAAAATAAAATAAAATAAAATAAAATAAAATAAAATAAAATAAAATAAAATAAAATAAAATAAAATAAAATAAAATAAAATAAAATAAAATAAAATAAAATAAAATAAAATAAAATAAAATAAAATAAAATAAAATAAAATAAAATAAAATAAAATAAAATAAAATAAAATAAAATAAAATAAAATAAAATAAAATAAAATAAAATAAAATAAAATAAAAGCGTGTTAGCGTTCAAAGCCAAAACTCATAACTTCAAAGGCAGCGCAAAATAACGTTTGTCGTGAAAAAAATTTCAGCGGCCAAATATCCGCGTAAATGTATAAAACACATTTGCATTTGAAAAACGAAAAGTTCTAGGACAGGGAAGCCATTACATAGTCGATACGTCTGAAGATCTGCTTTATCACCAGTGACACCAGGTAACGTAATTTGGTGACTATGTGGGTTCGAGTCCTTGGCTTTCCTTTTTCACTTGCAAATAATTTCCGATCATCAAGCTTAACTCTAAACGAGAAAATTAATAAAAAATAAAATAAAATAAAATAAATAAAAATAAAAAAATAATAAAATAAAAAAAAATAAAATAGAAATAAAAATAAAATGAAAATTAAATAAAAAAAATAAAATGCAATAAATTAAAATAAAAATAAAATAAAATAATAAAAATAAAATAACTTAAAATAAAAATAAAATTAAAAATAAAATTAAAAATAAAAATAAAGATTAAAATAAAAATAAAATAAGATAAGATAAAAATAAAATTAAAAATAGCATAAAAATAAAATAAAAATGAAATAAAAAACTCTGAAATAGAGTTTAGTCGAGATGATTTGTGGGGTGGTTCGGAGGGTGGAAGTTCGGAATGGGGCGGTTCGGAGGTTGAAAATTCGGAATGGGGTTGTTCGCAGGTTGGAAGTTCAGAAGCGTGTGGTTAGCAGGGTGATAGTTCAAAAGGGACGGTTCGGAAGGTCATTCTTGTCATTACCGTGTTTTCAATATTTCCGAAAAAATCTCGCGTCGTAACGTTTTAAAAACTTTACCTATTTTAACAATGTACGTTGGCAAAGACGACGTTTAACCCGTAAATTTTAGGCAAACTTATCAAAATTTGGTCTGCAAAAACAAAATGCAAAGTTTTCTGTGGAACGAGAGTGCACAATTTTTTGCAAAATCTTAGCAAAATACATTTGGCAGTTACAACTTTTCACTTAGCAATAGAGGACGTTTGTGGAACAGAAATCAAAAAGGGAGCAACATTTTTTTTGAAAACTTTGCAAGCTCAACTTATCTTTACCAACTTATTACTTATCAATAATAAGGGGAACGGAATAATTTGCGAATTGTCAAAAATATTGCTAAGTGCAAAATGAAAAGTTGGAAAGTCGATCTCGCGACAGCTTCAGTAGACTACAACGCTGTTCTGCTGTTATATATGACCTTACGCCTATAAAAGACCTAAAGGTTTTCTGCCTATAGAACAACTGAAAGGTCTTCTTCCTACAGAAGAATAACTTAAAGGTAATATGCCTAAAGAATAACTTAAAGGTCCTCTCTCTAAAGAACTTCTATCTTTAGAAGACCTTACAGGTTTTCTGTCTATACATCACAGGACATTATAGGTCTTCTCTCTATACAGGTCTTCTCTCTTAAGAAGACTTTAAGAGTAATCTGTCCAAAGCGTCCTGTCTCAAGAAGTCCTTACAGGTCTTCTGTCTAAAGAAGAATTTTAAGGTCTTTCTCTATAAGGTTTTTTCTTTGGCTGCACATGTCAACTGCACATATATTACAGTTAAGACTGGATTACCCAGGAATCGATTATCCATACACCTCCATTATCAGGGAAAACAAAACACAGATTTTTTGTTCATTTTACACCTATAAACTGTGAAAATCTCTATGATCCGGTATTATAATGGACAAAACCAATACACAAATGAATTATTTTAAAGCAGTTTCAATCTTTACAGCTCTACATTCAATTTATAATTTTTTATAAATATTTGCAAGAACTCATATTTTATCATTAAACATATATTAAAAACAGTGTTACTCCATTATCCGGAAAAATCGATTATCCCTAATGCCTCCGGTCCCGATCATTACGGATAATCAAGGTCCGACTGTATTTGTATTTGTATTGTTCTTTAAACATACGAAACCCTTTTAAGTTCATCATTAATTTCCCAAAAAAATTGACATTGTCACTTGACAAATGCAGACGAAAATATTGCACGAATAACGGTCTCAACTAAGACAAAGACTAATTATATTTGGCTTATCTACAAAGTCCAACATATGAAGGAGCTTTTTCCACAGCTATACTGAAAATTTCAAATATATGAATATTTTACAAAAACGTATCCTTCATACATGCCGAGAAGCTCTACAGGACACAGATTGCGTATGTGACGTAAACTGTTTAACTTCAATTTGTCAGAATCAGACAAAAAACATTAACCGGTGACCACTCAAACCACCATAAAATTACAAATAAAACAAACACATACATTGGCGACTCATTTATCCCACAATTGTTGAAAGTGTCTCTTTGGTAACCTCTAAAGTTGAAGAAGTAGAACCTTTATTTAACAGAAAGAGAAAAAATATATTGCAGGATATCTGACAAAAACACACCAAACATAATTAGTAAGCTAAATGGAGTACTTAGTTATTGTAAATGTGTGTGTGTGTTCCTTGCTTTTAAGGACTATGCGATGTAAAAGAAGACAATATAATTCGGGTGTGTGTTGTCTCATTATAGACATCAATTAAATATTTCACTCAATAGACTTTACACCTGAGCTCATTTTAATTACTTGGCATTGTTTGGCAAATCTAAATAAGGCCACAAGGGAGAGAATTACTTTTTGGCCTTAGTTTATTATTTTCATTTAATTGTGTTGACAATTAAATTGGTAATGTTTCAGAAATAGATGTACTTTGGAAGAATTATACAGGGGAAAACTTTGTTGAAAAAATACTACTAATTTTTAAAGAATGCGAATTTATGTGCAAGACCTACTTAAGAGTTAATATTTAAATAATAACTGTTTCATGAAATTAGTTATGTCCTTATTTGCCGACCGTATAATAACCAAGTGTGTTTTGTCAATCGCCCTATATGTAGATTCTTTGACTTGAGTTTAGATTTTCATAGAACACTTGTTTTATTCAGCTCCAATTAAGACCTTAGTATATTTAATAAAAGCAAAAATAGTTGTGTCAAATTATAATTTTTTTCATATAACCACTTGAGGTGTCCTCATACCCACCCTGTCAGCCACCTCTAATTTTAAAACAGCGGCAAATAAAAATTAAAATATTTTAAGGGTTGATTTTAACGGATATGGCCAATTTAGCATAATATTCAATTTCAACAAAGATCAAAAAGCCAATAATTCACAAATTCCAATTTCAATATCTAAACAAAATCGCCTTGCATTCCTTTTATTTGTAACACAGAAAAAAATCGATGGCAATATTTTGCTCTAATAGATTTTTATGGTTTGAGGACACTCCCAGTCATAAAGAAGAAAAATTAAAACGCATATTTTTCATTGTTTTTCTTTGGCCTGGAAAAATTTGCATAATTTGGTTGGCAAAAATGTTTTTTGGCAACATCATATGGCACATTTGTGAAAAGTATCACTTTATTACCATAACAAAAAAAAACTAAGCAACCAACAACAGGACCTGTCTTTCTTTCTGGCCTCTTGAGGTCTATTCTGATGCTCTAGAAAAACACTTGTTACCACTCAGCATGTGATGGTGTGCAAAATTCTAATCTCCTCCCTCCACTTACATCCTCACAACAGGCTATTCTATTTGCTACACACTCTGTTTTGGTGATTATTTGAGAACATCGAATTTGTTGTTGCTTTTGTATTTCATCTATTATTTGCATACGCCAGTTTTTTTCCTTTCCTCTTCTTCCAAGATATACGATCCAGCAAATAATGGCAGCGTATGCAAATTTGTAACTTGATTTCCTAATTTGCTACCAATTTGTTTCTTTGGTGATGTTTTCGTTAGCTCTACTCCTCATCCATATTTACTGTGTATATTTTGCATGTTTTTTTTTTATTTTTTGTTATTGTTGCTATTGCCATGTCTGGAATTTCCTTTTCAATTTTGCTTTTGGGTTCAATAAGTTAATATTGGGTGTTGCATTCCAGCAAAAATAATTGTCAATATCCTGGCATGCAAATAACCGAGAGAGACTCAGCTAGACAGCTTAATTGAAGGTGGGTAATTTTGATTTGTTCTCAACAGTGGGGTGGTTTTTTGGTTTAGAGTTTCAAGTGTTTCTTTGAAATGTTGTGGGTATTTTGGTTATTGATATACAAATTATTTGAAATCTAAATGTGCTGCCCAACAGCTATGAATATTGATGAGAACGGATTTTTATAATTTCAATAAAGCAGAAAGACCTTAAATCCGTAACAAAGCTTTCGAAGTTTTGGGATAATTTTTATTAGAAGATTCAATGATTTTTCTTGCGGCTATGAAAAATATTACATAGCCCCAGATAAGAATGCCTTACTGCCTCTAATTACAGCACCATATGGTTTGCTATACGAAGAATGGATTTCTATAAGAAGAACCCATGGCCTCCTAAGAAAAGACCTCAACTTCTTCTTTAAGAAAACCTCTTCCAGATGAAGACCAGGTGTTCTTTTATAATAAGATCTTATCTCTCTGAATATCTCGTCGTTTTCTATGCGACTTCATTGTGTTTCATAAGAAGACCTCAAGGTCTGCTATAAGAAAATCTTTTAGTCTTTTCCGACTGAGAAGATCTAATGGTACTTTTTAAAAGTCTTCACAAAAAGACTTACTATAAGAAGACCTATGTAACTTCCATAAAAAGCTTTCGAATACGTTTAACTCAAGGCCTTATGTAAGAAGAACTAATGTTCTCCTATAAAAAAGACTCTATAAGAAGATTAATGGTGTTCTGTAAGAGGACCTATGAGAAGACCACACGGTCTTCCATGAGATGGCATCATGGTTTTCTCTAAAAATATCACATAGTTTTCTATAAGAAGATCCCATAGTTTTCTATAAGGAGACCTTACGGTATTCTATATGAAGACCACATGGTTTCCTATGAGAAGACCTTATGGTGTTCTATAACAAGACACCATTGTCTTCATTAAGAAGACACCATTGTCTTCTATAAAAAGATCACATGGTTTTCTATAAGAAGACCTCAGGACGCTCTATAAGAAGACATCGTGGATTTTTATAAGAAGACCCCGTGGTCTTCTATAAAAAAAAACCTAATGGTCTTCCATGAGAAGACCTCATGGTCTTCTAAGGTAACTTCTGTAAAGTCCTCATGGTGTTGTATGAGAAGACCTAAAGGTCCTTCATGAGAAGACCTCCTGATCTTCTATGGGAAAACCTTAGAGTCTTCTATAAGAAGACCTCAAGGTCTTCTATGAGAAAACCTCAAGGTCTTCTATGAGAAGACCTCAAGGTCTTCTATGAGAATACCTCAAGGTCTTCTCATCTTCTTCTGTGAGAAGACCTAATGGTTTTCTATAAGAAGACCCCATGGTCTTCTATAAGAAGACCTCATGGTCTTCTATAAGAAGACCTCATGGTCTTCTATAAGAAGATCTCATGGTCTTCCATAAGAAGACCTCATGGTCTTCTATAAGAAGACCTCATGGTCTTCTATAAGAAGACCTCATGGTCTTCTATAAGAAGACCTCAAGGTCTTCTATGAGAAGACCTCAAGGTCTTCTATGAGAAAACCTCAAAGTCTTCTATGAGAAGACCTCAAGGTCTTTTATGAGAAGAACTCAAGGTCTTCTATGAGAAGACCTCAAGGTCTTCTATGAGAAGACCTCAAGGTCTTCTATGAGAAGACCTCAAGGTCTTCTATGAGAAGACCTCAAGGTCTTCTATAAGAAGACCTCATGGTCTTCTATAAGAAGACCTCATGGTATTCTATGAGAAGACCTCAAGGTCTTCTATGAAAAGACGTCAAGGTCTTCTGTGAGAAGACCTCAAGATCATCTATGAGAAAAACTCAAGGTCATCTATGAGAAGATCTCAAGGTCTTCTATGAGAAGACCTCAAAATCTTCTATGAGAAGAACTCAAGGTCTTTTATGAGAAAACCTCAAGGTCTTTTATGAGAAGACCTCAAGGTCTTCTATGAGAAGACGTCAAGGTCTTCTATGAGAAGACCTCAAGATCTTCTATGAGAAGACCTCAAGGTCTTTTATAAGAAGACCTCAAGGTCTTTTATAAGAAGACCACAAGGTCTTCTATAAGAAGACCTCAAGGTCCTCTATAAGAAGACCTCAAGGTCCTCTATAAGAAGACCTCAAGGTCCTCTATAAGAAGACATCAAAGTCTTCTATGAGAAGACCTCAAGGTCTTCTATGAAAAGACGACAAGGTCTTCTGTGAGAAGACCTCAAGATCATCTATGAGAAGACCTCAAAATCTTCTATGAGAAGACCTCAAGGTCTTCTATAAGAAGACCTCAAGGTCTTCTATAAGAAGACCTCAAGGTCTTCTATAAGAAGACCTCAAGGTCCTTTATAAGAAGACCTCAAGGTCTTCTATAAGAAGACCTCAAGGTCTTTTATAAGAAGACCTCAAGGTATTTTATAAGAAGACCACAAGGTCTTCTATAAGAAGACCTCAAGGTCCTCTATAAGAAGACCTCAAAGTCCTCTATAAGAAGACATCAAAGTCTTCTATGAGAAGACTTCATCAAGGTCTTCTATAAGAAGACATCAAAGTCTTCTATGAGAAGTCCTCATCAAGGTCTTCTATGAGAAGTCCTCAAGGTCTTTTATGAGAAAACCTCAAGGTATTCTATGAAAAGACCTCGAGGTCTTCTATGAGAAGACCTCAAGGTCTTCTGTGAGAAGACTTCAAGGTCTTCAGTGAGAAGACTTCAAGGTCTTCAGTGAGAAGACTTCAAGGTCTTCTGTGAGAAGACCTCAAGGTCTTCTGTGAGAAGACTTCAAGGTCTTCTGTGAGAAGACTTCAAGGTCTTCGGTGAGAAGACTTCAGGGTCTTCTGTGAGAAGACCTCAAGGTCTTCGGTGAGAAGACTTCAGGGTCTTCTGTGAGAAGACCTCAAGGTCTTCTATGACAAGACCTCGAGGTCTTCTAGGAGAAGACGACCTCAAGGTCTATGAGACGATCTCAAGGTCTATGAGACGACCTCAAGGTCTGTGAGACGACCTCAAGGTTCATGAGACGACCTCATGGTCTTCTATAAGAAGATGTCATGGTATTCTGTAAGAAGTTTTCATGGTCTTCGATAAGAAGTCCTCTTGGACTTCCATTATAAGATCTCATGGTCTTTTACAAGAAGACTTCCTTATAGGAAGACCTCTTGGTCTTCTAAAAAAGACTGAATGGTCTTCTATAATGAGACCTAATAGTCTTCTGTAAGAAGTCCTAATGGTCTACTACAAAAAGGTCACATGGTGTTCTATATGAAGACTACATGTTGTTCTATATGAAGGTCTAACCCTGCGTTTACAAATGCCAGTATTGGCAAGACAATAGCAAAAGTACAAACCTTTTTCACAAATACATTTACAAATTTTTAAATACGTATAGAGACAAGTATGAATGTATAGGTGAAAATGGTTTGTAACTTTGCTATTGTCTTGCCAATACTGTCTGTGTGTAAACGCCTAGTAAGGTCTCTTATAAGAACTCCTCCTTCTATAAGAAGAAACCAAGAAAGAAGACCTCAGGTAGGAACACTTTTTGGTCTTCTAGAGAAGACTTCATGGTCTTCTGTAATAAGTCTTCATTGATTCTTATAGGAAGACCTCATTGTAAAGGAACCCATGAGGTCCCTCAGGTCCATCATTAAAAGACCAGTTGTACGTATGTATTTACCATGGCATTCTAAGTCCCTTTCCTTTTTTTTCAAAAATGCCTCAAATCTCGTCCTTCCTTCCTCGATTACATCCAGCAGCTAAAATCGTAAACAATTACAACCAGACATTTTTGGTAATAAAAATTGAGTATAAATGTCAATCATCACCAAAATGTCTATCACAAACAGTCATCAAAATAGACACCATCAAATAACCAGCAGGGATCAGTGAATGCGTGGACAACCCAATAAGTACTAAGGCCACATGTGCCAAAGTGATGAAGGGTTATTAAGAGGATGTTTGTTTTAGGCTTAAATTAAAAAGGGGTATCAATGATATCTGCTGGTCAAATACAAAAAGGTTTTTTATGAGTTTTAAGGATTTGTGTTTTTTCTGGTCCTTTAGGTTGGCTATAAACCATAAAAGCTCTAAAAATTTTATGACTGACGGTGTGTCCAGTTTTGCCGGGGGTATATTTTTAAGGATTACAAAAAAGAAATTGAGAGATTTGCTTTAAAATCTACGCATCTCACATGAAACAATGAACCAATAACTTTAAATATGTTTTAGGATTTCATTTTTCTTTAAAGCCGTCTTTAGCGCTTCTGTCTCTAGCAGATCTGAATTTGAACCAGTCTCTATAGGGAACGCTTCAACTGTATCGTTAAGCAATTCTTTCTTAAAATCTCCCTGATAATTGATCACATCTGTTTTAAGTTTTAACTTTTTAAAATTCCCCATAAATTCATTAAAAAAGTGAAGTTTTGCGACGACCCTTGTCAGTCACCTGAAACAAAAAAGTTAAGAAACAATATTTAATTATATGGCCGGAAAAAAATAAGAAAAAAACACACAAAAATAATGTGTTAAATAGCTAAGCGAAAACAAAAGAAATCATGGAAAAGCCCAAGGAGATTTAATTATAAATGTCGACACGTACTTAAACAGGTATTTACAGGACACAACCGAAAAGTGACAGCATTTTGGTGAAACAATTTTGAAAAAGGTTAGCAGTTTTTTTAGCGGTCGAAAGAAAAAACTTCTTGGCAACCAAATTAGTTATGGTTAGAGGTTGGAGCAGAACTCTAAATTAACCTAACTTTTTTACAAGCCCAAAAAAGAAATCAACTTGGTGTCTGCCTTCAATAAAAGTTTGTGACTAAGGCCACAGGTGCCATTTGTAAAATAAGGCCGTTATTTTTATGAAGGTATTTACCTCATAAAAATGTTACAGTTTAAACAAAAGCAAATTTGTTTGTAATGGTTTTGTTGTTGTTGTAACATTACAAGAAAATCCTAGTGCAGAAAGTGTTATTAGTCACAGTAAACAATTGTAAGGAAACCCACCCCCTTTGTTGTCCTTGTTACTTTGTTCAAAGAGAAACATTTTGGCTTGTTGTTCAATGGAAGTAGCTACGGCAAATTAGCCCCCTGCTTCTATTACGAATTTTTATTATATTTACACTTACATTGTAAATGACAGCTTAACAAATAATTTTATGAACATAATCATATTGAATGGGTTTCTGGGCGATGTTTAGGGACCGGCCTAAAGAGGTAATAGTATTTTCTTTTAGTAGCGAATAGGCCATTTCACTTGGATTAAAATCATAAAATGTTGATACGAAACACCTGTTCATGGAAGAATTTTGAAACATATTTTATAGATTATGGGGCTCTAACAAAGTCGGGCAAATGGAGAACAAGTAGCCTACAGTTAAAAATAAAACATGTTATTTTGTCGAATATAAATCCTAAATTCCCCTTGTCTTTAAAAGTGGTTCATTGCGAAACATTGAAGAAAAATACATTTACGTCAACCATATCACATATTTACGATTCTTTATAAAATTGTTGAAACAAACGTCATACACATTAAAGGTTCAATTGATATATCTGGAAAAGAACAAAGGCATTAACTATCGCCCCGATGTCAGCTAAAGTAAAAGAGTGCAGTTCTGAGCTTGCTACTGGATGGAATAAACATATGTACATAGAAGACAGATGCGATTTATTCTGATTTCGGCTGGGAAAAACGTCCAATTATAGGCACTTAAGTATCTTAAATTTAAAATATACTGTCTTAGAGATTTAAAATGTTCTAAAATCCCCTTTTTATGATTCCGAAAAAATAAGTGAAAACCCCACTTTCCCTATTAACAAAAATTACTCTTCATTATGCTGAAAACAATCCTTTAGCTAAAAATTATTTTTAGCTGGAAATTTGATATTATTTTCCAATTTATTTGTTTCCTTTTCCTTTTGCACTGCATCATTTTGTTGCTAAAATTATGCTAATTATTTGTAGATGCTTGCCCTGTGTAATTCATCTCAACATCAACCAAAGAGGTGTTTAATCCCATTATCCCTGAGAGGAAAAAAAATAAATTCGCTAGCGTATGTTTTAGCTTATGATGCTACTAATTTGTGTTGTGTGTTAATGCAAAATATCAAATTTCCCAGACGCAGAAAAACGCTAAAAAGGATATGTTAATAAAAAGCAACCAAAAAAATTAATTTTACGTAAGTACAATTTTTCCTGCAACCCAAATATCTCCCTATATTTAGCCTTCCAAGCTTTTTTTGCTATACTTCGGAAATATTGGACATATCATAAAAAACTTGTTACTACCCAGCAAAAAATTTTAGAAGTTGTGCATGTGGAGTTATGATTTCACAACATCCTTCGATGCAGTCCACACGGAGTTATGAAAAATGCACTCCGTTGGATACAATTAATAAGCAGTTGCTTTAGAGATCCCTACAATAAAAACAGTTGGTTGATCCCTACCCGCCGCTGGCGAAATCATTTATTCTAAAAATAAGAATTTGTTATAAAATAAAGAAATAAAAACTTAAGTTCCGAAAATTTTTTTCGGTAATTCACGAGACGGAAATTTTTAATGGAGTGGAGTCCAGTTGGAGTCCATGTCGAAAGCTGAACTAGTGATGGGAAGGCAACATAAAAAACCTTTAGGATAATGAAGCAAAATCAGTAGCGCTTGGGTTAATTGGAGAACGGAGAAAGTAAAATTAAATGTGATTGAATTCAATGGGAACTTTTTTAATTTGTGTTTATATAATAAAGTTCTTTGTATTATTGTTTTACACAAATAATAAATGCATTTCATTTATTCTGGGATATTTCGCAACGGCTTGCATTTTTATTGCATTTTTAGACTGACTAAAAATGCAATCCGAAGAGTGCCTTAAATTTAATCCAAAACACTACATCAAAAGCTGTGATTTGGATCGAAAATAGAGTGCATCCTAGCTGCGCGCTCCCTTGTAAAATTCATAAGTGAATTCATAGAAAAATATGTACTCCAACAGCACATGTACGGTACACTTGTAGTGATTCAACTGCATCCGCGGATGCAAACTTTTTGCTGGGTATATTTCGTTATTGCACAAATATCAGAATTGTCCTCTTCAAGATGTGGTTCCCCTTTCAGGTTCAACAGAGCTGCTCATCTGCTGTACAAACCTCTTCAAAAAAAACTCCTCAGGTAATTTAAGGACATCTTCCATAGACATCGTCACAGAGCTACACATCCTGTTCTATACTATGCTGATATTTTCAGACTTAATTTTCTTCTACCGCATGGGCCTTTTTAGCAGACTTCCTCCTCTTCTATACAGCCCTCTTTAAAAGAGGTGGTTCTCAGTTCCAGGTCAACAGAGGTACTCCTCTGCTATAAGAACTTCTTCAAAAAAGCTTCTCCGGTAATTCAAGGACATCAACACAAGAACTCGACACATAGCTACACATCTTCTACCATACCGACATCCTCATAAGAACTCCTCCTTTGCTGTACAGACTACGACAAAGATTTTCTGTTTTTATATCATTAGAGGTGTTACTTTTCAAAAGAGTTTTTTTCTCAGCTATGCGTACATATACAAAAATCCTCTCGGTGAAATGGGCCATACAGTAGAGGAATTAGTAGAGGAATAGTGCTATTCAAAACTCTTCTTCGGGTCACTTTAACAGGGTTGCTCTACTATACGGCCCATTTCACCAAGGGGATTTTTTGAATATGTACGCTTAGCTGAGAATAAAACCCCTTTTGAAAAAGGACACCTCTAATAATATAAAAAAAGAAAATCTTTGTCGAAGTCACCTTCGTATAATACGAAACTCTATAATAAGAAACCCTTCAAAAGAGTTCCTTCTACTACGTGGAACTCTTCACAGAAAAAAATTTTAGCCTTTTAATAAAAAATTCAAAATTTCAATCAAAAATTTATAGATTTTCCGGCGATAAAAAATTGTCATATTGACAAAATTCGATAAAATTATTTGATCACAAATTAAAAATACAACAGAAAAAATATTTCACATATTGACAAAAATATTTATCAAAATATTCCACATTGTGCTTGAAATAAAATATATTTTTTTGTCACAAAAATCTCCCCCTCTACTATAGAAACCTCGTAACGAGGAACTTCTTCTCTAGTATACAGTCAGCTCACGAAGAGCTCCTTCTTCACTAGGTGAACCACCTTACGAAGAAAGGCTCCTCCTCTACTATACGTCTACTACAGGAACCGCTTCACGAAGAGCTCGTCTTTACTATATGGACTTCTTCACGATGATCTCATACTCTACTATATACACCACTTCACGGTGAGTTATTTTTCTACTATAGTGAACTCGTTACAGAACTTCTATTTTAGTGTATAGAGTGCTTAACGTGTTCCCCCGTATTTTTCAGACCCTTAAGACTGTAACCTGAAAACTCCTCTTATATGTTACGGGCCTTTTATCTGTTGACGAAGAGCTCTCCCTTTGCTATACGGACCACTTTAGGAGAAGTTGCTCCTCATCACGAAGAGATCCATGTCTCCTATAGGAACCCCTCTTCGTCCTCTATGTGAACCTCTTATCGAAGATCTCCTTCTCTACTGTACGGGTCCCTTCATGAACATCTCCTCTACTATAAACACCTTCTCACTTCAGACCACCAATAAACATTTTTTACCATTGTGATATCTCAAAATGTTATCTTCTACAATTGAGAAATCTTCATACAAGTCGTCACATAGTCCCCTATGCATATCTTTCCTTCTGCTATAAGGATTTCTTACATGTTTCTCCTGAGAGCTTTTTATCTCTCCACAGAGTTCCACCATATCGTAGATTCCCTTCTGACCTATAGGAACCGTCATAGTAAACTTCTTTCTTTTCGGATTGCTTGGAAACCGCAAGTCCAATCGAAATGTAGCTAAAGAAAATGTTGAAGCTGTGAAAATTCTCTACAGGATTGGCGTTTATGATTTGTTCTCAGGCTGTACTATTTTTGAGATAAAGAAGCTCAGTTTACATTTTTAGGTTTTTTTTTGTTAGGGTTTCGCGATTTTACTTGAATACGGCAAGTCTTATCGGCATGGGACCTGAGAAAATCGTATAGCTGTGAAAATTCTCTACAAGACTGGCTTATGTAATTTTTCCTAGGTTGTACCATTTTTTAGATATATAAGTTTAAGTCGGAAAATTGCAGTCATAAAATTTTTTTAAGGAGACGTTACAGAATTGAATTGAATTTGAATTGTCCCAATTTCAACTTATATATCTCAAAAATTGTAAAACCTACGAAAATATCATTAAAGTCAATCTTGTAGAGATTGACCATTTTGATAGGACTTGCGGTTTCCAAGCAAAATCGCAAAAACCCAAACAACACCTAAAAATGCCAACTTGAATCGCGATTTATTTAAAAAACGCTCCGGCAATTTTTTTTTTTTTTTTTTTTTTTTTTTTTTTTTTTGATTTTTCTCTTCTACGAACATTGTAGTTTCAGAATACGCAAAAACATCCCAGGTGTAAGCACCTTCTATTTAAATTTCATTCAAGAGCTCCGTGAACGAGTAATGCAACAATAGGTCTTTTGGACTTATCTGTACTGAGTATATTGTGAAAACCTGAAATTTAACCAATTCCGCAGTCGTGAATGATCAGCTAGTCTCTCATCGACTTCCTCATCTATAAGTATTAACTTGTTGCTAAGAATAATAAAAATCATATCTTCACTTTTTCAGCAATAATTTCTGAATTCCCTTAGACATTTAACATTGAGCTTCAGAATTTTGTAAGATATCTATGTATAGTAATCTGTGGGGCAAAAACGTCTATTGCTTTAGTTCTTTATGTGTCTCATTTAGATAATGACACTTTTTCATTTAGGCCATATTACAACACACTTTAAACATTTCGATAATGAGATTGTTCGTCTTTTCTTAAATTTGTCATAAATTCTGCTCTTTAATCCTTCTATAATTTAAACAAAAATATAAATGAGAATGGCAACAAAACAGAAAAAAATACATTCCATGTAAATTGAACCCCAAATTATGTCTGCGGCAACATGGCTTTGGATGAAGCGTCATCGTCATCGACAAAAGCGCAAAACCTTAGTGAGGTAACAAACAAATCCCTTAACACCCAGGAACAACGTTGCACCATAAAAGTTTATGATTTTTATGTTTAACAACCGTCGACGGTGTCGTCATCATTCCACACAAAAAATCACCCAGAATTTGACATTGCCGAGCCAACCTTCATCAAGGTTTTTGAAGTGTTTTCATCAAAACCAACAAAAAGTCGGAAATTTTTTTCTTTGCTCAGCGGTTGAAATGTAAATATTCAATGAATGGTCTTGGCCTCATCTGTTTGTTGCTACAATTTGTGGCAAAAATTTAATTAAAAATACTATTATGCATTTATAGGACGACCAACCAGCAAGCAGTAAGCCAGGCAGCTAGTCTGCCAACCTTCTAGTCAGCAACTTGACGGTAATAGTCTACAGCAATTTAGTTTCAATCAAAGTTTGGCTGTTGCAGGAAAATAGCAACAAACCAAGTCAAAATGACAATAGCAAGACATAACAAGATTTTGAATTGTTGAAGTGTAATTGAAACTCATTAGGCAGACATGACAGAACTGAAAACAATCTTCAACAAAAAATCGCTTAGTGGTGGAAAATAATTGCGAGTATTTAACCCTTTCATAAAGAAATGTAAGGAAATATCTTGAAGGAAATATTTGGGGTGGGTAGGAAATGGAAAACTTGAAATTGTGTGGTTTGTTTTTGAGGATAGACAGGGAAACTTAAATATTGTAGCAGCCAAAAAGTATGCTTTAATTTTCTTACAAATATAGAAATTCTTTAAAATTCACAGTACTTCGGGGTAGTGAATATTTTAGGCTATTTCGGACAAAATTTGATGGCCCGTAATTCACTGTTATTCAATATTCATTCTAGCGAATGACCTTTCGAAATTATTGCAAAAGGACATTTTGAAACGTCACTTTAAATTGCTTAAACACATATTTTTAATGGAAATGAATTTATTATATTAATGGCAGACATGATATTACCCATATCATCTCTTTAGTTTTGTTTTAACCTTAGAAATGAAATGACAAAATGAGACAATCCAGGGAGCGGAGTCTATGAATCTCTTCCTTTTTAATTTAAACAAAAAAATATAACTAAACATTTAATAAGTTTTAAGTTAGAAACATTCTACCTGTTTTACAAATAATACCCCAACTTTATTACTTACTTTTAGGATGATTGTGAAAACCTAAAGGGTTGCATACCTTAAGGAGGAAGTTCTCAGCCAAACTATATAATTTGCAATTTCCTTTTTCTGATGTACATGTGTTACTTCCCTTAACACTTTATGCAATCGGTGCGAAAACGCCCACAAAATTACAACTTTAAGCTGAAAAAAGAAACTATTAGGCAAGAATACTTTTAACACTCCACCCCCTGCAAACATCTAACGGAAGTCAACACTAACTAAGTGACAAACCGCAACAGAAAAACAGCTAGCTTATAAAACAAACATAATATTAACATGTCACTAGCACTTGCTGAAGTAACATTAGCTATGCAAACTATTACTGACTGAGAGAAAAGCCTCCTCAACACATCACAGGCATTTTATTCAGAAACTTCCTTTACATATGAAATCTATAATTATTTATATGTATTTGCTGATATAACAACCCTCGTTGAGGGCAAGCCATTAGCTTAACTTGTCTTTTTAGTGTAATGCAATTGTTACGGTTTTGACTTTGAAAACCCACTCTTAATATACTGCGGAGAGATGAGGAAGTGGTAAATAAATATGCGACCACCACACACGTAGTTTGGAGTTCTGGTAAAGTTTTCTTAAGTAAATTGTTTCTAAAAATTTACATATTTTCTTCACACACACATTTTGGTGTCGCTTCATGACAAAAGGATCAAAGTGTTGCCTTTGCATCAGGACATGTGCGGCGGGTGTTTGATTTGAAATTATTTTGACAGCTTAAAATAAATTGGAAAAGTGTGGTCGAAAAGTAATTAATAGTTTTCTTTCGTACAAATACTAGAAGAAAACTTTTGAATTTGAATTTTTCATATAAAGAAATTGAAGAAAACGCCTTTTCTTGACAATTCGCCAGGGAATTAATTAATAGTTTGGAGCTTTGAGACTTCATGAAAAAGGGATAATTGAAATGTTACTAATTTTCTTGTCTAGAAATTAGGCTTTAATGTTTTTTGTAATAGGAAAACTATTAAAATATTTAAAAAAGGGGCGGATATCAATTAGAAGTAAGTGTTTTTGAGGAAAACTTAAAGTACGTCTTCACAGAAATAACATTGCCAGAACCCGAGATCAGTTTTGAAATGGAATAGTGTGGTAGAAGTGTAAACTTTTAAACTACGAAGATTAAAGCACGTGAGAAAACCGTAGGTAAGAGTATTTGTCCAATTTGTTCCCAAGGAAGGGGGTCTTTAGAAGCACTGTTTACTCTGCAAAGTGTCTCTAGAAGCAGGGTCTTTAGAAGCACCCTTTCCTTTGGAAAAGGTCTTTAGAAGCAACATTGCTCTGAAAAATATCTTTAGAAGCACCCTTTCCTTTGGAAAAGGTCTTTAGAAGCAACATTGCTCTGAAAAATATCTTTAGAAGCACCCTTTCCTTTGGAAAAGGTCTTTAGAAGCAACATTGCTCTGAAAAATATCTTTAGAAGCACCCTTTCTCTGGAAAGGATCTTTAAAAGCAACATTGCTCCGGAATATATCTTTAGAAGAACCCTTTCCTCTGGAAAGGGTCTTTAGAAATAACATTGCTCTGGAAAATATATTTTGAAGCACCATTTCCTTTTTAGAACCACCCTTTCCTATGGAAACGATCTTTAGAAGCACCCTTTGCTTTGGAAAGAATCTTAAGAAACACCCTTTCCTTTAGCAAGAATCTTAAGAAGCACCCTTTTCTTTGGAAAATATCTTTAGAAGCACCCTTTCCTATGGAAAGGATCTCTAGAAGCACTCTTTCCTGTGGAAAGGGTCTTTAAAAGCACCCTTTGTTCAGGAAACGGTATTTAGAAACTCCATTTACTCTGGAAAGGGTCTTCAGAAGCATCCTTTACTCTGGAAAGGGTCTTTAAAAGCACCCTTTGTTCAGGAAACGGTCTTTGTTAACCCCATTTACTCTGGAAAGGGTCTTTAGAAGCATGCTTTACTCTGGAAAGGATCTTTAGAAGCACCCCTTACTCTTCAAAGGATCTTTAGAAGCGCCCATTGTTTAGAAAGAGCCCTTTCCTGTGAAAAGGGTCTTTAGAAGCGCCCTTTGTTCTGAAAAGAGTCCTTTCCTGTGGAAAGGATCTTTAGAAGCGCCCTTTGTTCTGAAAAGAGTCTTTTCCTGTGGAAAGGGTCTTTAGAAGCGCCCTTTGTTCTGGAAAGAGTCCTTTCCTGTGGAAAGGGTCTTTAGAAGTACCCTTTGTTCTGGAATGTGCCTCTAGAAGCACACGTTACTCTGGAAAGGATTTTAGAAGCATCCTTTACTCTGGAAAGAGTCTTTAAAAGCACCCTTTACCCTGGAAAGAGCCTTTAAAAGCACCCTTTACCCTGGAAAGGGTCTTTAAAAGTGCCCTTTGTTCGGGAAAGGGTCTTTAGAAGCCCCCTTTGTTCGGGAAAGGGTCTTTAGATGCATCCTTTCCTTTGGAAAGGATCTTTAGATGCACCCTTTCCTTTGGAAAGGATCTTTAGATGCACCCTTTCCTTTGGAAAGGATCTTTAGATGCACCCTTTCCTTTGGAAAGGATCTTTAGATGCACCCTTTCCTCTGGAAAGGATCTTTAGATTCACCCTTTCCTTTGGAAAGGATCTTTAGATGCACCTTTTCCTTTGGAAAGGATCTTTAGAAGCACCCCTTCCTTTGGAAAGGATCTCTAGAAGCACCCTTTCCTTTTGGAAAGAGTCTATAGAAGCACCTTTTCCTTTGGAAAGAGTCCTTAGAAGCACCCTTTCCTCTGGAAAAAGTCTTTAGAAGCAGCCTTTCCTCTGGAAAGAGTCTTTAGAAACAACCTTTCTTATGGAAAGGGTCTTCAGAAGCACCCTTTCTTATGGAAATGGTCTTTAGAAGCACCCTTTCTTATGGAAATCTTTAGAAACACCGTTTCCTATGGAAAGGGCCTTTGAAAGCACCCTTTCTTATGGAAAGGTTCTTTAGAACCAGCCTTTCTTATGGAAAGGATATTTAGAATCACCCTTTCTTATGCAGAGGGAATTTAGAAGCATCCTTCCTTCGAAAAGGGTCTTTAGAAGTACCCTTTCCTCTGGAAAGGATCTGTGGAAGTACTCTTTCCTCTGGAGACGGTCTTTAGAAGCACCCTTTACTCTTTAGAAGCACCCTTTTTAGAAGCACCGTTTGTTCTGGAAAGGTTTTTTTAGAAGCACCTTCCTCTAGAAACGGTTTTTAGAAGCACAATTTACTCTGGAAAGGGTCTTTAGAAGCGCCCTTACTCTGGAGGCGGTCTTTAGAATCACCCTTTACTGTGGAAAAAGCCTTCAGAAGCATCGTATCTTCTGGAAAGGTTCTACTGAAGCACCCTTTCCTGCTGAAAGGTTCTTTTGAAGAACACTTTCCTGCTAAAAGGGTCAACTGAAGCACCCTCTCCTGCTATTGAAATACCCTTTTCTGCTGAAAAAGTCTATTGAAGAACACTTTCCTGCTGAAAGGGTCTACTGAAGCACCCTCTCCTGCTATTGAAATACCCTTTTCTGCTGGAAAAAGTCTATTGAAGAACACTTTCCTGCTGAAAGGGTCTACTGAAGTACCCTCTCCTGCTATTGAAATACCCTTTTCTGCTGAAAGAGTCTATTGAAGCACACTTTCCTGCTGAAAGAGTCTATTGAAGCACACTTTCCTGCTAAAAGAGTCTATTGAAGCACACTTTCCTGCTGAACGAGTCTATTGAAGCACACTTTCCTGCTGAGAGGTCTACTGAAGCAACCTTTCCTGCTGAAAGGGTCTATTGAAGCACCCTTTCTTTGAGAAAGGGTCTATTGAAGCACCCTTTCTTTGAGAAATGGTCTATTGAAGCACCCTTTCTTTGAGAAAGGGTCTATTGAAGCACCCTTTCTTTGAGAAAGGGTCTATTGAAGCACCCTTTCTTTGAGAAAGGGTCTATTGAAGCACCCTTTCTTTGAGAAAGGGTCTATTGAAGCACCCTTTCTTTGAGAAAGGGTCTGTTGAAGCACCCTTTCTTTGAGAAAGGGTCTATTGAAGCACCCTTTCTTTGAGAAAGGTTCTATTGAAGCACCCTTTCTTTGAGAAAGGGTCTATTGAAGCACCCTTTCTTTGAGAAAGGGTCTATTGAAGCACCCTTTCTTTGAGAAAGGGTCTATTGAAGCACCCTTTCTTTGAGAAAGGGTCTATTGAAGCACCCTTTCTTTGAGAAAGGGTCTATTGAAGCACACTTTTTTTGAGAAAGGGTCTATTGAAGCACCCTTTCTTTGAGAAAGGGTCTGTTGAAGCACCCTTTCTTTGAGAAAGGGTCTATTGAAGCACCCTTTCTTTGAGAAAGGTTCTATTGAAGCACCCTTTCTTTGAGAAAGGGTCTATTGAAGCACCCTTTCTTTGAGAAAGGGTCTATTGAAGCACCCTTTCTTTGAGAAAGGGTCTATTGAAGCACCCTTTCTTTGAGAAAGGGTCTATTGAAGCACCCTTTCTTTGAGAAAGGGTCTATTGAAGCACACTTTTTTTGAGAAAGGGTCTATTGAAGCACCCTTTCTTTGAGAAAGGGTCTATTGAAGCACCCTTTCTTTGAGAAAGGGTCTATTGAAGCACCCTTTCTTTGAGAAAGGGTCTATTGAAACACCCTTTCTTGAGAAAGGGTCGAAGCATTTTTTCTTTCAGAAAGGTTTTATCGAAGCACCCTTTCTTCCAGAAAGGTTTTATCGAAGCACCCTTTCTTCCAGAAAGGTTTTATCGAAGCACCCTTTCTTCCAGAAAGGATTTATCGAAGCACCCTTTCTTCCAGCAAGGATTTATTGAAGCACCCTTTCTTTCAGAAAGGGTCTATCGAAGCACCATTTCTTCCAGAAAGGATCTATCAAAGCACCCTTTCGTTCAGAATGGGTCTACCGAAGCGCACTTTCTTTGAGAATGGGTCTATCGAAGCATCCTTTCTTCGAGAAAGGGTCTACTGAAGCACACTTGCTGTCACAAAGGGTCTATCGAAGCACCCTTTCTTTGAGAATAGGTCCATCGAAGCACCCTTTCTTTCAGAAAAAGGTCTATCGAAGCACCCTTTCTTTGAGAATAGGTCCATCGAAGCACCCTTTCTTTCAGAAAAAGGTCTATCGAAGCACCATTCTTTCCGAAAGGGTCTATGGAAGCACCCTTTCTTTCAGAAAAAGGTCTTTCGAAGCACCATTCTTTCCGAAAGGGTCTATGGAAGCACCCTTTCTTTCCGAAAGGGTCTATGGAAGCACCCTTTCTTTCAGAAGGGGTCTATGGAAGCAATCTTTCTTTGAGAATGGGTCTATCGAAGCACCCTTTCTTTCGGAAGGGGTCTATCAAAGCACCCTTTCTTTCGGTAGGGGTCTATCGAAGCACCCTTTCTTTCGCAAGGGGTCTATCGAAGCACCCTTTCTTTCGGAAGGGGTCTATAGCAGCACCCTTTCTTTCGGAAGGGGTCTATTGAAGCACCCTTTCTTTCGGAAGGGGTCTATTGAAGCACCCATTCTTTCGGAAGGGGTCTATTGAAGCAGCCTTTTTTTGAGAAAAGGTCTATCGAAGCATCATTTCTTTCAGGAAAAAGTTTATCGAAGCACACTTCTTTCCAAAAGAGTCTATCGAAGCACCCTTTCTTTTAAAAACGGCCAATCTAAGCATCCTCTCTTTCGGAAGGGGTCTATCGAAGCACCCTTTCTTTCAGAAGGGGTCTATGGAAGCACCCTTTCTTTAGGAAGGGGTCTATCGAAGCACCGTTTCTTTCAGAAGGGGTCTATGGAAGCACCCTTTCTTTCGAAAGGGGTCTATCGAAGCACCCTTTCTTTCGGAAGGGGTGTATCGAAGCACCCTTTCTTTGATAAAGGTTCTAACGAAGCACCCTTTCTTAAAAGGGGCCCTTAGAAGCACGTATTCCTCTGGATAGAGTCCTTAGAAGCACCCATTCCTCTGGAAATGATCTTTAGAAGCACCGTTTCCTCTGGAAAAGTCATTTAGAAACACCGATTCTAGTAAGGTGCACCGTGGTTATAGCGTCATGAAATGGTTGCAAAGGGTAGAGTGCGACGGTCGCAAGCGGCTGAAAGATCTGGCGAAGATTAACTATGATGTTAAAATGGATCAACAACAGAAAGGGTATAGTTCTCAGATTGACAAATAAAATAGATAATATTAAAATAGGGAATTAAAATAGGGAAACTAATGGTGAGCATAAAAGTATGCATAGATCTTAAAAATATTGAAACAACCACAGTCGTTCAACTCTGACGTAAATGAAGTAAGAATATTCTGATAGAGAATAATTTTGAATGAGAATTTATATATGACTTTTATAATAAAACCATTACAGGGACGACTTCGTAATACAGAAATTCAATTGTAGATGTATTTTAAGTGTCTTTGAAATATCTAGAAATGTTTTCTTATTTACATTTAACTTCCTCGCCATTTATTCTTGTCCAATCTGGCCACCCGAACGACTTTAACTTCTATTAAAATACTGTACTTTTGATGTTATGTGAAAAATGACTTCATACTTCGAGGTGGACATTAATTAAATAAAGACCCACATTGATGACACTTCAGAACCCTTTTTTGTTTTGTTCAACAACAAAACAAACTCATTTGCATTGACAAGTTTCTTCTTCTATTGATAAATAACAACATCCTGTGGATAATTGTAAAATATTTGTCTTTCGGACCGTGTGCAGTTTTGAGATGCACGTGCTGCAGTTAGTGATGACAACACCAAGTTTAATTAAAAAAATGTCTGAAAACATGCAAAAGCATGAAAAAATGCATTTACAAAAATGAAATCGGCATAGAGATCTATAAAATATTGGCAAACAACCAGACTGACCAGCCAGCCAGCATGTATGCATCAATCCTTACTCTCCATCCCATCCAAGCACTGTGATGAAGCGTATGAATTTAATGATTTAATCACAATGACAAAATGCATTCTCCGGTCAATGATGCCAAAGGCAGACCCACAAAAAAGCTTCGTTTCAGTTGACAAAATGCATTAAAAGGCCTCTGGGGAAATTTCAGACAATAAACATGTGTTGGATTTATTTGCTTAGCCAAGCTAAGCGCACGCACACACTTGCCCACTTATTGGTGTACATGTTGGCAAACAAACTCAACCACATGCACACACTTACTCGCCCACATACATGTTTGTGGGTAGGTAGTGCAAAAATAATAATGATAGTCTACATTTTGGCGCTTCTTTAATAAAGCATAACGTTAAGGGGGTATGGAAATGAAGAAGTTCATACGGAGTTTTGCTTTTTTTTTGTTAATAATAATAAAAATGACTTACTGAAGCGCAATAACACCACGAAATCGTAGCATGTGGTCAATATTTGTGAAATAATTATGGCCTTCGGCAAAAGATGCAATAATAAAAACGGAAGCTGCAATTGCCATTGCATTGCAATTTGTGCATAGAAACATTTCCGTTGTCCTCCGCTAATTCGTTTTTAGATTAAAATTCACATTTGCGGTTCACTTTGCAAACGAACAGGAAATGGTCACGAAAAGTAAATATGTTGGATTTTAATTTGATTATTAAAACTTCTCTTTGCAAAGAAGATGATGATGCATAACAAGTTTTTAATACATATCCTAAGGGGAACAATAACAAAAATAATTGCAAATATGTAGACAACCAACTGTGATTATCCAACTCATCATCCATTGAAATGTGATATTCTGTAATGCATTTGTGTTGAATATTTAAAGTAAACAGAAAAAAACGCCGTATGCACTCTAAATTGCGTGTAGTAGGATATCCGAAGTAATAAATATTGAAAATTTATATTTGCGATAGTGTCAATCAGTTTTAATTAAAACCCCTTGTGGCTATCACAAACATTAAAACCATAAAATAATTAAATTATTTTTCTGATTAATTAAAATACTCACATAAATAAAAAAATATGCAGGAAACTTAATAATACTCAAACAGATACGTATGTAAATTTTTACAAGTATATGAGTACATTTTTAAACTTTATTAAAACTGGGGGGTTGTAACTTAGCATTGATAGGACTTCATAAAAATATCAGGGTGTTCAAAAGAAATTGTAGATTTCATAAGAATCGAGGAATAGACCCTTTCTGAAAGAAATGGTGCTTCGATAGACTCTTTTTGAAAGAAACGTTGCTTGGATAGAGCCTTTCTGGAGTGCTTCGATAGACCAATTCCTTTCTTTTATAAAGGGTGCTTCGAAAGACCATTTCTAAAAGAACTGATGCTCCGATAGACCATTTCTAAAAAAAGGTTGCTTCTATAAACCCCTTCTGAAGAAAAGGGTGGTTCGATAGACCTATTCTGAAGAAAAGGGTGGTTCGATAGACCTCTTCTGAAGGATAGGGTGCTTCGATAGACCCCTTCTTAGAGAAAGGGTGATTCGATAGACCATTTCTAAAAGAACTGGTGCTGCGATAGACCATTTATAAAAGAAAGGTTGCTTCGATAGACCCCTTCTGAAGAAAAGGGTGGTTCGATAGACCCCTTCTGAAATATAGGATGCTTCGATAGACCCATTCTTAAAGAAAGGGTGCTTCGAAATACCATTTCTTAAAGAACTGGTGCTCCGATAGACCATTTCTAAAGTAAAGGTTGCTTCCATAGACCCCTTCTGAAGAAAAGGGTGCTTCCATAAACCCTTTCTGAAAGTAAAGGTGCTTCCATAAACCCTTTATGAAAGTAAAGGTGCTTCGATAGACCCTTTTTGAAAGAAATGGTGCTTCGATAGACCTTTTCTGAAAGAAAGGGTGCTTCGATAAACCCTTTCTGAATAAAAGGGTGCATCAATAGGCGCTTTCTAAAAGAAAGGGTTCTTCAAAAGACCATTTCTAAAAGAATGGGTGCTTCAAAAGACCATTTCTAAAAGAATGGGTGCTCCGATAGACCATTACTAAAAGAAAGGTTGCTTCGATAAACCCCTTCTGAAGAAAAAGGTGCTTCGATAGACCCCTTCTGAGAGAAAGGGTGCTTCTATAGACCCAGTCTTAATGAAATGGTACTTCGATAGACGTTTTCTGAAAGAAAGGGTGCTTTGATATAACTTTCCTAAAAGAAAGGGTGCTTCGATATACCCTTACTGGAAGAAAGGGTGCTTCTATAAACCCTTACTGGAAGAAAGGGTGCTTCTATAAACCCTTACTGGAAGAAAGGGTGCTTCTATAAACCCTTACTGGAAGAAAGGGTGCTTCTATAAACCCTTACTGGAAGAAAGGGTGCTTCTATAAACCCTTACTGGAAGAAAGGGTGCTTCTATAAACCCTTACTGGAAGAAAGGGTGCTTCTATAAACCCTTACTGGAAGAAAGGGTGCTTCTATAAACCCTTACTGGAAGAAAGGGTACTTCTATAAACCCTTTCTGAATATGAAGGTGGTTCGCTAGACCCTTTTTGAAAGAAAGGGTGCTTCGATATACCTTTTCTGAGAGAAAGGGTGCTTCTATTGACCCTTCCTGAAAGAAATGTTGCATAAATAGACCCTTTCTGAAAGAAAGGATGCTTCGATAGACGCTTTCTGGAAGAACGGGTGCTTCGATAGACCCATTCTTAAAGAAATGGTCCTTTGATAGACCCTTTCTGAAAGAAAAGGTGTTTGATAGACGCTTTTTGAAAGAAAGCGGAAAGGTTGCTTCGATAAAGGAATTCTTAAAGAAATGTTCTTTCAATAGACCCTTTCTGAAAGAAAAGGTGTTTGATAGACGCTTTCTGAAAGAAAGGGTGCTTCGATAGATGCTTTCTGGAAGAAAGGGTGCTTCGATAGACCCTTTCTGCAGGAAAGGGTGCTTTGATAAACCCTTTCTGAAAGTAAAGGTGCTTCGGTAGACCATTTCTGAAAAAAGGGTGCTTCGATAGACGCTTTCCGGAAGAAAGGGTGCTTCGATAGACCCTCTCTGAAGGAAAGGGTGCTTTGATAAACCCTTTCTGAAAGTAAAGGTGCTGCGGTAGACCATTTCTGAAAGAAAGGGTGCTTCGATAGACGCTTTCCGGAAGAAAGGGTGCTTCGATAGACGCTTTCCGGAAGAAAGGGTGCTTCGATAGACCCTCTCTGAAGGAAAGGGTGCTTTGATAAACCCTTTCTGAAAGTAAAGGTGCTTCGGTAGACAATTCTTAAGGAAAGGGTACTTCGGTAGACGCTTTCTGGAAGAAAGGGTGCTTCGATAGACCCTTTCTGAAGGAAAGGGTGCTTTGATAAACCCTTTCTGAAAGTAAAGGTGCTTCGATAGACCCTTTCTGCAGGAAAGGGTGCTTCGATAGACCCATTCTTAAAGAAATGGTCCTTCGATAGACCCTTTCTTAAAGACAAGGTGTTTGATAGACGCTTTCTGAAAGAAAGGGTGCTTCGATAGACCCTTTCGGCAGGAAAGGGTGCTTCGATAGACCCATTATTAAAGAAATCGTCCTTCGATAGACCCTTTCTGAAAGAAAAGGTGTTTGATAGACGCTTTCTGAAAGAAAGGGTGCTTCGATAGATGCTTCGTGGAAGAAATGGTGCTTCGATAGACCTTTTCTGAAAGAAAGGGTGCTTCGATAGACCCTTTCTGAATAAAAGGGTGCATCAATAGGCGCTTTCTAAAAGAAATTGTTCTTCAAAAGACCATTTCTAAAAGAATGGGTGCTTCAAAAGACCATTTTTAAAAGAATGGGTGCTCCGATAGACCATTACTAAAAGAAAGGTTGCTTCGATAAACCCCTTCTGAAGAAAAAGGTGCTTCGATAGACCCCTTCTGAGAGAAAGGGTGCTTCTATAGACCCAGTCTTAATGAAATGGTACTTCGATAGACGTTTTCTGAAAGAAAGGGTGCTTTGATATACCTTTCCTAAAAGAAAGGGTGCTTCTATAAACCCTTACTGGAAGAAAGGGTGCTTCTATAAACCCTTACTGGAAGAAAGGGTGCTTCTATAAACCCTTACTGGAAGAAAGGGTGCTTCTATAAACCCTTACTGGAAGAAAGGGTGCTTCTATAAACCCTTACTGGAAGAAAGGGTGCTTCTATAAACCCTTACTGGAAGAAAGGGTGCTTCTATAAACCCTTACTGGAAGAAAGGGTGCTTCTATAAACCCTTACTGGAAGAAAGGGTGCTTCTATAAACCCTTACTGGAAGAAAGGGTGCTTCTATAAACCCTTACTGGAAGAAAGGGTGCTTCTATAAACCCTTACTGGAAGAAAGGGTGCTTCTATAAACCCTTACTGGAAGAAAGGGTGCTTCTATAAACCCTTACTGGAAGAAAGGGTGCTTCTATAAACCCTTACTGGAAGAAAGGGTGCTTCTATAAACCCTTACTGGAAGAAAGGGTGCTTCTATAAACCCTTACTGGAAGAAAGGGTGCTTCTATAAACCCTTACTGGAAGAAAGGGTGCTTCTATAAACCCTTACTGGAAGAAAGGGTGCTTCTATAAACCCTTACTGGAAGAAAGGGTGCTTCTATAAACCCTTACTGGAAGAAAGGGTGCTTCTATAAACCCTTACTGGAAGAAAGGGTGCTTCTATAAACCCTTACTGGAAGAAAGGGTGCTTCTATAAACCCTTACTGGAAGAAAGGGTGCTTCTATAAACCCTTACTGGAAGAAAGGGTGCTTCTATAAACCCTTACTGGAAGAAAGGGTGCTTCTATAAACCCTTACTGGAAGAAAGGGTGCTTCTATAAACCCTTACTGGAAGAAAGGGTGCTTCTATAAACCCTTACTGGAAGAAAGGGTGCTTCTATAAACCCTTACTGGAAGAAAGGGTGCTTCTATAAACCCTTACTGGAAGAAAGGGTGCTTCTATAAACCCTTACTGGAAGAAAGGGTGCTTCTATAAACCCTTACTGGAAGAAAGGGTGCTTCTATAAACCCTTACTGGAAGAAAGGGTGCTTCTATAAACCCTTACTGGAAGAAAGGGTGCTTCTATAAACCCTTACTGGAAGAAAGGGTGCTTCTATAAACCCTTACTGGAAGAAAGGGTGCTTCTATAAACCCTTACTGGAAGAAAGGGTGCTTCTATAAACCCTTACTGGAAGAAAGGGTGCTTCTATAAACCCTTACTGGAAGAAAGGGTGCTTCTATAAACCCTTACTGGAAGAAAGGGTGCTTCTATAAACCCTTACTGGAAGAAAGGGTGCTTCTATAAACCCTTACTGGAAGAAAGGGTGCTTCTATAAACCCTTACTGGAAGAAAGGGTGCTTCTATAAACCCTTACTGGAAGAAAGGGTGCTTCTATAAACCCTTACTGGAAGAAAGGGTGCTTCTATAAACCCTTACTGGAAGAAAGGGTGCTTCTATAAACCCTTACTGGAAGAAATGTTGCATAAATAGACCCTTTCTGAAAGAAAGGATGCTTCGATAGACGCTTTCTGGAAAAACGGGTGCTTCGATAGACCCATTCTTAAAGAAATGGTCCTTTGATAGACCCTTTCTGAAAGAAAAGGTGTTTGATAGACGCTTTCTGAAAGAAAGGGTGCTTCGATAGATGCTTTCTGGAAGAAAGGGTGCTTCGATAGACCCTTTCTGCAGGAAAGGGTGCTTTGATAAACCCTTTCTGAAAGTAAAGGTGCTTCGGTAGACCATTTCTGAAAGAAAGGGTGCTTCGATAGACGCTTTCCGGAAGAAAGGGTGCTTCGATAGACCCTCTCTGAAGGAAAGGGTGCTTTGATAAACCCTTTCTGAAAGTAAAGGTGCTTCGGTAGACCATTTCTGAAAGAAAGGGTACTTCGGTAGACGCTTTCTGGAAGAAAGGGTACTTCGGTAGACGCTTTCTGGAAGAAAGGGTGCTTCGATAGACCCTTTCTGAAGGAAAGGGTGCTTTGATAAACCCTTTCTGAAAGTAAAGGTGCTTCGGTAGACCATTTCTGAAAGAAAGGGTGCTTCGATAGACCCTTTCTTAAAGACAAGGTGTTTGATAGACGCTTTCTGAAAGAAAGGGTGCTTCGATAGACCCTTTCGGCAGGAAAGGGTGCTTCGATAGACCCATTATTAAAGAAATCGTCCTTCGATAGACCCTTTCTGAAAGAAAAGGTGTTTGATAGACGCTTTCTGAAAGAAAGGGTGCTTCGATAGATGCTTTCTGGAAGAAAGGGTGCTTCGATAGACCCTTTCTGCAAGAAAGGGTGCTTCGATAGACCCTTTCTGCAAGAAAGGGTGCTTCGATAGACCCTTTCTGCAAGAAAGGATGTTTCGGTAGACCCTTTCTGAAAGAAAGAAAGAAAGTATGCTTCGATAGACCCTTCCTGAAAGAAAGGGTGCTTCGATAGACCCTTTCTGAAAGAAAAGTTGTTTCGACAGACCCTTTCTTAAAGAGTTCATTTTATATGTATTTTACATATCTCTTTGACTTATCCTGTGCCGTTTGCTTTTGTTGAAGCTATAACCAGCTATTTTCTAGTCGGCATCTAAGCATATGCCTAGAAGTACCTTAAGCTTTTAAAACCTTTATTAAATTAAAGCGAATCTAGAAAATAAACAGCGTTTAACTCTAATTCCTTTTACAAAATTTAAATTTTTGAAAAAATCCTTTCCCACACTGGAAATCCTATAAGAATGTGTGAGAACACGTGACCACACATTGTTTAAATTTTTCAGCCTTCTTGATGAATTTATGATCTAAATTGATGAGCGACAGCGACATTAATACACACACCAAATACTTTACCACAGACACGGATTAAACGTTGTGATGCGATACGACAGACATAGATAGATAACCACCCACCCTTAGAATACCCCTTCTCCTATATGACCCCTTTAATAAATGAGTGACTTGATGAGATGCGCTTTTTCAGTTCAAATCCGTCACTTGGCTTGCTTTTGTTAAATTTTTAATAATATTTCAACAGTCGGACATTAAACATTACGACAATGTTTAACCCTTTGCTGTAATACAAGATGCTAACAAAAGGATTAAGGTCGTGTCTTCCTTTAATTTGGTTTTGTGTCTAATGCCAGGAGTGGGGATTTGTGTTTAATGATGAAACGCCCGCACACTTTCTGTTGTTTATGCTTATTTAGTTGTTGTTGATGAAATAGTTTTGATTATTTGTGGGTAGCTGATTTTAAAAGCTGCTACAAATTTGTCACGCCTGTATGGTGTGGCGGTAGCGCCGTATGTCTTCTGAACGAGTTTAGTCATTTTTGACATGAAACCATCAAAATTTTAAAGGAAGTTAAATTTTGTTTTTGATTGTTCTGTGTTGGAACGGTGCGTGCAAGTAATGTTCGCAGGAAATAATGCCGGTATTTTGTTGCAATGTTACATTTTTTAGGCTTGTCTGTGAAAGGCGTTGAAAATTTAAATTGAAAACAGAGAAGGAAACAAGAAAGGAGTATGGCAAACTTTATGGTTAAATTTGTAATAAGGAACTAAGCTAATTTTAGAAATACTGAATTTTGAAAATGTTTAAAAATCAAGCTTTTCAGTAAAAATGTTCCTTAAGAGAATCTGTGGGAAATTGCTTCTAACCTATAAATGAATTTGTATCAAAATATTTTATGTTCAATTGGGGTAAAACCAATCTGCTAGTCGAAGCGTTAGTGCTTATTTTATTTTTTGTCCTCTTTTTTGCTCATCCATGGAACGGCCTTCCATAAAATGTTTTTCTAATTTATATTCAAATTAAACAGAAGGCATATTTTATTAATTTTCCTCATCCCCTCAAACATTCTAGAATACTACCACTTAATTATCCAACTCCTATTACGAAGTAGCCAACTTTTTCATTCAATTAAAAATCATAAAACTGAATCAATTTCAAAATACGATTAGTTTTAATTGCAAAAGCTTTAATAATATTACTGGCACTCACACTCCCTACTCACACACACATTGCAGAGCTTAAAGGCTCTTAAATATTTATTAGTTAATATAGAGAGAGGAGAATGTCCAGGAAATTCATCATCAATATGAGGTGCTGAGTGTTACTCGGGGAAAATTATAACATTTAAATATGAAAATTTATAATCAATAAATATTTATGAGTTTAACACGCTCACACACACGTGCATACATACATACCTCTGCACACAAGGATATGTGACACCAGCAGTTTCCATTGCCATCATCATCACCATTGCAAAATTTGGCGAATGACAACGGATAGAACACTTAAAAATTCATTACAGGGAAATTTTTGCCATAATCATACGCATACTTACACAAAACACCTACAGATAGATGGGTGTCAAAGAGAGGAAAAAATACTCTACCAGACACTATCATCAAACACACATGGCTGCATAAATTTATGACACACAAAAAAATATAATATGAAAATAATTCAATCAATGCAGGTGAGAGAGTGTTATAAACTCAATTTTAATTGGTTTTCAATGAAGCAGGTTGGTATGACGGTGAGCGTGTAGCTGAGGTTATGGTTGTTATGGAAAATAAATAATAAGGTGGGTTCTCCATTATCAAACACACAAAACAACATACTAATAATAACTCGTGAACTAGTGGAGTTCACACAAGAAATGGTGGAGTTAATACAAGAACTCGTGTAGTTCACACAAGAGCTCATGTAGTTCACACAAGAGCTAGTGGAGTTCACACATGAACTCGTGGAGTTCACACAAGAGCTAGTGGAGTTCACACAAGAACTCATGGAGTTTACAAGCACTTTTAGAGTTCATAAGAACTCAAGGACACAAGAAATCATTAAGTCCATAAAAACACATTGAGTTTACACAAGAACTCGAGGAGTTCTCACAGGAGTTCTTACAAGAACTCGTAGAGTTCAGAAGAACTCGTGAAGTTCACAAGAACTCGTGGAGTTCACAAGAACTCGTGGAGTTCACAAGAACTCGCGGAGTTCACAAGAACTCGCGGAGTTCACAAGAACTCGGGGAGTTCACATGAAATCGTGGCGATCACAAGAACTCGCGGAGTTCACATGAAATCGTGGCGATCACAAGAACTCGTGGCGATCACAAGAACTCGCGGAGTTCACAAGAACTCATGGCGTTCTTAAGAACTCGTGAAGTTCATAAAAACTCGTGGAGTTCACAAGAACTCGTAGAGTTCACATGAACTCGTGGCGATCAGAACTCGTGGCGATCACAAGAACTGGTGGAGTTTAGAAGAATTCGTCGATTTCATAAGAACTCGTGAAGGTTACAACAACTTATGAAGTTTGCAAGAACTTATAGAGTTCACAAGAACTCATGGAGTTCACAAGAACTCGTGGAGTTCAGAAGAAATCGTGGAGTTCACATGAACTCGTGGAGTTCACAAGAACTCGCGGAGTTCACATGAACTCGTGGTGATCAAAAGATCTCGTGGAGTTCACAAGAACTCGTGGAGTTCACAAGAACTCGAGGAGTTCATAAGAACTCATGGAGCTCATAAGAACTCATGGAGTTGAAAAGAACTCGTGTGGAGTTCACGAGATCTCGAGGAGTTCACAAGAACTCGTGGAGTTCATAAGCAGTCGTGGAGTTCATAAGAATTAGTTTAGTTCTTAAGTACTCGTGGAGTTAATAAGAACTCGTGGAGTTCAGTGCACAATAACTCGTGGAGTTCAGTGCACAATAACTCGTGGAGTTCAGTGCACAATAACTCGTGGAGTTCGTAAGAACTCGAGGAGTTCATAACAACTCGTGGAGTTCATAAGAATTCGTGGAATTCATAAAAACTCGTGGCGTTCACAATAATTCGTGGAGTTCATAAAAACTCGTGGAGTTCATAAAAACTCGTGGAGTTCATAAAAACTCGTGGAGTTCACAAGAACTCGTAGAGTTCACATGAACTCGTGGCGATCACAAGAAATGGTGGAGTTCACAAAAATTCGTCGAGTTCAAAGTACTCGTGCAGTTCACGAGATCTCGAGGAGTTCACAAGAACTCGTGGAGCTCAGAAGAACTCGCGGAGTTCACTAGAACTCATGGAGTTCACAAGAACTCGTGGAGTTCACAAGAACTCATGTAGTTCATAAGAACTCATGGAGTTCATAAGAATTCATGGAGTTCATAGGAACTCTTGGAGTTGACAAGAACTCGTGTGGAGTTCACGAGATCTCTAGGAGTTCATAAGAACTCGTGGAGTTTATAAGAACTCGTGGAGTTTATAAGAACTCGTGGAGTTCATAAGAACTCGTGGAGTTCATAAGAACTCGTGGAGTTTATAAGAACTCGTGGAGTTCATAAGAACTCGTGGAGTTCATAAGAACTCGAGGAGATCACAAGAACTCGTGGGTTCAAAAGAACTCGTGGAGTTAACAAGAAATCATGGAGTTCACAAGAAATCGTGGAGTTCACAAGAAGTAGTGGAGTTCACAGGAACTCGAGGAGTTCACAAGAACTCGAGGAGTTCACAAGAACTCGTGAGTTCACAAGAACTCGTGGGTTCACAAGAACTCGTGAAGTTCGCAAGAACTCGTGGAGTTAACAAGAAATCCTGGAGTTCACAAGAAATAGTGGAGTTCACAGGAACTCGTGGAGTTCACAGGAACTCGTGGAGTTCACAGGAACTCGTGGAGTTCACAGGAACTCGTGGAGTTCACAGGAACTCGTGGAGTTCACAAGAACTCGAGGAGTTCACAACAACTCGTGGCGTTCACAAGAACTCGTGGAGTTCATAAGAACTCATGGAGTTCATAAGAACTCATAGAGTTCATAAGAACTAATAGAGTTCATAAGAACTCATGGAGTTCATAAGGACTCATGGAGTTCATAAGAACTCGTGGAGTTTATAACAACTCGAGGAGTTCATGAAAACTTGAGGAGTTCACAAGAACTCGTGGAGCTCACAAGAACTCGTGGAGTTCACAAGAACTCGTGGAGTTCACAAGAACTCGTGGAGTTCACAAGAACTCGTGGAGTTCACAAGAACTCGTGAAGTTCGCAAGAACTCGTGGAGTTAACAAGAAATCGTGGAGTTCAAAAGAACTCGAGGAGTTCATAAGAACTCGAGGAGTTCACAAGAACTCGTGCGTTCACAAGAACTCGTGGAGTTCATAAGAACTCATAGAGTTCATAAGAACTCATGGAGTTCATAAGGAGTCATGGAGTTCATAAGAACTCGTGGAGTTTATAACAACTCGTGGAGTTCACAAGAACTCGTGGAGTTCACAAGAACTCGTGAAGTTCGCAAGAACTCGTGGAGTTCATAAGAACTCGTAGAGTTCATAAGAACTCGTAGAGTTCATAAGAACTCGTGGAGTTCACATGAACTCATGAAGTTCACAATAACTTATGAAGTTTACAAGAACTCATGGAGTTCACAAGAACTCATGGAGTTCACAAGAACTCATGGAGTTCACAATAACTTATGAAGTTTACAAGAACTAATGGCGTTCCACTAGCTCACAAAAACTCGTGAAGTTCACAAGAACCCGTGGAATTCACAAGTACTCGTGGGGTTCTCAAGAACTTGTAGGGTTTACAAGATCTAGTGAAGTTCAAAAGATTTCATAAAGTTCGTAAGAACTCTTGAAGTTCACAAGAATATGAGAAGTTTATAAGAATATGTGGATTTCAAAGATCAAGGAATTCATAAAGTTCCTTTTACTTTGCTGTGAATTCATGGAGTTCCACTGAAGTGTGAGTTACTGTGAATCCATGCAGCTACTGTAAACTAATCGAGTTACTATGAACTCTTCTTAGGAAGTCATTGAGTCCCTGTGAACTCATAGAGTTCCTGTGAACTCATAGAGTTTCTGTGAACTCATGGATTTCCTTTGAACTCCTATGGCTAGTGTGAATTAGTAGAGTTCTCATAGACATTTAAAAATCCTTTGAGGTCCAAACGTAGAAAGGAACTGTCTTTTATTTTCAGTGCCTACCTCGATTTCCAAAGACCTCTGTAAGTTCCTATTGTAAAACTGTGTTCATATTTACTCAGAAGGTTTCTATGAACCCATAGTATTTTTGTGAACTCATGGAAGTTACAGAATCTTTTTAGCAATTATTACCAGATTTCTATTCATAAAATCATGGGTTCCCTTTAAAATTTTCTATTAATTCTATGGGATACTATGGAGTCATTAATATATTTCTAATTAAACCTGTATATAATATGAACTTGTATATGTATGTGTTCATAGACTTATACGAGTACATGAACTTGCATAGTTCCATGTGAACAGATAGGGTTTCTTGTGAATTCATAGACGTTCATATGAACATATAGGCTTCCGTGTGATACGTATGTTTTTTATGAAATTAAAGATTTTCTCACGAACTCACAGTCTTTGTGATGATTCTGAATTTCTAATTTTTTTATGAGTTCTTAGGAACCCCACATAAGAACTAATGATGTTTAAACATTAGTTCTTATGAACTGCACCAGCTTTTCCGAGCATTCCTTTTTGAAGCAAGGAATTCTAATAAACCCCTCCGGTTCGTATGGACTCCTTGGTCATTTTTAAACTTTAAGTTTATTGAATTCTCCTTTATACGTTTTATATTTTCATTACTTACCCCCTCTAATAAACACCACAAATTCTATTAGCGTGGGTAAATTTGAATGATAAATTACATTTAAAATACTGCTCTATAAATTTCTGCACTTAATAATAATTTTAATTCTATTTTCAACAGCACATAACCCCTATGCCGCGACTGACTAACAATTCGTTCCGAAACTTCCCTTACCTCTCCATTTTGTAATATTTAGGTGTCATTTAGTTGTGCCTGGACATGAAAAATATGCGCATTGTAATTTTAATTTTTAAGTAGCCATCAAAAACTGTTGCTGCATTTTTATGGCCCACAGGCTTTTATGGTCAATAATATTATCAAACATGCATGCTCATCTATGCAGCAGTGAGTGAATGATACACTCGTTGTACCATTGTCACTGGACATAAAATAATCACAACATCATCGTCGTCATCATCATCATCAGCCTTTAAACCACCAACTCATTATCACTCAGCTTATTGTGGTCATTTCAAAAATCTGTGGTATTACGCAGAACAAAAAAAACAGAGCTCAGTTCGTTTTTGTTGGTTTTGTTGTGTGGTATATAAAATTAATAAACATGATATCGATAGTACATACATGTAGATATTATGCAACTTCACTTAGCCAAAGTAATTTGGAGGAAATGTAGTATATTGAAAAATTGCAGAACCATTTATGTTTGCTTTTACATTATGAACTGTTGCCGTGTTGTAAACAAGCGTCAATGTTGGAAGTTCATTGTAAATTTACTTTTCCGCGTGGAAAATGTGTGGCACCTACAAATGTTTAAATGAAATTAACACCCACTCGTGGACAAACATGTGGAGAAAAGGTTTGCTTCAATAACTGTGGTAATTTTGAGTTGATGACAAGGGCTTGTGGCTGTTGAGCCTATACAAATATTCGATTCTGTGTTAATGACCAAAGGTTGGCATTGTAATACCATGTAATTCCACAAATTTATTGTAAAAAGAGACTTTTAATATATGCTAAAAGTGCAGAGAAAGAAAAAGTAGTGAAGTTACATGTTTGCTGCATAATTTTAGGATGACAATTGTAACAGGTGTTAAAGTTATTGGAAATCGAATGACCTTTGTAGAATGTAGTTTCTTTTAATCGTCGGGTGTATAAAAAACTGATTGTAGGCAAAACATTCTCTTTTACCTAAAATACTCTGTAGGGTATTCTGGAATAAGTTAGAACGGCGTTAAGTTCGGCCGGACCGAACTATTTTATACCCTCCACCACGAACTGTATTGAAATGAATAAGAACAATTAGTTACCTTTCCCAACTAATAATACTCCCTTCAAAGAGCTCATATGGGGCGTCATAGTAGTTCTTTCCAACATATGGATCAATATTTACAGTTTTCCCAATTAAGCTTTGGAACACCCGGCAACACACAGTATTAAATTACAGCAATCTCGGTTCGAAAATTTGACAAAAAAAACCCTCGAATTACATAATATTTGGCAATACCGGCTGGACTTAAACCTGGTTGCAGAAAAATGTGACTAAAATTTCAAAAAAACCTTAAATGGTGCTACGCTTATATGGGGGCTATACTAAAAGGTGAACCTATATTGTCTGATTTTTTGGCAAAGGATGTTTCTACCTCTATACATGTCTGGTACCTTTAGCGAAGACAAAATACTGAATATCAGTTATTCCGTTTGAATAATTTAACTAAAACATTTAAAACCCGAAAATCGGAGGGTCCCGTTCTATGGGGGTTATATGAAGACGTGGACCTATACCGACAAATTTCTGGTGGAATGTTTTATGCCCTCAACGAAGACAAAATAACAAATTCAAAACATTTGGTGGGATATTGGAGCCAACATCTTCAAAATACCGAAAAGTTGGAGGGGAAGTTTTACGGGGGCTATATGAAGATGTGGAGCAATAGCGAAAATTTTCATTTGATAACTTGTATACCCCCAACCGAAGACTTAGTACCTAATTTCTGCAGAAAATCGGAAGGTACCGTTTTTTGGGGGCTATATGAAAATGAGGACCTATACCGAAGAATTTGAGGTAGAAAGTTGTATACCTCCAACAAAGACTAAATACAAAATTTCAGCCATTCCGATGTGATACTGAGGCCACAACCTTTAAAATACCGAAAGTCAGGGGGAACTGTTCTATGGGGGCTATATGAAGGCGTAAACCTATACGGACATATTTCAGTTGGGAAGTTTTATACCCCCAAGACTAAATACCATATTTCAGACATTTCGGTGGAATATTGAGGCCATAACGTTAAAATAACAGAAAGTCGGGAGGTACTGTTCTATGGGGACTATATAAAAACGGAGACCTATACCGACAAATTTCAAGTAGAAAGTTGTTTACCCCCAACAAAGACTAAATACAAATTTTCAGCCATTCCGGTGGGATACTGAGGCCACTACCTTTCAAATACCGAAATCGGGAGGGACTGTTCTATGGAAGGCTAATGAAGGCGTGAACCTATACCGACAAATTTCAGGTAGAAAGTTTTATACCCCCAACAAAGACGAAATACAAAATTTCAGCCATTCCGGTTTGATACTGAGGCCATAACCTTTAAAATACCGAAAGTCGGGTGGCACTGTTCTATGGGGGCTACGTCTTACACCCCCAGGGAAGACTAAATATCAAATTTCAGCTATTTTCGTGTGTTAATAAGATTAAAATCTTCAAAATACCGAAAATCGGGAGGTACCATTTTACGGGTGCTCTGTGAAGGTGTGTACCTATACCAACAAAATTCAGGTGGAAAGTTTTACACCGCTAACGAATACTAACTACCGAATTACGGTTTGACATTGAGGACACAACCTAAAAAATACCGAAAATCGGGAGGTACCGTTCTATGGGGACTATATGGGAACGGGGACCCACACCGACAAATTTCAGGTAGAAGACTAAATACAATATTTCAGCAATTTCGGCCACAGCACTGAGGCCACAAACTTTAAAATACCGAAAACTGGGAGGAACTGTTCTAGTGGGCTGTATGGAGGCGCGTACCTATACCGTCCAATTTCAGGTGGAAAGCTTTACACCTCCAACGAAGACTAACTACCTTAAAAATACCCAAAATCGGGAGCAGATGATCGGGAAGACGATGTATTTGGTGTTCGGCTGTAGGTGATCGGGAAGACGATGAGTTCAGCAGTTGATGTTCGGGAACACGGCGTTCGGGTGTTAGTCTAGGACTACGATCTAGTGTTCTACAGTGTGCTACTATTACTCAAACAGTGGATCAGATGACCCGAAGGCCCTGTAGAACTGAAAATCCGAAGATCCAGTGCCAAATGGAACAGATGCCCCGAAGGCCCTGTAGAAATGAAAACCCCGAAGGTCCAGTGCCGAATGGAACAGAAGACCCGAAGGCCCTGTAGAACTGAAAAACCCGAAGATCCAGTGCCGAATAGAACAGAAGACACGAAGGCCCTGTAGAACTGAAAAACCCGAAGATCCAGTGCTGATTGGAACAGATGACCCGAAGATGACCAACTCGGTAACACCAAGGTGTACGTTGGCGGATTTAGAACAGTCTTTAGTTCCAACCCGTGTAGCTAACTCCCCGCAGTAGCCAGCTCGCCATCAGCAACCAACACTGAAATATATGAGGGAATCGAATGAGGGCCAATTATTCGCCCTAAGCACTGCCTACGATGGTTGCAAAAATACACTGTAGTTAAATTTACCAGTGTGTGACCTGTTATACCACTAGTGTCAGGTGGAGACAATGTATGGTGGAGTGTTGTCAAAGCGCCGTTTACCCATGAATGTAAGGGGTTTCTTTGGTAGTAGTTGTTGTATTATGTACGTGATCATATGACCCGGAGGCCCTGTGGAACTGAACCCGAAGGTCCAGTGCAATTTATTAGCCACCACAATTTAATGGGTAGCTTCCAAAAAGTATTCCCAACTCGGTAACACCAAGGTGTACGTTGGCGGATTTAGAACAGCCTTTAGTTCCAACCCGTGTAGCTAACTCCCCGCAGTAGCCAGCTCGCCATCACCAACCAACTCTGAAATATATGAGTGTCTCGAGGCATGAAGTGAATGCGGATTATTCGCCCTAAGCACTGACTACGATGGTTGCAAAAAATACATTGGAGTTAAATTTACCAGTGTGTGGCCTGTTATACCACTAGTGTCAGGTAGAGGCAATGTATGGTGTAGTGTTGTCAAAGCGCTGTTTACCCATGACTGTAAGGGGTTTCTTGGTAGTAGTTGTTGTGTGATGTACGTGATTATATTGTCACGTTACACTATATCAAACAGTGGACCGATATAGCCCATTTTCAATACCAAACACCCGAATAGTAATAAAAACTTCTATAACAAATTACAAATAGTTATCTTAAAAATTGCGAGCTGTATTTTGATTTTAACAGACGAACGGACGGCCAGAGGAACATGGTTATATCGACTTATAATTTTATGTTAATCCAGGACATATATACTTTATAAGGGCCTCCGATAAATATTTCGATTATATTATAATATTTCGATTACAAATGGAATGACAAATTTAATTATACCCTGCATATTATGGTGGAGGGTATAAAAAAGTTCTTTATTCCTAGCATTTCAGTAATTAAGAGCGGTAAATTTGAACTTTAGAAATTGAAGGAGTTCCATTATAAAGATATTAGCCGGTTCGGTCCATTTTCTTTTCAACCAATATTTCAAAATATGCATCTGTTCCTATTTTTATTCGTAACCTATTTGTTTGCCTACTTTTGGGGATTTTATTTCAGTCATTACGCTGCCTACTTTTAGGTGCCAGAAAAATATTTTATAAATAATTTAACACATTTTCCTCTGTGTATTTTAATTTTAACTTGTTTTCGGCATAGTTTAAACATCGTTAGCATATCCATGACAGAAAAAAAGCCTTGGGCCAAAGTGTTAAACCAAAAACACAACAGCAACAACAAAAAACTTGTTGATGTGTATATAATAAAGTGCAACAATAAAGACAACATTGTCTGTCAGCCGACCATTGAAGCACGTTGTTAGTTTTAATTTTACAATATTGTAACCTGGATGAAATTACATCAACGATATAGTTTTAACATCGACAACTTTTTGTACAAATTTGTATTTTAATTTAAATTTCGCCGAAAAACATTGTTGGTAATTGAACTATTTGCCGTGGTTATGTGGTTTCATAATTTACTTTCTCGTGTGTGTGTGTTTTTTTTTCTGCGCCATAATATGAAAAATTTAGTCATCCATTATCCTAAAGGCATAGTCATTACCTTTTCATTTGTGTTGTTTGTTCTCGCTTGGCTTGGTTGGAGAAACTTTGGAGGGTCTGAAAAGTGGTATTCAATTTGTTGGCAATAAATCACTAACCAAAGTTATGGTGGCACTGCTGATAATGATGATGTCGGTGGGTGTGTGTGTGGTTGGCTGTATTGACCATATCATATCCTGACAAATATTTGCCATTTTAATTAAAAACGTTAACAAGGTTATTATGAAGCCTGGCATGAAACTCCTACTATCCGCTAGTCCTGGGGCTTTTAGTTTTAAATGCTTTTATCATTACCCCGTGATACAAAAACCTGGTAATGCATTAAAACTGCAAGTGTTATTTGGCCATTTAAAAATTGTGCGTGTTGAAAACTGATAGCCCCATCCATGTAAACATTGGATGTTATTGATGCAATAAACAACAACAACTGGAAGAGTCAAGTAACGGCCACCTTTTTGTTTATCAAGGCATTAACATGTTGCATTACACTGTGTCAACAACATTGAGTAACAGGTCCACATGGGCCACAACACACACACAAAAGGCCACCAAGGATATAACTCACTGCATTCAATTGCAATGGACTGGCTGGTTATAGAGAACATGCAATTGCATTTACGTTTGGTTAATTAAAATTGACTTTTTGTATTTTCCATAATACACACGGTATGCTTTTAGGCTTCATTAGGAGAATAAAGCAAGTTGAAGCAGAGTAATGGTAAACTTATTAAAACCACAATTTTGTAAAGATGAGTTCAAAGCAAACTAACTTTAGGGGATTAAATGGATCCATATTCGTAACAAAGGATGGAGGAAAACCACAAATGTAATTTTTGGAGGGAAGGAAAAATTGGAAAAGGGGACGTATGATTGATTTTTAGTTAAAGATTATTTCTTGAAAGGCTATTTACATCAAACACTTTTGAAAATTTCAATATATTTTCAATTTACAAAAACTTTTTCCTCCCTACAATTCTTTGGTCTCCTTAGGATTATTGTAAAACCAAATGCCAAACAAATATTTATGCAAAGATGTTTAAATTTTTTCTTTCTTTCTGGGCAACTATACAAAATAGCATTTTAGCACTTTGAACATTTTTATTATAGTCAAATGCATTATATACAACATTCAGACTTGTTACTTTTGGCCGCCACACAGGTCAAATGCATTGCACAAAGTTTGTGAGAGGTAAAAGAAAACATAACAACAAAAGTTACAACATTTCACTACACAAAGAAACAACCCCTTTTGAGAATTGTTGAGATGTTACAATACGAACACAAACTTTAGCAACAATATGAAAAACTATATCTTCTACTTGAACTCTAAAGAAAATTAACACTTGGCTACTTGTCGATTTTCAAGAAAAATGCATTAAGAAAACAAGTATACAAGCCACTTGGTTGCAAAAAATTATGAAAAACTTCGTTCAACATTGCATTTCGCACAAAAACTCCTCTGACTTCTTCTTATGGTCATAGTGCTAAATTTAAATTAATAAGCATTTGTATGCAATGTTGATAAAAAAATTCAAAACTTTGTTCCAAAAGTTCTTCTTGTCTTGATGGCCAAGACTAAAGATACCTTGAGGTCCAACTTTGTAAATTTTCCTAAGTAAGTAAAGACAAGTAAATTACAATTTAATTGCTCTGAAGAGAAAATGCAAAAGTTGTTTGTTCTTTTACTTGTTGTTGCCTTTTTTCTAGTCGAAATTTGAAGTGGGAGGAGTGTGAAAAAATTGTGGACGTATTATTAACAATTAATTTGACATAAGTATGGGGCAGGAATAAAGGGTCAGTTAATTACTAACTATGGTAATAGGGAAAATTCTTTGGTAATATGGAATAACTTAGCTTCAAGAGAATAGTAGAGGATTAATTTTCATCGAAACTCTGATACATATTGCCGTATCTAGAATACGGTTAAATATTAAGTCATAAAAACTTCTTGACTTTTAATTTCATGACACATAAGCGAATAAATAGCGTTTTTTTAGTTTAGAACCCTGAAAAAGGTTAAGAATCCCTTATTTTGGGTCCACACAAATAACAGCAGCTCTTGGGATGTCAATATGGGGTTTGTGTATTACATCCTCTGGTTCAAAAAATATATAATTTGATTTCTAGATAAAAGAGCTCGAAGAACTCATGGCATTCAGATCTCATATATTAGCTTAAAATTATTTTTTTTTAATTTTCTTGTTTTATAACCTACAGCTTTATGGCTACAGAAGGTACTATTACTTTGTCCCTAGCCATTTCAGACAAATTTTAGTCGATCTGGCTGCCTTGTAAGCAAGCTTTGTACTTTCAAGCTAGGAGATGGACTATATTGGTACACTTCTTCGGATACCTCCCTCACAAAAGTTAAGAAATGTTTGATTAGGAGCAGTTTAAGAGCTGTACGTTATTTGCTTTGGAATTTTTAACGAAGGCAGTCCTTGTAGTCCTGAGAAAATTATCTAAAAGCTCTAAAAAGACCCTGGCAGCACTTACTAAAATGACTGATCAGCACGTAGAATTATTGTTCCAGTTTCTGACAATGTAACACTTCTGCAGTTTAACTGCGATGGTCTTCGTGGCAAGATCAATGAGGTTGGGAATTTTATGATTGATTCCGGAAAATAAGATTAACAACACCTGCATTCTCCTAAGTTGCGAGGGATACAACGTACTTCGTTTCGATCGCTCGAGATGTAGAGGTTGTGGACTCGCACATGTCCAGTACAGACCTATCTCTAGCTTGAACTCGGCTCAAATGACCCGTACTTGGAGTATATTGGGTAGTATATTGGCTGTGAAGTCAGGAACCGACGATATGGACCTGCTGAATGTATATATCACCAATATTTTTGAAAATTTAACATAGCTGAAGCCAAGGTTTACCCTTTTAGAACACGCGACTCGTGATTGTATATTATACAAATTAAATACTTTTGGATAAAATGAAATGTTTTTGGACGTGGCAAAAAATATTGGCCTTAAAAGATAATTTGCGTGGAAGCTGTGGCTATATTTATGTGAAAAAATTGGTGAAAATGGGTTGAAGCCACCATGTCTTTTTTTGTTTTCTCTCGATTTGTGAGTAAACCACACTTCTCTCGAGTTTCCTGTCAAAGTAAAAGTAAAAGCAAACTAAATAAGGATCATCTCACTAATGTATTACTTTTCAAAATTTCGTCTGCTTCTACCATTAAATGATGCTGACATTTTGAAGCCAGATTTACAGTGTTTTTTGGAATTTTCTTCTACTTTCATTCCGCAAACAGGTTTATCAAAAAACCATATATAGGATTGTAGTACTTGCGATTCTGAGTTATTTGATATGAATATTGTGAATGTAGTCTGCACAGATTCATAGAAATCTGCATCCAAATGCGAAAATTTTGTGCGAACATTTTTCTAAAAATCGTATTTTTCGGGTATATTTTTAACAATTGTCATTCGATTTCTTCGTACTTGATTGCACATCTTAGTTTTTTACGTTCCTGATCCAATAAATCATTCCCCGTGAAAATCCATCTACTAAAACGCGAGTTACAAGAAATTCCAAAGTAGAAAAATCATCTAAAATTGTTTTTGGAAATATCGCGTAGTTTATCACGTTTTCTACAGTTCGTTTCCACTGCAATGAAAAAACTAGTACAGCATCTTCGTCCTAGCGGAAACAAAGATTTGAAAACTTCACTGATAAGGGAGCTACATTCATTTTATCCGAAAAAATAGTGTGTGATGCTACATCCACGGTTCTTGACTGATCGCCTTGAAATATATATATTTCGATATAGATTTTCATGGTGAACACTGAAATCGGATGCGGACAAAAATTGTATGCACTTTGCGCAAATTAGCGATATTTTATAGGTTTTTTAATGCTAGGATGCAGCCGATGCTACATCTTAGCCTCCAAATTAAATTTCAAAAAATATGTATAAATTAAAAGGTATAGTCTCGCTGTACATGAAAATCAAATGCGGACAAAATGATTTTGAAAATTTCGCGGTTTACACGTATTTTAAAATGCATATTAATTAAAATGGGTTATTTGACCTCTATTTCCATTTCAGAAGCTTGGAGATATATCCTCATCAACCCAATTACCTTCCCCTAATGGGAAAGCTTTAATATGAATGTCAATAAAGCAAAATCCGTCTATTTTATTGGGAGATTTAAGCAAAACGAAGGAAGTATTCCTATAGATTTTTCCAATATTTTCTACTACATAATGCTTGTGAAAAAATATTTTGTCAAATAAAAAATTCTTTTTTTTTTGACCAAAATATGTGCTTATTTTGGCTGTAACATCAAAACTATAACACCAATCTGTACGATTGTAGTCTTATTTGATTCGCCGTGAAGTTTTGATCCACAACAAATTTTTAGTAAATTTTATGACCACTAAATGGGCCTCAATTTTGAAAAAAGTTGACTTATATTCAATAATTTATCAATTTTATGTACATTCCGCGAATTCTGTGTAATATTTTGCAGGTATTATGCAATCTACTCGCTGAAGTCACTTCGAGAGAACTTTTTTGTAACAATGGTGCTCATTAAAACAATTAGCGTTTTTATAATATTTTTTTCTTAAAAAGCGAAATAAAAGCGCCAGATTCGTACTGGGAATTTTTTTCTTAACCTACATATCAAAAATCGTTGATGTAGCGCGAAAAAAAATTATCCTTTTTTTCTGAAATGCAATATGAAATAATTGACAATATTCCTGATATACCGCCTATTAATAACTGACATCAGGCCACTGTTGGAAGGTGATAACCGGCAGGACCTAGGAAATTTTAATGCGCATCTTTAATCATGGCATTTAATCCAAGGAACTGACCAGAAAGGTATAGCGGTAGCTCAGCAAATATTAGGATTAAACGAGACATCCATAGTTCGCCTGACATATCCATCCTGTCACCTGGCCAACGAATGACGTGACTTGGCAACCCATCATTTCCCTTCGGTCGGACTATCTCCCTTTCCTTATCTCCACCAATAAACCACGCGATTTCAAAACCTCAGAAGGTCGTACTTTACTTAATAATGGGAAAGCCAATTAGAAAGGACTCAGAGAATTCAACATCCAACGCTTAAGAGAACTGCCCAATCCCTCTGATGTTCGTATACCAGAGAGGAGTTTCCGAGACATCATCACTACTGCAGCCGGTGGCCATATTCCTGCTGGTCGAATAAACCTCAGAAGGTCGTACTTTACTTAATAATGGGAAAGCCAACTGGAAAGGACTCAGAGAATTCAACATCCAACGCTTTAGAGAACTGCCCAATCCCTCTGATGTTCGCGTACCAGAGAGGAGTTTCGGAGACATCATCACTACTGCAGCCGGTCGCCATATTTCTGCTGGTAAAATAACTGAATTAAGACCTAGTTTTCCAGCAGAGGCGACGGCCTAGCAAAAAAGTGGCTAGAGAATTTTACGTGGTGGGACATTGGAACCGGTAGTAGTAAATTGTGGGCAACGATTAAGGAAAGAAGGATGATCCGACGTCTGTCATGTTTAACGGCACCTCGATAACGACGGGGTGAATAGAAGTGTTTTACCACTACAATTTACGATCGGTGATGTTGCAAATGTTATCCGAGGCGCAAAATCATCAAAAACACTCAATGGTGATGCTAAAATAGCTGTATGAACCATGGATCAAATAGCTGAGCAAGGTCCTCAAAACATCGTTAGTCACACTTATAGTTCCCGAAGCCTGGAAAATAGACAGCTGGTCCTGTTAATGAGACCTGGGAAGGATGCCAACAAAGGTGAATCATAGAGGGCGTAGCAAGAGACTTGTGGATTTATTCCTTCCAAGCATCCAGTTGCAGAACATCCGGAAGCAGTATGATACCACAACAGCGCTGCACGCCATTTCCACACATATTAGCCGAGGTCTCAACAAGGACAGGCAGTGCCACAGAACAGTGATAATAGCATTGGACCTGACTAAAGCTTTTGATACGGTCAATTATGCTAAGCTGTTCGAGGATGTTAAAAATACTACCCTCCGATCTTGGAACTTTGAATCACCAACTATATGTGTTGTCGTTATTTATACGTGGAGTTCAGAAATTAAAAGTCCAAATCCCGTAGAGTTTAACAGGGAGTACCCCAAGAAGTGGTGACATCTCCGGAACTGTTTAACCTCTACCATTCTGCAATTCCACGTTCTACCGATGGCATTGGGATAATTACGTATGCCGATATCATTGATCTTGTTGAGTTTAATATGAGAATATCCTCCACTAAGCCATCAACCACACTGTTCATCACATGGACTGCTGAAATGAAGCACCAACTAAATGTACAGTTAGATGGGTCTATAATTCCGACCACTACAGTCCTGTCACAGCTATGTGCGATAAGATGAGAATTAGGAACAGGATCTCAAATCCCTAGCCGGCATACAACGCTATAAGTCAGTATGTCATGAACCATTCGGCGCCAGTGTGGTTTGCGAACATAAGTAATACCCAATGCAGCCTGAGAACCGTAACATCCTGATCCTTATGTCTGGATCACTAATGGTCTGTTTCTCTAAGACGATTCGAATTCTTTCGAATTACTACCAAACTCCTGTTGTTGTAGGAAATTGTTGTTGATTGAAAATAAAAACAATTCAAATATTTGTCAAAAAACATAAGTTTGGTAGTAGTTCGAACGACTTTGTATTCGAATCTTCTTAATGAAACAGGTCATTATGTTTTGGATGATATAGGCAAAAGCATAAAAATCACCATCTAGTGGATAGGTCATGTAATAATATGGAGGGGGAGGTCCAAAATTACAAAAGAGAGCCTCTAGATCAATAGGCATATTCGGCAGATTAAAGGGATATTAATACTAATGCAGTCGTCAAGGCTATAAGAGTCTATTGTATGAATACCGTCCTCGGAGATCACCAACCATCCGTGGTAGCGGAAGAACAACAGCTACCTAGACTAGCGAGAGTTGGTTTGGCGCAAGTAGAGGCGAATCAATAAAATATGGACGTATACGTAAATATAGTAGCTGCTACAACAACAACTTAATATCATGATAACTTAAGAATTGAGTATCGATCGGTGATTGGTAATCACTATTACTTTCGAAAGGAAAGTAGTGTCAACCCTATCTTTCAGGTACCTCCTTCATAAAATTTCAATAATTTTGCGTCTAATTTAAGACCAATTCTCAGATGGTGTCGAAATTTTAAAATTGTAGTAATGGGTGATCATATTATACCCTTTTTGCGAGACCTTCGATAAATGAAAGAACCTTTTAAGGGGTCTTCAATAGATAGAATGTCTTTTTTTATATCCTCCACCACAATATGGAAGGTAGAATTTAATTTGTCATTCCGTTCGTAACACATATATATTATATATCAGGGTAAAATTCTAACTCGATATAATCATGTTCGTCTGTCCGTCCGTCTGTTGAAATCAAGATACAGCTCGCAATTTTTAAGATAGAGCTTTGTAATTTGGTATTGAAGTGTATATTACTCCTAGGATGTTTGGTATTGCAAATGGGCTATATCGGTCCACGTTTTGATCCGGTACCATCCGATTTTCGGTATTTTGAAGGTTTTAACTTCATTTTCACACCGAAATGGCTGAAATTTGGTAGTTAGTATTAATTTAGGGTATTAAAAAATATTCCCCTTGAAATTTTAATATGTAGGCCCGCCCACGCCTTCATATAGCCCCCATAGAACGGTACGTCCCGATTTCCGGTATTTTTTAGGTTGTGGCCTCAATATTCCTCCGAAATGGCTGAATTTGTTGATTTTGATTTTTATACCCTCAGCATTTATGCTAAAGAGGGTATATACACTTTCATACGGGCAAAATGTGCCTCATCGAAATAATGGTTTTAGAACCCAAGTATGTTTGGACGAAATATGTTTCAGACAATGTGGAGTCGATTGAGCAATGTCCGTCCGTCTGTCTATCTGTCAGGCTGGCTGGAGCGCACGATAACTCTCGAACGAATCAACCGATTCGGTTCAAATTTTGGCTTTCGTAATATTTTGCCCAAGCTTAGTTTAAGTTCGAAGATGGGCTATATCGCTCCACTCCTTCCGGTACCTCCCACACAAAAGTACGAAAATGTTCGGAAAATTTGTGCGCACGATAACTCTTGAAGGGAGTAACCGATTTGGTCCATACCTTGTACGTCCTGAAACGTGTACTAGACTTAGATAAGGTTTCAATATGGACACAATCGGTCCACTCCTTCGGGTACGTCCTACACAAAATTTCGGAAAAGTTCAGTTTAGGGCCATATCTCGAATCGCTTTGATTTTTGTTTTACCAACTTGTATTCACTGCCCCCATACGACTGTACAAGTTTCATTAGGGGCAAGTCCATACTTCCTGAGAAAATAGGATGAAAGTTGCATAAAACCCCTATGACACCGTGTGAGATGGTTGGAGCGCAAGAAAACTCTAGAACGGATCTGCCGATTCGGTCCAACATTTGGCCTTAGTAATATTTTGTCAACATAGTTTAAGTTCGAAGATAAGCCATATCGGTCCACTCCTTCAGGTACCTCCCCCACAAAAGTTCAAAAATGTTCGGAAAAATTGTTCGTACGGTTGCTCTTGAAGGGAGTGGCCGAATTGGTCCATACTTTACACATCCTAATATATCTACCAGATATAGATCAGGTTGAAATATGGACTATATTTGTCCACTCCATCCGGTACCTCCCACACAAAATTTCGGATAAGTTCACTGTAAGACCTGATATCGAATTGCTTTGATTTTTGTTGAAGCAACTTGCTTTCGCTGCCTCAATTGAGATGGTAAAAGTTTTTTTCAGGGGCAAGTCCATACTTCTTGAGCATACAGCCCCAAGGGTGTAAAAAACACCATAGGCACATATGTAGTGGCTGGAGATCCACTTCCATAATGGCCAATGTGGATCCATTCCTATGAGTATCTCCTCCGCAAAACTTTTGATCTTTAATCCTAATCAACATATTTGTCGGTTCAAACGCCCAACATTTTTAAAACCACCTAAATACATACGTTTTTTGGGAAAAATTGTTTCAATATACACTGGCTGACGGTATATCTCTGTCAGCAAAGCCGATACTTTTTTACTTGTCTTTGTCCAAAATGATTATTGTTGTATTATTTAAGCTCTGTAGACCTAAGTGTTTGTAAATAAAAATTCCTTTTTATTTCATTTGTCCCGACGAACATAGGAGTAATGTATGTTAAAAGTTGATTAAAACTCCTAAAAACCTCATTTATAATCCGATTGATATAATATTTTGCACAAATCATATCTTTGGTCCAAGGACTATTTTTGTAGAAAATAATGAAAATCGGTCCAGATTTGGATATAGCTCCCATATATATTAGCATCGGATATGAGGTAAATAATGCACTAAAAGCGCAATATATATCCGATCGAGCTAAAATTGGTACATCCATCCAGAACGAGACCAGAAAACAGTGTGTCAATTTTGGTTCAAATCGGTTCAGATTTATATAGTTATTTGTATATCCATTCAATTTTTTATTTCTATTATTATTTCCAAATTATTCCACTTTTATATCAGATAAAACCGTGATCTTTCGGAATGGCGCAAACTTATATCAAAAGTTATGATACATTCTGATAAATAAGAGCCCCGCTAATAAGGTAGATCAAAAATTACTGTTGGCAAACGTTGCCAAAATATTTTTGTAATTTTTTTAAAATTGTTTTACATAAATTATATAAATTTTACTTCAGAAAAACCAGTGATTTTTCCGAATGGCGCAAACATTTATCAAAAGTTTTGATTTAGTCTGATAAATAAGAGCTCCGGCTTTAAGACAGATCAAAAATTAGTGTTGGCAAACGTTGCCAAAATATTTTGTTAATTTTTTTAAATTGTTTTACATATATTATTCCAATTTAACTGCAGAAACAAATTTAAAGGTTTTCATGATTGCAGTGGAGAAAAATATGATTATTTAAGATTTGCGCAACTTTGCGTAGCGTAATATCTTTGAATCAGCATAATCTGCAGAATCTTGCATAAAACATCAAAAGTAACTATGGTCCGCGAACGTTCGCATCATGTAGTATTTCACCATTGAAATTTGAGTTATCGTAAAAGATATCTGTGAATGACGGGATGTATAACAATAAACTAATAAAGAAGATGCAAAAACAATTATCTTTGGCGATTTTTATGAGCTCTAATACACATGAGTACAAATAAAATAAGTAGATTTGGCGAACGCTGGAACCAAAATATATTTCTATTTTGTAAATATTTTTCTTAAATACTTCCATATTTAAATATTTCAATGGTTTTAGTTGATAAAAATGAGATTTTTTTCAGAATGGCGCAAATATGCGCAATATATTATGATTGGATCTAATGTTGGAGACTTCAGTGCATAAATCACCAAAAGTAATTATGGTCCGCACACGTTCGCATCATGCACTTTTTAACTTTTGAAATTTGAGTTATCTTAAAAATTATCATAAAAATATGCATGAAGGAAAAGACGTACCACCATTATTAAAGAGTAAAGCTGCAAAAACAATTTGGAACTTCTATAAACTTATCTTGTACGGAGAATATACAAAAACAAAAAAACCTTGAAAATTATAAATTTTCGCGAAAATATTTTTATTTCAATGTTGAGTTCATTTTATAATATTTGAACATGTACTTTTTTGCTTTCATTATAGCTGAGTTCAATCGGCTGCTGCTTTTAATTGGTTAACTGCAGATAGTTGCGTATGGTCATAGCGAATTGGGAAAAGGGTCAGGTGACTGCTTACTAATAGTTTGGTTTTTAAAACGCGATTTTTATATGTTGACTTTTGATCAACTTTTGGCCTATATTACCCGTATGTGCGACGTTTCGTCAATATTGGTTGACATCTTCAGGGGATACCTATTTAGTCTTTTTGGTGGTATAAAACTTTCCCCCATAAATTTGTCGGTAGAGGTCCATGCCTAAATATAGCCCCCACAGATCGGTACCTCTCGATTTTCGGTATTTTGAAGGATATGGCCACAATAATTTGGTATTTAGTCTTCGTTAGGGGTATTAAACTTTTCTTTCTTAACTTGTCGGTATATGTCTACGCCTACATATAGCCCCCATAGAACGGTACATCCCAATTTTCAGTAAAAAAAACTTTACATCTGAAATTTGTAGGCATAGGTCCACGCCTTCATATTGCCCCACAGAACGGTACCTCCCTATTTTCGGTATTTTGAAGGTTGAGGCTTCAATATCCCACCGAAATGACTGAAATTTGGTGTTTAGTCTTCTTCATAAACGAAAGGAAAGTAATTGTTCCATTTTACTTAAGTACAACTCGTGGTGGAGGGTACAACAAGTTCAACACCGCCGAACATAAAGCCGTTCTTACTTGTTATAGATAGGTATATGTAAAATAACCATATCCTTTTATAGATAGAAGTCCTCCCCGAGGGGTCATTGGTGGATAGAAATTCCTTTTTAGGGATATTCTATAGATATAAACACCTTAAGATCGACCCTCTATGGAGCGAAGCGCCTATGAAGGAATTTTCTGTAGACAAAGGCCATTTTTAAGGATTTTGCTAATGATGGATTCATTTTTTAAGGGATATTCTATATATAAAAGATCCAAGGTAGATAGGTGGCCTTTTGAGAATTCTATCAAAGAGTTTCCTATAGAGGAAAGCTCCTCCGAAGAGAAGAAGAACCCTCTTCCATTGGGTATCTTATAGATGCTCCTGCAAAAATATGTTTTACCCCATTTCAATAATTATTTTATTGATAGGAGCATTTTTTAAGGAATATCTATAGATATAAACCTTAGATAGAAGGCCTCAGGTATATCTTTCAAGGTTTCCTATAGAAGAAAAAACCTTTGATATTGTCTTATATAGATAGAAGTTCCTTTCAAGATGGAAACTCCTTCCAAGTATGTTTTTATCGAGAATCGTGTAAATCGTGTAAAACACTTTTGGACATAGAAGACACTGCCAAAATGTAAATATTTTTAGAATATTCTCTGTATGAAGGTAGTAAAGCATAATTTCTTCCTCATCCCTTTCACAAATGTTCTCCGTGGCCTAAAATTGAATTGTTGGTCTATTACGAACTGCTTGTGATACAAATTGATAAAATTTAGTTTTAAAAGTTCAATCTTTAACACAGTTATTTTATACATCTCCACACCCTGTGTCTACAATGAAAATCCAACAAAGATGTGTGCCAATGCTAAAGCAACAACATATATTCCACCCCCAAATAATGAATTCATGCACCTAATGAAATCCACTCACACGCGAATCGATACGGCAACATCTATTCATCTACCATAATAAAAGTGAGATAACTTATCTGCCTTGGTTTTTGTCCAGGTTTATTTCAAATTAATAGATACAAACAATTCGTGTAGCCAACTCTTTTATTTTGCTATTAGTTATTAGCATTGTTCAGAACCTAAGAAACTGTTACTTTCAAATAGTTGGCAAGCTTATGATTCTGATAAAACCGATGTGTCACCCTGTGAAAATGGTGGGACCACAATGTAGTTAATTGCACGGAGATGGGAATAGAGTTATTGTAGAAGTCGGGACTGGCGTCGATCAAATGACATAACCCCCAAAATATTGTTCAGACTTATTACCTTCAACGAAATGGATATAACGAGTTGTATATCCACTAACGGATATAACTCCCTAATTTTTAAAGTAATTTCATTTTTGCCTCCATACAATGCACTATGGTTTCAATCAGGAAATTTTTGGCCAAAACTAGCTTTTGGAGGTTTCAACATTTTATTTTTTTGCGCTATATAATACAAACACTTCAATTCAACCAAAAACAATTAGTTTTTGAAAATACCGATAGATGCCGTTAGTTGTGCAGTGTCAATGTTGGCACTTTTTGCATAAAAATAAAAAAACATTTTGTGTTGTAAAATATACAATTTGTATATAGAATTTGCGTTGTGTCGTTGCATAAATATACAGAAGTGAGACCAAAGTTATTATGAATCGGGAAGCTGATGGTGAGTATTCTATAGTATTTAAAAAGGGAACGAAGAACTTTTCAAATTAGAGTAGTAAATTCTATGTTTGTATGTATATTCAAAATATTTTTTTTTATAACTATGTTATAAATATATTTAAACTTTAACAAAAATGACCAAATATGTCCACCGCAAAATCGATATTGGAAGCTAGCTGGATGTCTATACTAACAAATTTAATAGTAATTTCTTACCCCTTTTTGCATTTTTTAAGGCGTTTCTGTATTTAAAGTTGGGAGAATTTTTTGTAAATATGTACCAATTTTGACTGTAAATACTATCCAATATAAATTTAACGGCAATAGCTAAATTTTTCAACTGATTTTCCTTAAAATATCTAATTCTAAGAGGTTAGAGAGTGTAGAAAACAAGTCTGTAATATTGTTTTGAAAATACGTCCAACTTTTATCATAGCCCCCATATAGCGGTACTGCCCGAATTTAGATATTTTGGTGGTTTTAGCAACATTATAAAACTGATTCAGCTGAAATTTGGTATTTCGACTACTTGGAAATAAGAATCCTTCGTACAAAAAAAAAAATGGTTAACATACAATGTCAATGTTTTTGTTTAGAACCCATACAACGGGACCACCCTGTTCAATGAATTTTTGGCACTTTTTCGTAATTTTGGGCGAAAAAAACGTAATAATTTCTGTTATTACACATATTTCTTCTAATATATAAAAGGCAATGTGTGTATGTTAGTATGTTTGTATGTTCCGAATAGACTCAAAAACGGCTGAATAGATTTTCTAGAAAATTTCAGATAGTGTACTGGGAACAGCGGTGGTGAAAATAGGCTATATATTTTTTTGAATGGTCGTCGCGGAAGTGGAATATCGCGGCCATCCCAAATTATTCAAAAATGTATTATTTCAGATAATATACCTAATTTTAGTAAGCGTGACTACAAAACCGCTATAACACTGGCTTCAATATGTGGGATAACGCGGTCAACGCCATATTTTGGAATACAGTAAAATCCCGATAACTTGAGATGTCAATATATAGAAATTCCGAAAAAACCGCTATAACACTGGCTTCAATATCTGGGATAACGCGGTCAACGCCATATTTTGGAATACAGTAAAATCCCGATAACTTGAGATGTCACTATATAGAAATTCCGAAAAATCAATTGGGAAATCTTATGAAATTTTGTATGTGGAGTTTTTAGGTCTGAGAATAGGTCGTAATCTATTTTTTTATCCCGCTAAGTGTAGTGACCGGTGGTCCTCCCCACAATTTTTTTAAGAAAGCCGCGAAATTCAAGTTACTTTTTAATATATTGTTTACAAATTGTTTGCAATGCTAGGGTAATTACAGTCTTGACCCTGAATGGTCGTCGCGAAAGTGAAATATCGCGGTCATCCCAAAATTTTCAAAAATGTATTATTTCAATAAATTAGAACTGTCGTAAGCTGTTTTTATACGGCTAAGAGTAGTGACCGGTGGTTCTCCCCCACAATGTTTTTAAGAAAATCTGAAATCTTAGATATTTTTGAACGTATTGTTTACAGATTGTTTTCCCTGAATGATCGCGGTCATCACAAAGTTTTCAAAAATGTATTATTTCAATTAATATACATAATTTTAGTAAGCGTGACACAAAAATGATATAAACACTAGCTTGAACAAGTGGAATAGCGCGGTCGTGAGCTATTTTAATACGGCTAAGTGTAGTGACCGGAGGTTCTCCCTCAAAAAAAAAAAATTTTTTTAAAAAATCTGAAGTCCATGATAGTTTTGAACGAATGGTCTTCGCGGAAGTGAAATATCGCGAAAAGTGAAATAACGCGATTATCACAAAATTTGCAAACATTTATTATTTCAGATAATATACATAATTTTGTAAGCGTGCTTAAAAAGCGCTATAAACACTGAACACTAATGGGTACTTTACACGATATGTATTTTACATATGGGTTGTCACTTTCTATATACAAAATGTATACGCAAAGTGACAACCCATATGTAAAATACATATCGTGTAAAGTACCCATAAGCAATAAGTGGGATAGCGCGTTCAACTCCACATTTTGGAATACAGTAAAATCCCGATAACTTGAGATGTCACAAGATCTAAATTCCAGAAAGATCGATTGGAAATCAGACAAAGTTATTGATATACAATACAATATCATCATTGGAATCAGAATACCGCGATCGTGTTCGATTTTTGAAAATATTATAATTACGGATAAAATCTCAAAATGTGGGAAGTAAAACTTCATGAGGATTGATTTCAATCATTGGAATAGCTAGATAAAGATACATTTTTTAAATACAGCAAAATCTCGATAATAACAACTAAAATTTATAGAAGTAATTTTTTTATGAATTATATAAATGTTGCCATACATATCCCGAAGGAACATATATTTCGCTGAGGGGTATTTTACCACTATTGCATATAGAGCGCGAAGAAAAAAGGCGTTACGTTCGATCGGGCTAAATGAGGTTAAATCCACCAAAAATAGCGAAAATCAGGCGCCACCGTTCTATGGGAGCTATGTCAAAACGTGGACCTATACTAACAATTCTCTGCAGTAATAATTACGACCCCAACCGAGACCAACAATCCAATATATAGCAATGCTAATTGACGTGCACCGACCATTATATGTGGGTCACAAAGTGCTTTAAGCTGTCGATTTATGGTGAAGGGTATAATAAAAGAGATTTTATATCTTAAATTTGGGGGATACCATTACATGGAATTTATGTCAAAACATTGATTTATATTATGAAGTTTCAAGAGGGATGCCTAATTATGGGTGTATTAATACTGGATAGATAACTAAAGTTTACACGGAGAACCCAAACAACGGGCCAGCAACGCGGACCGGGTCAGCTAGTTATAAATAATAATCAATTTCAATACAAAGTGTACGTTGAAATAGTTTTGGGCAGTAAATTTGGATTTGAGACCATAGTGCAATGTTAAAAGTTATTTGTATCTGGCGTTTGGAATATAAGAAGGTGTGAAAAATAAAACTGCGTTTGCATTAAAGCTTTCTGTGACCCAGTGGTTTATTTAATACGGTTATATGTAAACGCTCTATAATAGACCAAATTTAAGTAAACGCGAGTGTCACCCTATACCACAACGATTTCAATATAATTTGGCGAAATTTCGTCACATTTTTAAATCTCATCAATTTGTTATTAACATAACAATTTAGAATATTAATTTTTTTTAATATTATAATTTATTTATTGTTTAATAAATAGAAAGACACAAAACGCACAAAAATCACTCATAATTTATAAAAAATATCTTTATACGTTCTAAGGTTACAGAACGTTTGAGTTGCATTGACAACTAAATGGAGCGAAGGAACTGGAAAGATAGATCCGTTTAGTAAACATTGCTCATTACTAAAACTGATTCGACAACATAAAATTACACGGCTAACACCTTTTTCCCTTTTTCGTGAAAATTCTCTTTAAATACACTTTAGACGCTTACCGCTTACCAACAGTACTTTAAGGTTGTAAGAAAGTATCAATTTGTTTGAACTTACAGACGCAAAAGGCAAAGATCAAAACTTGAAGTATCACGAATTTATACTTCGTAAATTGTTTATTATTTAATATTCATACAAAGCAACGAACATTCACTTTCTCTCGAAAGAGAACAATTAAAATTACACTCCCAACAGAAAACATTACGAAATACTGCAATATTAATCAGTCAGTCATTTCTTTCTATAATGTGAATGCATTTTAAATAAAAAGTAAAAAAAAAAGTAAAATCTACCATGTGCTTAAGTCTTCTTTAATCTCAAGATATATTAAAATTAAAATCTCTGATAAGAATACTTATACGCGAAAATGAATTATGAGTTTTTATCTTCAAAAGTTGACTGCAATTCCCGCAGTTGATATTATGAAGCAGAAGCGATAAGTTCAGTTCACAAAACAAAAACAAATTTTTTGAGAATTTTTGATAGGCAAAATTGTTGACAACACCGTTTGTCACAGGTCTATATCATCGCTTGTCGCTACTGTCAAATATCTGTGGTGCGGTGTCTAAGTTCAACAAAAAGTTAATTAACGTTCAAAAGTCAGTCAAACGGCAAAACATTTTTGTTTGCAAGCATTTTTAAGGTGTGACCCGAAATTGTGTTAAAATAAATAGTAGAAAGTGAAAAATAAAATTAAATGAAAATGTTTGATGGTGACATTACACCGACATAGGCGATTTTCAGCAAGAAAATAACCCTGAGGATGATTGTTGATGACAATCGGAATATTTGGAAAATAAAAAAATAATAATAAAAACCATTCAAACATTGTTTTGAGGTGACCTAAAGCCGAACCGAACAAATAAAATTAAATGAAGTAATCAAATATATGTTTATAAAAAGAAAATAATATTATAAAAAAATAATAACATTAAATATCCCATTATTGACAGTGTGTTTTTGTGTACTAATACCAACCGGCAATTTGTTTACCCAATTGTTGTTGTTTTTTCTCGTTCTGATAAGAAATAATCACAATAATTATATGGAGTAAATAACACAGCTGTTATAATTTAATAAAAGCAAGCAAAGAATAAAACAAAGAAACAGCGGTGGCAAAAAAGTTTTCATGAAAGCTTTTCATTACACCAATAAACTTTCTGTTGTGTGTTTTAGTTTAGACAACAATCGCACCCATGGCTTCCAGGTTTTATTATTTTGGATTCGGTAGTAATTTGCTGGCCAAACGTTTGCATTTACAAAATCCTACGGCCGTACGAATAGGACCAGGAAAATTGGAGGTTTGTTATGTGTTTTACAGTTTATTTCTTGGAAATTCTTTACGATTGAACGTTCATGATACTACCAACCAACGATTTATTTGAAAACAAAACAATTGAAATTTAATGAAATTGTTTCCAACAACAGAAGTTTGAAGAAGTTGGGTGGTAGAGCGAAACAACCCGTACACTAAGAATTTCACAGACAAATTTTTCTCTTAGAATAATGAAAACATGTATATAATTTCCTATTTGACCAGAATTTCCGTTTGGATTTTAATCTCTTCACGGATAGATGGTATGGTGCCTGTGCCACGATAGTACCCACAAAAGGTGAATATGTTTGGGGTGCCATATGGGAGTTGGATGAGAGTGATAAGGAACATTTGGATAAGTAAGATTTAATTGCAATACAAAAATCACATATAAACATTTGTTATTGTTTACAGCCAAGAAGGTGTCCACCTTGGTATCTACACACCCGTAACAGTTTCTGTTTATTGTCCACCTTTGAATGCCACTATTGAATGTCGTGCCTATCATTTGTGTGAGCAACCAGATACGAATTTGAATTTATTGCCCATTAATGAAATACCCAGTGACCGTTTACCGTCATCAACGTACTTAAAAAGTCTGGTTAAAGGAGCCATTGAGACGAATATACCTTTTGATTATATCGATTGGTTAATGCACATACCCCACAATGGTAATAATGCGGAACGTTTTGAATTTGAGTTGCAGCTCGATGGCGTTGAACTTTATAATGAAGTTAAAAAGAATTAGATTATAGTTTTAATAATTAAGAAATGTTGTGATAAAAATTTATAAGTATTAATGAACCAAATATAGAATATGTATTAAAAAAAATAAGTGTAAATGCTGAATGCCATGTTTCGATTCCCAATTCAGACAACATCAAAAAATTAGTTGTTTAACGGTGGCAAAAACCCCTTAGCGGAAAGTTGGATTACATTTTCTTAGTTTTCCTCTGCGATGCAAAACTTCTCTACAAGTGATGTCATTGGATATGCAATTTGAACTCGGCGATCATTGAGCTAATATGAAGCGGATTGCAATAATTTATATGAAAGATGTCTCCCCAGTTTCTTCGTGGATATTAATGGGAAAATATATGTATATGCTGAATCTTAGATCAGGCTCTATTTACCTTTAGTGGCATTATCTCTATAAAAGATCCGTAGGAATTGTCTTACTATAGAATACCTGCGGAAGTTTTCCATTCTATAAAAAACTCTTAGGTGACTTCTATACCTAGATTACCTCTTGTGGTCATTTATCTTCAAAAAACCCTTAGCGCTTTTCTTTCTAAAAAAGACCCTGATTTTTTTCTATCTACAGATGACTTTTAGTGAAATTCTATCTTCAGAGAAACATAGTAACCTTCTTTCTGAAGAAGGCCTTTAGTAGTATTCTTTCTTCTACTTGCAGAAGACTCCTTATGATCTACCTAAAGAAGACCCTTTTAACTACAGGAAACCCAAAGTAATCTTCTAAATACAGAAGACACAAAGAGGCCTCATATCCATAAAAGACCCTTTGTGGTATTCCGTCGATGGAGGACCCTTAACGGTCTCCGATCCATAGAACGCCCTTAGTGGTCTTTTATCCTTGGTAGACTGTAACGAGTTTTTGTCGTCAGCTGGGGTAAGCTCAGTCGCGTCCAGGTTGTCCATAAGGACCTCCTAAACCTTACGAAATGAGAAGACTAGTATTCTTTCCTCGGGGGTTAAATCAGATCTTTATTGATTAAAACTAGTTTACAATCTACTCGTGATTAAAAGCGATAAGTATATTTAATGTATATGGGTTGGATATCGTTAGAGTTGATTGCGGCGGCTTCGACGTTACTGCAGAAGTGTTGGCAGCTGGGGGCTTCGTGGTGAGTTGGCGTGCCCTCTGCTAGATGCTATGGTTCACTGGTGGTTAATCGGGAAACTAGCGATTCGTATAAGATCGGTAATCAGGTAAGTTGACAATGCTCGTAGGTAATCGGAATGACAGTTTGAAGATGTTCGGGGAGCATGCGCATGAACGGTCGGGGTCACGATGTAGTCGGTGTTCGGCTGCAGATGTTCGGGGCAACGATGTATTCGGAGTTCGGCTGCAGATGTTCGGGACCACGAGGTATTCGGAGTTCGGCTGTCGATGTTCGAGTGTTAGTCTAGGCTACGATCTAGTGTCTACCATGCGCTACTGTGTGCTAAGTACGAAACAGCTGACCCGAAGGTCCTGTGGAACAGCTTGCACGAATGCTCTGTGGAACAGCTTGCACGAATGCTCTGTGGAACAGCTGGCACGAAGGCCCTGTGGAACAGCTGGCATGAATGCCCTGTGGAGCAGCTGACACGAATGCCCTGTGGAACAGCTGGCACGAATGCCCTGTGGAACAGCTGACCCGAAGGCCCTGTGAAATGCATCGACCACCACAACTTAATGTGGTAGCTTCCAAAAATAATTTCCAACACTGTTACACCAGGTGTAAGTTGGCGGATTTAGAACCGTCTTTTGTTCCAACCCGTTTAGCAAACTCCCTGCAGTAGTAAGCTCCACATTTGCCTCCGAAACTGAAATACTTCAATAACTAGGAGTATGAAGCGAATGAGAATTATTTACCGTAGGCAGTGACAACGAGTGTCGCAAAAATACACTGGAGCGAAATTTATCATTGTATGGTCTATTACGGCGTGAGTGTCAGGTAGAAATAGTAGGATGCAGTCAAAGCGCTGACAGTGATGTGGGTAGTTGATAGTTGTTGTTGTGTTATGTACGTGATTATATTGTCACGTTACAAGACCTTTGGTGGTCTTCTGACTAGAGCAGACTTTCAGTGGTCTTTTATCCAGACCACTAGTTGTCTTCTAACTACAGAAGTCCCAAAGTGATCTCCTAAATAGCGTTTAGCGTTTTACTGTACACAGAAGTCCCTTAGTGGCTTTCTGCCATTAGAAGACCCTTAGTGGTGTTCTATCCACAGAACACCCCAAGTGGCCTTCTTCAATCCGTAGAAGAACTTACTGAAAACTCTTGGAGCTTTCCTTCCTTCCCTTAGAAGTCTTCTAGATATATTCTAAACATAGGAGACCGGTGTTCTAAACATAGGAGATCCTTAGAGGTCGTCTAAACATAGAATACCCCTAGATGTCTTATGAGCATAGAAGACCCTGAGATATCTTCAAAACATAGAGGAACCTTAGTGATCTTCTATCCATAGAAGGCCCGTAGAGGTTTTCGATATTTAGAAGCATTTTTTAAATACAGAACCACAGACCCATAGTGGTCTTCGTTATGGGACTTATATCCGTAGAAGGACTTAGTGGTTTTCTGTCCACAGAAGGCCTTTAGTGGTCTTCTAAACATAGAAGAGTCTTTGTAGTCACCCATCCATAGAAGACTCTAGGTGCATATCTAAGCATAGAAGCATTCTGTGAATCGAATACCCCTATTTGTTTTCTATGCATAGAATCTCATAGATGTATTCTGAAAACAGAAGACCATTAGAGGTTTTTTGAACATATAAGACCCTCAGAGGTTTTCTGAACATAGAACACCCTATAAGTCTTCTAAAAACAGGGTCTTCTGTGGTCTTCTATCGATAGAAGTCTCCTAAGATCTTCTAACTACAGCAGGCCGAAAGTGATGTTCTATCTACAGGAGGTCTTCTACCCATAAAAGACCCTTATTAGTCTTCAATCTACATGATACCCTTGGTTGTCTTCTATGTATAGAAAACTCTTAGTGGGCTTCTTTCAATAGAACACCCTTAGTGGTCTTCTATCCATAGTAGACCCTTATGGAAAGCCCAAAATGATCTTCTACCTTCAGTAGACCCGAAGTTGCCTCTTATCTATAGAAGTCCCTTTTTATAACCTCAGTCTTTAGGCTAACCTCATCGTGCCCCTTTGAAATAATGGTTTTAGACCCTAAGTACCTTTGGGTGAAATTAGTTTCAGACAATCTGTCCGTCCGTCTGGCTGGCTGGAGCGCACTACAATTCCCGAACGGATCAACCAATTCGCTCCAAAATGTGGCATTCGTAATACTTCTTTCCACTCATGTACCTTCCCACAAAAGTTCAAAATTTGTCCTTAAAATGGTTCGCACGATTACTCTCGAAGGGACAAACCGATTTGGTCCATACATTGCACACCGTACCAGACATATATCATTTTGAAATATGGACTATATCGGTTTACTCCTTCGGGAACCTCCCACATCAAATTTTGAAAAAGTGCTGTTAAGGCTTCCTTTCGAATTGTTATGATTTCTTTCCAACAGGTTGACCCTATTACGGCGGTACAATCATTTTAAGAGCAAAACCATACTTCCAGAGAAAACCCATACGGCTACCAGGTTTAGTAGCTGGTGCGCACGACAACTCTAGAATCAGATTTGACTACTCCTTGTAGGTTTGTTTACAGCTATATTATGTTTTTCTTAGGCAAGTCCAGTTCCTGATCCAAATACTCTAAATTATACGGTAAACAACTAAAATGACTGGTGGACACAATATCTATCGAAAGGAATAACTTTCAAATTATCCCATATCGTACCAAGAAAATTTTTTATTTATTTTTTAAAAACAAAGCACTTTTTACCCACTGAAACATCAAGAAAACATTTTTTTTATTTGCTGACAGATTAGACTTTACACATATACCAAAACTTGTTTAAAATTAAACTTTTTTCATCCATAAATATTTTTTTGAAAAAAAGTGATTTTACTGTTCGAAAAATCGAACACCAAATACGAAATGGGTTAAGATCGACTTCCAAAAGGGTCAATGCGGTCCATTCCTTAAGGTACCCCCTACGCAACACTTTTGAGCTCTAATCCAAATCCAAATTTTTGTTGTCAAGTTGATAGGTCCAGATATGGCCACAAAATCCTGAAAAGTGCCTAAATACATAATTTTCGGGGAAAAGGAATGTTAGTTGTGTAGCCGGTATTCGATTTGTCCATAGAAGAAAATTTCAATTAAAACTTTTTGTCTTCTAACTGCGAAGTCTAAAATTTCCATCCAAATCTCCTTTATTTCTCTAATCATTTATCTAACCACGATAATTCCTTACGCTTTCAATTCAACATTATCTAATTCCAAATAGGTGGACATTTTCTCAGCAACCTTTCCATTGTTTTTCAATGACTTTAGCCACTCAACGTATTCCGTATCAATATCGGATTCAATAGCACCTTTCACCAAGCATTGGAGATAAGTTTTGGATGGCAATCGTTCGGCTGGTATTTCTTCCATAGTCATTGATTCAAAATCTTTTTCAGGCTGTTCGGTTAATACGTAGAGACGTGACATGATAATGGTGCCATTTGATTTCAAAGTAATTGGCACACTTTTTGCTTCATATATGCCGTCGTAAACACCCTCTTGGCTGAAAGAGAGATAAGATTGCTGTAGGTAATGTGTAAATTATTTGAAATGAGATTTTACTCACTCATCTATATCATCAAGATTAGACAAATCTATCTCCCATACTGTACCCCAAACAGTGCGATTTGGATGTGGAACCACGGTAGCTGGAGCACCATCCCAATTTGAAGAGTAGTCATTGAAATCTAGGCGATAGTTCTGAAAATATAGACCAATTTTAAGGACTTTTCACAAAGATATCAAAATTAGTAGAGGTCATGTTTGCAATACTGGAGAAAAGTTTTTATTTCTAGGTCCATACTGAAATGAAGACCAAACGTTAGTGTCAAAAGAAAACTTTATTTGGAATATGTATTTAATGTCATCTGTCCTCTTTCAGAAATTGTGGTTTTCATTGTTATAGCTACCTCCATCAACACTTTTTCATCCTTTGATATTCCTTCGATTTTCTCCCTTTTAATTCTTACCTCCAATTTACCAGGTCCAATTTTCACAGCTGTTGGATTTTGTATATGTATCCGTTTGGTCAACATATTACTGCCAAATCCAAAATAGTAGAATTTATCACCGTGTACCTCTGGCATCTTTCGTATTTCCTTCATTTTGTCGGTTGATTCTGTGCGATAACATGAAAAAGATGCTACGCATAATAGAATTATTAAATTCGTCTTTAGTAAATTCATTGTTGTGTTTGATTGCGAATTTGCTTGTGCGACCGTTTGCCTAGAGAGTATGTCTTTATTGTTTCAATTGAAAGTGATGACTGATGTGATGAACATAAAGGCTTATTTTTTCAATTATTTATTACAACGTTATGATAATGAAAGTTTTAGAGGGGAAGTATGCCAAGTTAAGTGAATGAAATTGAAGCATATTTTAAATAAGCAAGGGTCAATATACAAAACTAAAATTATACCTTCAATACCTGTGTTTAGTTGCGTTGGTATTTTATTCTTTTTCGACATGTGTCTAGATGGATGCAAGATATTAAACTGAAAACAACATTTTAAATTTTATATTTAAGAGTCTAGTTTTCAATTTGGCAATAACAAGTTTTAGAATAATCACTTATTATTATTCATAAATTAAACAATTTCTCATTATTTCATATATTTCTCATTATTCATAAATTAAACAATTTCTCAAAATACCAATCAGCTGCATGCAGTTTGTTTATAATCCAGAATTTTCAATTAAAATCTATACACAAATAGCCCAAATGCTAATGAACTCTTTTCGCTGATAAGAGCCGAACCAAATAATGACGTATCAGTATAAAACAGAATTTCACACATATCACGAAATTCTGCAAAATTATTTAATCAATTACGTTGTGTGAAATTATTTTACAAATAAAAGTTCAGGTGATGTTATAGGTTGGAAGAAATGTGTATTCTTGGCAATGATCTGAAAAATAAATATTTGTCATGTCATAGAAGGCCCATTGGTCTGCTCAACTTTTCTTTTATGAGAAGTAATTTTTGTGTTTTATGAAAGGACCTATTGTACTTCTATGAAAGACCTTACAGTATTGTAAGATTATTTCTACTGGTTTTGTATAACTAGACCAACTGGTCGTTTAGAGAAGTGCTATTGTTCTCCTATAGGCAAACTTGAATTTCTATGAGGAGAACTAGGATGAATACTAAGAGGAAAGGTATTGGCTTCCTAATAGAAGACCTTTTAGAGGACTGATGAGGAACCACGAGTCTTTTGAGAGGAACTCTACTGTTTTTATACCCTACACCACTATGTGGGGAGGGTGTTATAAGTTGGTTTTAGTCCAAAAGTTTGTAATAATAATGGTTGTAGACCAATACTTATATGGGGAAAATTTTAAAATCGAGTTTTGCATTTAAAAAAAATCCAAAAATTTTTACCTACATCAATGATTTGTGGTACATAGATGAAAAAAATCCTCATTCCAAATATGTTTCTCTAACTAACATTGGCCATTGCGCGCAAAAATGTGACCGTTTTAATTTAATATTTAGAAATAAAATCTAAACAATCGCGGCTTGATGTAATAAGTAGTTATATCTACCCTGTGGGAAGCAATGGGTCATGTGTCGACATGTCACCACTTTGTCTTCTATTATGGTGACAAAGTCAATACATTGTCAACATTCTGTCACCAATTTATAGTTTTACCTTAATAAGAAGAAGCATTGTTTAAATTGTCAGCTTATAGCCCAACGATGCATCTTCTTATTTTTTGTTCATTTTCTTAATTGTTTGGTGTAAAATAATTTTTGCTGTTCGTGAAAAAAGTGTTTTTTTTTTTAAATCAATAAATAAAATAAGGTATATAATTTTAATAACAAGTATGAGCAAAAGAAAGTATAAAAGACATGTGAAAAAATACACAGTTCTATATCGAAATATGAATTCTGAGGCTGCTAACAACATTTGTGGCGATTCTTCGATGGATTATTTGGCAAAAATCGATTGCGAGGTAAGCAAATTAAAGGACATTTTGATTATTTATGTTTATTTATACATGTTTATTCTTTTCAATTCCTAGATTTTATATCAACATTCAGGGAATCGCCTGATAAAACGTTAAGTGCAGCAGAAGAAGAAATATTTTAAGCAGACGAGTCGCACCAAGTCTTATAGCCAAGAAAATAAAAACAGGCGATGATATTCCTGACAATGAAAACGTTTTTTTTATTATTTAAATGTTAAAATGTTTAGCCAGCCTGGAAAACATTGGCTTTATTTACTAATTGTGTGCTTGTGTGGAATCTTTAGCTTAGCCATTTATAAAGATAAAAGGACTTTAAGGGGTTATGGCCACTTACAAATTTTACAAATCAAAAAAAAATTTATTGACTCATTTTGAAGTACAGGTAGAATAGAATATGTCGCAAAAATTTCGAATCGATCGGACAAGAATTAGCTGAGATATGAGCGTTAATTTAATTGTTCCACAAACATCCCATACGGGAAAAGGGAGACTTCTCTCATACCAATGAGTGCACCCCAATTCATATTAGCTCAATGATAAGGGACCTACTGTTTATTGCCGAGTCCGAACGGCGTGTCCTAAGACACCACTTGTAGAGAAGTTTTACATGGCTGAAATACTCAGGAAATGTCGTCAACATTACTGAGGTGTATTTTGCCACCGTTGAAATTTTTGATGTTGCCTGGCCGGGGAATCGAACCCACGACCTTTAGTGTGCAAGGCGGGTGTGCATACCATTGCACCACGGTGGCACCCAAGAGCGTTAGAAAGAGATAATTCATTGTGGTTTGTAACATCGATGTTTGAAACGCTGTTTTCTCAAAAAGCCATTTTGGAACGCGGTGCCCACTGTAGCTCGAAAACAAAGGATCCGATCTTCATATGGTCTTGTGGGATTATAAAACATATAAAAAGCTTGTACTTAAGCGAGAGACTTTAAAGACGTATTTATTGCCAACAATCTATCAATTTTTTAGTTAAAATCGATATTTTGATTTTGATAGTTCACAATTTTTATTTAAAAGTTGATATTTTTGAATTCCGTTTCGCTTAAGTACAAGATTATTAGGTTTTTAATGATCCCACACAAGCATATGCTGATCGGTTTATTCGTTTTCGAGCTACAGTGGGCAGCGAAAACGGCTTTAGTAAAACCAGTGTTTCGTAGGCGGCCATTTGTCAGAACAATGTTAAATTTTTTTTCAACCAAAAAAAAAAAAAAATCATAAAGATCTATCAGATGAAAACAAAATCTTCTGAACAAATTTTTTAGATTTGTAAAAAATTCATGAAAATGTCATTTTCGTGCTCAATAAAAGGCCATAACCCCTTAATACGCAATTTGTACTTTTTTAACATTTTCAATATTATATGTTTTTTCTTAATTAAAATATACTATTTAAACAAAAGTGTAAGTTCATCGTCTTATTAAATGTCCTATATAATTTTTAATCTATGAATAGTTCCAAATAGTCCAAAAAATTTAGTAGTGTAAATCTGGCACTATTGACTCACTACCTCCAATGGCTCTATTGACTTACTACTTCCAATGTCTCTACTGACTCACTACATCCAATGTCTATACTGACTTACTACCTCCAATGTCAACACATGGCCCTACTGACTAACTACTGACATACTAGTTCCAATATCACTACTCACTTTCGAATGACACGTTAATATAAAAATGTCTACAGTTTGTCAGTAGTACTGTTGACAATGTCAGTGGTAAGTCAGTATAGATTCACTTCCAATATGGCATAAAAAATAGGGTAAATGCTAAAAGGACCATGAAAACGCGACAATATCGATTAGTTGTCAATGAGAGCCGTACCTAAAATTTTCTGAGCGACTTTTTTGCAGAACATGTCGGAGCTGAAAAAACGTCATCTTGTGGTACTTTTATTGCGGTTCTTGAAATAAAGGACGACAAGGACATGGAAGGAAGCGAGTTAGAAGGTCGAAATATTCTACGAAAAATATCGTCATTAGGTTTGATTGAAGACATGTCATACAAAAATAAGCCTAAACAACAGCGAACTAAGATATAATGCTAATTTTTGATGGCTTATAAGGTCTCCAGTGAAAAATTAATCACGCCATAACGCAACAGTTCGACAAACGGCGGATCTGTCCTTTGGCGTTCTGTATATGAAGAAAAGACAAAATTTTTTAGTTTTCCATAAAAAAAAAAATTTAAAATTTTATTTTAAGCTACATGAAAGATTTTTGGTACATAGATTGGGAAAAAAATCCCATTCTTAAATCTGTTCGAGATACTAATTTTGGTTGTTGCGCGCAAAAATTATGGCGGTTTCAATTCTGATAAAAAGAAAAAAATCTTTAAAAGACTCTAATCATTATATTGAGAAACTCTCTTAATTAGGGGCTCCCTACGTAATATATGATTACTGAGGCCCAATAACATTAGTGAAAAAGTTTTAAATTTTCGCGGAAATTGAGAAAGAGTTAACAAATTGGCACTTTGCAATTTGTTTTAATAAAATTCAAGCTGTTTACGCATCCTAAAAATATTTAAAAAAATATGTACGTAATCTAAACATCGCGATGATTCAAATGAAACCAAAACTATACAAATCCGTTTAATGGTTTGCATATTATAGAAAAAACAAAAAGATATATTGAGGAAATTTATAAAATTTTTGTAAGAGAAAATATTTATTAAAATTTATTTTGTGAGTTAGTTGAACAAAATGTAAGAAAAATAGGTCGGAGTTTTTCTTCTATTTTAGTTAAATTTCACGCAATAAATCACATTTTTTATTCTAATCACTTCTCGAAAACACGCTAACATCTAGCAGAAGATATGGATATCTTTCAAATAAATGTTGGGTTCCTTTTAATGGGGTATACTCTTGAAATAAAACTGTATCGAGTAATGTTCTTTTTGAAATGCGTGTAAATCGCGAAATCCTCAAAATCACTTGATGCGCATGCGGTTTAACAACACAGCGAATTCTTCTCTTTTAATTTGTACACATTTGCTAGTTTAGTGTGCAACAAACTATATAACGCTTATAATTTGCACAAAGTGCATACACTTTTTATGCGCATCCGATTTCACTATCATCCATGAAAAAATACATCGATCTAAACCTATTTCGATAAAATCCATCAAGAACCGTGGATGTAGCATCACACACCATTTTTGGGATAAATCGGATACAGCTCCCATGTCACTAAATTTTTTAAACCGCTGTTTTCGCAAAACCGCAAATTATGTGTCAGTTTTTTCATTGAAAAGGAAACGATCCACATAAAACGCGATTTAATCCGCGATATTTTCAAAAACATTTTTCGCAAATTTTTCAATTTTTGCAGTAGCCATTTCCGCCGTTCTAGTAGATGGATTTTTACGATCTGTGATTCATATGATCCGGATCGTCGAAAAACTAAAATATCGCGGGGTACCAGCACACTCAAAACGATATTGTAAATACTGTACCCAAAAAATAGGTTTTTAGAAAAAATATCGCACTAAATTTTGGCCTTTGGCAGTAGATTACTCTGCTGCTGTGTGGGCTACATACTCAATATACATATCAGATTATGCGAAATCGCGAGTTCTTTAATCCTATAATTGGTTTTTCGAAATATCCGAATGCGCGTCCCAGTTACATAAAAAATACAAAAAACACCTGAAATCCGGCTTCAAAATGTCAGCATCCATAAAAGGTGGATGCAGTGGAAATTTTGGAAAGTGATACATTAGAAGTGTAATCTTCATTTTGTATTCTCCAACTTTTACTTTGGACAGATGTCCGTCATTTGAATGGTTTAATCAGAAATCGAATAGCAATGTAAAAAACCTGTTTAGATTCAACGTGTTTTTACCTATGTTTTTTTCCTTTACGCGGTCGTAACTACCACGTAAATTAAATTTTTTTGCTAAATTTTTGAGCTTTGTACAAAAACATCTACATTAATCCAGCAATAGTCATAGTTACTGGTAAACTACAATAGTAAACGCGTATTATAATAATGCAAACCTTGGCTTCATGGAAACTAAAAAATTTTGACTTTTCCTCATATACTCATCAAGGTCTTTCACCCCCAAAAGGAATTTTACACCCGCCCCCAGACCTCGAGCTCCATTTTGTTGCATAATGTAATATTTAGGAATCGGAAAGGGGAAAAAACTTATTTGGAGAAAAAGTCAAAGTCTTATCTTCGCTTCTCTAAAGCTAGGGTCACACTAGGCAAATATTTGCTTCAGCGACAGGGAGTGTGTGTTTACTGAGAGCAATTGAGAATAAATTTCAATGCATTATTACGCTCATTTGCTCTAAGTAAGCGCACACCGCCGGTCGCTAGAGCAAAAATTTGCCTAATGTGACCGTAGCTTAAGGCGCATACCAAAAGCATGAAATGAAAGTAGATAAGAAGAAAAAAATCTCCTTTACATTGATCAAAGTTGGCGTAGGTGGTCAAACAATGGAGATATAGCAAAAGTCGGTAATGTATCCAATTTATAATTTTTTTTGTAATCACGGTACATTTCGGAATTTTAATCGGATAATGACGAAATTTTAAAGGTTGATTTTGGTGATGATCCGGTGATCGGAATGGGCAAAAAACTTATGTGTAGAAAATTTATATTTGAATATCTCCGCTTATAGTAGGGTCAAAGGAAGAAGAAACTATCACCTTTACATCGATGCAAAGTAGGATGACGAAACAAGGGAGATATCACAATAGTGGCTAATGCAACCAATTATCCATTTCCTTGCAATCACGCTACAGTTCGAAAATTTGATTGGAACGACACGAAAATTCGGTGGCTAATGGGGGACACAAAGAGGAAGAGACATATTGAGTTTGGTGATATTCGGGTAAAATTCCCTAAAATAAATGTTAATGTACAGGTGTAGTGGTGTAGGGTATCACATAGTCGGCCCCGTCGAGACTATATCCTTTGCTCACCTGTCATAAAGGAATAAATACTATGCGGTCTTCTGCAAGAAAACCTATTTGACCTTTTGTTTATGGAAACAGCCACTCGTATTCTATGAGAAATCATGTTGTTCTTCGGAAAATGCAGTTTTCCTCTCTTCCCTGAAAATAATGTTCTCAGGGAGATTGTTTCTTTTGTCTGTCTTATATTTTGAGCGGACGATTTGGGAAGGCCTTTTGGTAAAAAAACTTCGACGGAGAATATATGCAATCAAAAACAAGGGAATCTATGGCGAGGTTCGAAACTATTGTCTTTCCTGCTTTATCTTATGGCCAATTTCAAATTGTCTACAATGTCAAATTGTCTATACTATTAAATAAGATGTTTTCATAAAAATGAAAACAGATTATTTAAAAACAAGTAACAAAGCGTTAGACGGCTTTTCCGACAGAGATAGACACTACATTGAATTTAATCCCGGCTAAACAACCACGGAGTTTTCAGAATTGTTTGGCCCTTTTTAGACATATGAACTTTTCGACAAAAATATGGATTAGGATAAAATCTCAAAAATGTTGTGGAGGAGGTACGTGAAGGAATGGAACGCATTGTTCATTTTGAAAGTGGATCTTACTTTGGGAGTCAATACTTCCGATAGGCATCGCTCCCTCCAGTCATTTCAGTTGGGCAGCAAGGAGTACCTTCACTAACAATTTTCCAAAGGATCCTCGAAAAGATTTTAAACTGCACATCGAACTTAAGCTTGGACAAAATATTACGAGATTAAAATATTGGACCAACGCAGTATCCGATTCATAAGTTGTCGGGCTACGGTACCCATGGTGGCCACAGTGGTTTTTAACAGCTTTTGGGTCACTTTCTCAGTGAGTATGGACATCCCCCTTAAAGTTTTTGTAACGTTGTAACATGGGCCCCGAGAACAACCTGTTGCAAGAAAAATCAAAACGATTCGAGAGCAGGCCTTCTTCACTTTAATTGGCAAATCCGTTATCCGGATATAAGCGATCATAAAATAATTTATAAATATGTTAAAGTAACACCCCCGTTTGGCCGGAGACTGATGGCGTGTATTTCATTCGTTGTTCATATTATAAGATTTTCAGGAGAGAGTTATTTCAGTGGTTTTCCGAGTCCTCCTGAAGGGTTTCTAGTTTTTTTGTCTAGTTTCAACCGATCCTCCTGGAGTTCAGACTCTGTTTGCTGCCGTTGTTGCTGTTGGTCCGCGAGACGTATTTGATTTCCGTCTTGCCACCCATATCTGGAATGCATTCCCCTATCCACCATCTGGGGACGCGTCTAAAGGGGTTACAGGTTCTCCGAAGGAGAGAGCAGGCCTTAAACTGCACTTTTTTGAAATTTTGTATTGGAGGAGTGGACCGATATAGTCCATATTCGAATCTGATCTATGTCTGGTAGAAATAATTCGATGTGCAAGGTATGACCAAATCGGTTACCCCCTTCTAGAGATATCGTGCGCACTATTTGTGCAAACAATTTGAAGTTTTGCGTAGAAGGTACGCGAGGGAGTGGGTCGATATGGCCTATATTCGAAATTGATCTAAGTTTGGACAAAATATTACGAAGGCCAAATTTTTGAACGTGTCAGTTGGCCCGTTCAAGATTTATCGCGAGCATCTGCCAGACAGACATATGAACAGAAAGATGGACATGGCTATGTCGAATTCAATTTGTCTGAAACGAATTACGCCCAAACATACTTTTAGTCTAAATCCATTGTTTCGATGAGGCATATTTTGATCGTATGAACGTGCTTATTAGGTTTATAACTTTTTTTTTGCATTTTTTGCAAATATCAAAAATACCACTACGGAGCCGTATAGAGCATGGAAAAATATTAGGAAATGTTATGTTTTATGTTTATGTTTTCATTTGTAATACCAAATCGTTATTAAATAAGCTATTTCTTATTGAAATTGAATATAATCGTCAATATCGGACTATTCTTCACAAGTCAAACACAGATTTTTGGTCAAATCGCGATATTTGAGTGTTTGTTTTAACTCAAGAAAATTATATAAATATAAATGTTTGTTCAAAAAATTAAAATTAAAATTTTTACAAAAAAAAAAATTGTCTAAAATCCTTTAGAAATCGTTGTTGATGTGAGAACTTTTTACACCGAATCGAACTACAAAACTCGTTTTTGTTCTCAGAACAATATTCCGCACATGCTATTGTCGTGGTATTTTTGGTTACAACGCTAGCCCAAAACCTAAGGGTAAATAAATTAAAATATTTCATGTCATGATCTGAATTTCGCATAATCTGTTAAATATTATGAAAAAGTCAATGAGTAAGGCAATGATGGCTGTAGTTTTTTTTACCTTGTTAAACACCCGCATATTTTACCAAAGTTTTTTGCATGCAACAGGCTCCGCTGTTGTTATTTAAAATTATTTTTTCAACAAAAAAGTATTTTTGGGGAATTCTTAACTCAACTTTCCACTACAGTTTATATTTTAAAATCAAATAAATAATACACCTTAACATCCCAACCCCCATATTACGAACACATTTACTTTTAATTTAATTGCCAAGTTATTGATTAAAGAAAACCACAATTGATTGTAGTGCCAATCATACTTCAAACTTGCATTTAAACAATTATACAATTTTGCAAATTCAATAAAAGCATACATAAGCATACACATTTACACTTCCACTGAATGTACGGGGTGGTGCAAATGTAATACGCCACATTAATTGTTAAAAAATAACAAAAATTGTTCAGAAAATGTTCTTATCATAATTAAAAATCTTAATAAATTTCTCTAAAAACATTTTATTTCATTAAAAATTTATTTGGTGCATTTAATTTGAATCACCCCTTGAGTCTGAGTGGTTATCATTCATACAAAATAGAATAGAAAATAGAGCGCTGACAAACCAATGCGGTAAGCAAAACAAATCATCTCAATTAATTAGCATAAGATCTTACAAAAAGTTCTACGTCAAAGGAACAAAGACTGCATATTTCCAAAACAAAGTAAAATCTCTGCAAATCCTTCTATTCATTTGCTGATAGTTTCCCATACAACAAACAGTAAGAACAACAACAACAACAACAACAAAAGCAGCATCAAACGTGTAGTTGAATCCATCAATCCATCGATTACTCAATCAATCATCGTTAATTTCATTGTACTTTTGTTTTAGTTCGTATTTTTGTTGTTATTGTTGAACTGGAAAATTTTGAGAGCTGTCTCTGAACAAACTTGTTCTAAAAAATGGCATAATATTCTATAGAAATATTAGAGTGGGCAGGAAATAAAAATTAATAAATATTTGTGAAAGAGTATTTAGACCCAATTCACATTAGACAATTTTCCATGAGGCAATTGCCACATTGGAGAGGAGAGAGGCGAAACATATAGGAAACCTTTACATCTCAACATCCACTCTCACCTCAAGCTGACACTTGTAAATCTGAACAAACATAATTTGAATTAAATCTAAATCCAAATCACTCTGGAAATGCAAAACACAAATGATTGATTGAATCAATATATAAAGGATTGAATGGCACAGATTATTGTGAGTTCAAAACTACGGCATAACAAGAAAGGAGTTTTCAGTGTTGAAAACATAACATTATTTGTAACCATTTCCAAAGCATTGCTGTTCTGTAAAACTTACTCACACATGGTATTATAATATGTTCAATATTAACCAAAAGTAGAATCCAGTTGCTGCACTTTGCTTTAAGGGTACCCATTCCTTGTCCCTTGTAACAAAACATTTTTTTAACTCAAATAACTGTTTGAAATAATGTACAAAACATTTCCCGCACACCCTAATAAACATCAATGGTTCTCCTGTATGTGAACCTATTCCAAAGCTTTTTTGCTTCTTAAATATTCTCTGTTGGCAAAAATACAAAGATTCACTTGACCCGTTTATGTGTTACTAAGAAATCTGTTGCACTTCAACAGAGAATGTGTTACATTTTGTTTTTTCTTTCCTTTTTGTTTTAAAAGGATATGCAATTGACATTCCCTTTACACATCACCACCTACAAAGTGAAACATAAAAAGGAGAATGCTACGAATGTACATTTTTAAGAAAAAAAAACGAAAGAAAAGCATATTGGCATCAAAGAAAGTTGGTGTAGCAGAGTGGAAAATCCTGACATATGAAATATTTTATTTTATATGCACGAATAAACAAGAATAAAAATTTAGACTAAATGACGTCAAAAGACTGAAACAAAAATATTAAATTTAGAGAAGATGACACCCAAGTTTTTCTATTATAAAGTGAGGCCATAAGTCATGTATCGTACAGATGATGATATCTAAAGGCATCCAAAGTTGAATACACCTACCATAGACCTGATGACGTCTAGAGACATCTAATCTACTGTAGATGACCCCTAAAGACATCTACTCTGCTGTTGATAACGCCAAAAGTAATATCTTCTACTGTTGATAACACCTAAGATCACCTGCAATTTAACTGAAAATGTCTATAGCAATTTACCATGGAGTTAATGATGCCTAGAGTCATCTACTGTAGAGTTTATAACGCCAAGGGTCATCCACGATAGATTCAATGAAGTCGACTACTTTAGAGTTTATGATGCCTTGAGTCATATGTCTAGAGTCATCTGCACTGACGCCTAGGATCTTTTACTTTTCTGTTGATGACGCATAGAGCCTTTTACTCTACTGACGCCTAGAGTTATCTACTCTACTCTTGATATGTCATATACTCGACTGTTGATGACGCCAAGAGTTAGCTTCTCTACTGTTGATAACGCCTGGGGTCATCTACTCTGCTGTTGATGAATCAAATACTCGACTGTTGATGACGCCTAGGGTCATTTACTCTACTGTTGATGTCACCAAGCGTTATCTGCGGTAGAATTGAAGACGTCTAGATTCATCTTCTTTACTTTTCATGACGCCAAGAGTCATCTACTCTACTGTTGATAACGCCTAGGGTCATTTACACTAAAGTTCGTGACGCCTAGAGTAATATACTCGACTGTTGATTATGCTTTGAGTCATCATCTCTAGTGTTGCTGACGGATGACACCTAGAGCCACCTACTTTACAGTTGATGACACATAGAGTTGTATAATCTACTTTGGATGACGTGTAGAGTTTTCTAATCTGCTGTTAATGAAATCTAGAGTCATCTGCAATTCTACAAACGTCTACAGCAATTCAAGATTAAGGTAATGATGCCTAGAGCCATCTACTCTACTGTTGAATTCACCAAGAGTCATCTAGGGTAGAATTGAAGACGTCTAGAATCATCTTTTTTATTTTCGATGACGCCTGGAGTCATCTTCCATATTTTCCATGACGCCTAGATTCATCTTCTTAGTTTTTCATGACGCCTCGAGTCATCTGCTCTACTGTCGATAACGTCTAAAGTCATCTTATCTACTGTTGATGACATCTAGGGTCATGTACTCTCCTGCCGATGACGCCTAAAATCATCTACGCCAGAGTTTATGACGCCTAATGTCATCTCCTCTACTGTTTATGACGCCTAGAGTCTCTACTCTACTGTTGATGACACTTAAAGTCATCTCCTCTACTGTTGGTGAAGACCTAGAATCATCTACCCTACTGCCGATGACACCAAAAATCATCTACGCTAAAGTTTATGACGCCTAATGTCATCTCCTCTACTGTTTATGACGCCTAGAGTCATCTCCTCTATTGTTTATGACGCCTAGATTCATCTACTGTACCGTTGATGACGCCTAACGTCATCTAAATTCATCTTTCATCTACTGTTGATAACGCCCAGGGTCATTTACACTAAAGTTCGTGACGCCTAGAGTAATCTACTCGACTGTTGATTATGCCTAGAGTCATCATCTCTACTGTTGCTGACGGATGACGCCTAAAGCCATCTACTTTACAGTTGATGACACATAGTTATATACTTTACTTTGGATGACGTGTAGAGTTTTCTAATCTGCTGTTGCTGAAATGTAGAGTCATCTGCAATTCTACAAACGTCTACAGCAATTCAACATTGAGTTAATGATGCCTAGAGCCAGCTCCTCTACAGTTGATTTCACCAAGAATCGTCTACGGTAGAATTGAAGACGTCTAGAGTCATCTTCTTTATTTTCGATGACGCCTAGAGTCATCTTCTTTATTTTTCATGACGCTTAGAGTCCATGACGCCTAGTTTTTCGTGACGCCTAGCGTCATCTGCTCTACTGTCGATAACACCTAGAGTCATCTTCTCTACTGTTGATAACATCTAGGGTCATGTACTCTACTGCCGATGACCCCTAAAATCATCTACGCCAGCGTTTATGACGCCTAATGCCATCTCCTCTACTGTTTATGACGCCTATAGTCATCTACTCTACTGTTGATGACGCTTAAAGTCATCTCATCCACTGTTGGTGAAGACCTAGAATCATGTACTCTACTGCCGATGACACCAAAAATAGTCTACGCAAGAGTTTATGACGCCTAATGTCATCTCCTCTACTGTTTATGACGCCTAGAGTCATCTCCTCTATTGTTTATGACGCCCAGAATCATCTACTGTACCATTAATGACGCCTAACGTCATCTACCGTAGTATTGGCAACGCCTAAAGTAATCTACGTTAGAGTTTATGACACCTAAAGTCGTCTAGATTCATCTTCTTTACTTTTCATGACGCCAAGCGTCATCTACTCTACTGTTGATAACGCCTAGGGTCATTTACACTAAAGTTCGTGACGCCTAGAATAATCTACTCGACTGTTGATGACGCCTAGAGTCATCATCTCGAATGTTGCTGACGGATGACGCCTGGAGCCATCTACTTTACAGTTGATGAGACATAGAGTTATATACTCTACTTTGGATGATGTGTAGAGTTTTCTAATCTGCTGTTGATGAAATCTAAGGTCATCTGCAATTCTACAGACGTCTACAGCAATTCAAGATTGATTTAACGATGCCTAGAGCCATTTACTCTACTGTTGATTTACCAAGAGTCATCTACGGTAGAATTGAAGACGTCTAGAGTCTACTTCTTTATTTTCGATGACGCCCAGAGCCATCTTCTTTATTTTCCATGACGCCTAGACTCATCTTTTTAGTTTTTCATGATGCCTAAAGTCATCTTCTTAGTTTTTCATGACGCCTAGAGTCATCTGCTCTACTGTCGATAACGCCTAAAGTAATTTTCTCTACTGTTGATGACACCTAGGGTCATATACTCTACTGCCGATGACGCCTAAAATCATAACGCCAGAGTTTATGACGCCTAATGTCATTTCCTTTACTGTTTATGACGCTTAAAGTCATCTTCTCTACTGTTGATGACATCTAGGGTCATGTACTCTACTGCCGATGACACCAAAAATATTCTACGCAAGAGTTTATTACGTCTAATGTCATCTCCTCTACTGTTTATGACGCATAGAGTCATCTCCTCTATTGTTTATGACTCCTAGAATCATCTACTGTACCATTGATGACGCCTAATGTCATCTACCGTAGTATTGGCAACGCCTAAAGTAATCTACGTTAGAGTTTATGACACCTAAAGTCGTCTAGATTCATCTTCTTTACTTTTCATGACGCCTAGAGTCATCATCTCTACTGTTTCTGACGGAGGACGCCTAGAGCCATCTAGTTTATAGTTGATGACACATAGAGTTATATACTCTACTGCCGATGACGTGTAGAGTTTTCTAATCTGTTGTTGATGACATCTAGAGTCATCTGAAATTTTACAGAGGTCTACAGCAATTCAAACTACTCTACTGTTGATTTCACCAAGAGTCATCTACGGTAGAATTGAAGACGTCTAGAGTCATCTTTATTTTCGATGACGCCTAGAGTCATCTTTATTTTCCATGACTCCTAGAGTCATCTTCTTAGTTTTTTATGACGCCTAGAGTCATCTGCTCTACTGTCGATAACGCCTAGAGTCATCTTCTCTACTGTTGATGACATCTAGGGTCATGTACTCTACTGCCGATGACCCCTAAAATCATTTACGCCATAGTTAATGACGCCTAATGTCATCTCCTCTACTGTTTATGACGCCTAGAGTCATCTAATCTACTGTTGATGACGCTTAAAGGCATATCCTCTACTATTGGTGAAGACCTAGAATCATCTACTCTACTGCCGGTGACACCAAAAATCATCTAAGCTAGAGTTTATGACGCCTAATGTCATCTCCTCTATTGTTTAAGACGCCTAGAGTCATCTCCTCTATTGTTTATGGCGCGTAGAGTCATCTACTGTACCGTTGATGACACCTAACGTCATCTATCGTAGTGTTGGCAACGCCTAAGTAATCTACGCTAGAGTTTATGACGTCTAAAGTCATCTACGATAGAGTTGATTACGCCCAAACTCATGTACCTTAGTTACGATGTCGCATAAATCATCCCCTCTACAGTAGATGACGCCTAAATTATTTATCTCCTCTAATGGAAATGACGTCTATATTCATATACTCTACTGCCGATGACGCCTAAAGTCATCTACGTTAGAGTTTATGACGCCTAATGCCATCTCTTTACTGTTTATGACGCCTAGAGTCATATACTCTACTGTTGATGTCGCCTAGAGGTATGTATCTCGGAGTTTATTACGCCAAAAGCCATCTACCGTAGAGCTGATGACGGTTGGAATCATCTACTCTACTGTTGGTAACACCTATATTGATCTACTCTACAGTTGATGCCGCCTGAAGTCATCTACCCTAGTGATGACGACTAGAGTGTTTCAAAGGAACTATATGGACCTATCTAGTTCACTTCGCAGTTCCAATGACCCACATTGTTTCTTTGAAGAACCTACGTATACTTAATTACACACGTTACATTTCATGATGTTACTCATACGTTTTGGAACTAGTACAAGGAGCTAGGAACTATATTACCCAACTCTACATTTCATGATGTTACTCATACGCTTGGGAACTAGTACAAGGAACTAGGAACTATATTACCCAACTCTAATGACGACGCCTAAAGTCATATACACTAGAGGTTATGACGTCTAAAGTAATCTACGGTAGAGTTGATGGCGGCTAAACTCATCTACCGTAGTTATGATGTCGCCTAGAGTTATCTAATCTACTGTTGGTGAAGACCTACAGCCGATGACGCCGGGATTCATCTTCTCTACTGCTGATGGCGCCTAAAATCATTTACGCAGGAGTTTATGACGCCTAATATCATCTCTTCTACAGTTTATGACGCCTAGAGTCATATACTATGGAGTGGATGACGCCTAGAGTCATCTACTATACATTTCATGACGCCCAGAGTCATCTACTATAAATGTATTACGTCCAGAGACATATGTCGTAGAGCATATCACGCCGAGAGTCAGGTACCGTAGAGTACATAGAGCCGATCATCTACCGTATATTAGAAGGTGACCATAGTCATATGTTGTAGCGTAGATGGCGAATAGAGTCATCTACTGAAGTGTAAATGACGACCAGAGCGCGACTAGATTGATCTACAATAAAGTACATGATGTGTATAATCACACACGATATAATACATTACACCTACAGTCATCTACATTCCGATTCCTCTTCCCCTTTGTTACCATACCCGATGCGCATCAAGCATACAAAATTAATCAAAGACTACATATTGTCCATAAATAAATTTTTGTTCCTTCCATGTAATATAAATATATTTTGCTGCTGTTACAGCTGTTACTATGACAACATTCATATGTATATGTGTACTAAATACCGCAATGCATTGTTTTCTTGCAGCAACTCATGCGTATTTTTCTTCTTTCTTTCGCTCATTTACCATTTGAAGGAAATTGTCAATACTCTTGACAATTTATGAAAATTCATGAGCTTATAAATTGGGATGTTCTACATATAACAGGATGTCCAACAACTAAAATATTGTCAACAATAACGTCAATAACAAACATCAGTAATTATATACACATACATATTTATGTAAGGATGTGTGTATAAGAAAATATATAAGATGATATTTGATGTCAGGGTATATGTAAGGAATTTGTTCATTATGGAACAACAATGTGAAACTAAAGTTCACAAAGAAAACTATGCTCGCAAGAGAACAACCATCATTGGTTTGGTGTATGGTTTCCACTACTCTTCTTCTTCTTTACCCTCATTGTTCTGCCAATTAAAATCGAAAATTGTGGTTATAAACAGCATACATGGTTTTTGGTCCTATTGATTTCGTTGCAAGGTCACAAAAAATTATCAACTTCAATGCGTTTCGTTTTTCCCCACGTTTAATAGAAACAAATATTAATAAATATGTCATTGATAGAGGGTGAAAAAAATCCCTGTGGTTTATTTGGTTGAGGAAAAAAATGTAGTGGTCCCCCTTATCTTGTCATTGCCATGAAACGGTATTGCAATTTAATTGTATTTTGTTAACTAGATTTTTAATAGTTATTTGCGGCTTTTATTTGACAATGATAAATGGTTTTCTGTGTTTTTTGGCTAGTTTGTTTTCCCACACACACTTGCATCTGGTTAAAAACGTTAATAGATTTTGAGAGAATTTTATAGTTTTTTTGTTACGTTGTTTGTAATTGATCATAATAGATTTCAATTTACAATTGAATTGACAGTTATTGTAATTAATTTTGTTAATATTGAGGATAACAACATTCTATGTTCAATATTGAGTTATTTTTATCAGCAAGCATGTTGTAATAAAAACTTGCGTTAATTTTTTATGATTTCACTTTTTATGATTTCAGACACCACCATTTCGTACTAATTATTCGATATTTACAGTGGTCGCTTCCAAGAATTCCATATAGAAACCAATATTATTGAAGTTTAATATAAAAGTACAAATACATACATACATGGCTAATATGCCCACAAAATATACACAGAAAAAAATTGAAAACATTTGATAAAAAAAATTAAAAAATCTGATTAATTTTTAATTGAGTTTTTGCCGATAAAATAATGTTCATATTGACAATCTTTGATAAAAAAATTTGTAGTTTTAATTAGAAATTATTTTGATAAAGCGATTCTCATATTGACTAAAAATTTTGTTGAATTTTATTTTTTTAAACGATAATATAATTTTCATATTAACAAACAGGTTTATCGATTTCTTAATTTTTATTTGATAAAAGAATGGTTTGTTAAATATCAAGGTAAATAATGATAAAAATATGTTCATATTTACAATTATTCTGTTGATTTTTTGTTAAATACAAACCCAAAAGCCACAAAAAGATAGATACATACAAACACATTTATAAATGGTGGTGGTTGCTTCTTTTATTAAAATGTATAGAAATGCCAAACACAAAAGCAACAACAGACGTTGGGTGCACACACAATTATAAATCGTACAAGAAATAACAAATGAAAGAAAATTGGAATGGAACAATTTATAAGAAAAATAACAATTTAGCATCACACTTGAATTTGCACGGACAGAACCATTGAAGAGCAAACCAATACAGCTATAAATAAAGACAACATTGAAGCCGAAAAAATAATAAGTCCGAGTAAAGTCGCATGGGCTATTAACAGCTTCTCTCCCTACAAATCTCCAGGGCCAGATGGTATTATAACAAAAATGCTTCAAAGCGCGGAGGGCATAATTAATCCTTAGTTAGTACACATCTACAGTAGATGTCTATCCCTTAACTACGTCGCTACGAGTTGGAGACAGGTAAAGGTTGTTTTCATACCCAAAGCTGGAAAACGTAGTCACGAAAATGCTAAAGACTTAAGACCCATAAGTCTCTCATCATTTCTGCTTAAAACACTCAAAAGGCTCATCGACGTGTATACTGGAGAAAAGATGGAGAACTCAAACAACATATCTTCAAGTCAACACCCTTGCCTTAAAGGACGCTCTACAGATACAGCCCTACATGAAGTCGTTAGGACTATTGAGATGTCCTTGGGCACAAAAAATACACCTTAGCCGCTTTCTTGGATATAGAAGGCGCTTTCAACAACGTTAGCACCACAGCAATAGAACAAGCTCTATATAACTTCGGTGTGGAACCATTCATCAGTGGTTGGATTACCGCCATGCTACAGAGTAGAGTCATTTGAACTTGACCATATGGGGATGAAGGTGGTTGCTTATGCGGACGATGTGGTAGTGCTCGTCTCTGGTTTATTTCCGTCCGTGCTGAGTGACATCATGAGCGGAGCCCTGAAATCACTGGATAATTGGGCCACAAGAAGTGGTCTGGGGGTGAATCCAGGGGAAACGGAGATGGTGCTATTTACTACAAAAACCAAATATGCAATCACCAATCTTCCACGACTACGAGGTCAAGAAATACCTCTATCAGATCACGACAAATACATAGGCGTTATCCTAGATTCAAAACTATCATGGAAACGTAACATGGAACATCGTGCTCATAAAGCAACCATTGCATACTACACATGTCGCCATGTACACATGTTTGGGAGCCGCTGGGGCCTCAAACCCAAAATGGTGTTATGGATGTACACCAGCATAATAAGACCAATACTCACATATGGAGCACTAGTTTGGTGACCAACAGTGGGAAAGAAAACAATTCAGAGAAAACTATACAGCATACAAAGATCGGCATGCATCGGAGTGACAGGGGCAATGAGAACTTGTCCGGCTGAAGCCCTCAATACAATGATGCATATACTGCCAATAGATCTACACATCAAAGCAACTGCAATGCTGCAAGGCTACGTGCTCTAGCAACATGGAGAGACAGAGCTTACGGACATGCCTGCGTGCTTCTCAAACTATCGAGAAAAATAGCAACTAATGCCTATTACTGCACACATGCAATAATTTTTGATCAGCCTTTTAAAGTTAAATTTCCAAGCAGGAAAGAATGGAAAAATAGTACTCCACTGACGGGGTACGACATCATTGTATAAACGGACGGCTCTAAGATGAATTGTGGAGTCGGCTCTGGTGTCTACTCGGAAGAAGCAAACATATCTACATCCACAAAGCTACCTGAAGATTGCAGTGTTTTTCAGGAGGAGATACTGACTATAAAGGAAGCGTGTAATATACTTCTACAGCACCACTCACCAAACTCAATAGGAATTTTTGTCGACAGTCAAGCGGGGCTCCTAGCATTGAATTCAAACATTGTCACATCAAAGCTGGTGAAGGAATGTAAAGAAGAACTTGCTAAGCTAGGGCGTCTGACCAGAGTAGTTCTTACTTGGATTCCAGGTCATAAGGGTCTTGTTGGTAACGAAAAAGCAGACGAACTAGCTAGAGCGGAATCTGCCTCTAACGAACTTCCAAGGACGTCATTCGCAACACCAATGGAAGTAGTTAAAAGGGATATCTTCAAATACTATCTTTCACAAGCAGAGATCAGATGGGATAAGACTGAAACCTGCAAAATATCAAAATCTACATGGCCACACTACAACATCAAACGTACAAAGTTCCTGATTAGCCAAAATCGACGGAACCTGGCAAGACTAATTGCGGTGCTAACCGGTCACTGGGTCATTGGTAACCATGCAAAGCGCTTACATATTCTACACAATGACTACTGTCGCAGCTGCGGAAACGAAGAAGAGGAAGAAACGGTTGAACACCTCCTCTGCTCCTGCCCTGCACAATTGAAAGGAAGATTGAAAATTCTAGGACGACCGTTCCTACACGATCTTGCTGAGACAACCAAACTAGGTCTGGGAGACCTTCTGAGGTTTCTCAATTCATTAGGCTGGATATAATTTACCAACATACTATTACCGAATAACAATCTCTACCCGAGTGGTGTGGTTTTCAAAAAGGTATATTTTAACATACTAATTGAGGCTATGAATGATTATAGCCACCACGTAAACCAAACAACCAACCATGGCCTTAGGTGTTTTGTGTTGAAAAATGAATTCTAGCGAAGTACCACACACCCAACCACAATGCTACGATCGTTTCGCTGGTGGTTTAAGCCAGCTCATCAGGCATATTTTGAATGTAAATGGCTAGAAGTCAAAGGCTGATATTGATAACTTATATTCATACAACCATTTTTACAAATTTCTAGATATGAAGTATTTTTCGACGTCTTTTTCTATATCAAGTCACCCTAATGTCTTGTCTAGGAATCATTTTCTCAATACATACATCCATCATTTTTTTCTTTCCCTTTTCTTTTGTTAGGTTCATAAAAACAACAAACCTAAGTTTTAGTATACATACAAATATTCACCGCAGCAACAAGTAGGTAAATAAACTAAAGGCCAAACACGTTCCCTCCATGCCGCAAATATGTCATACCCATGCTTTGCATTAACATAGCAACGACACACACAAACACAGCACATTGTTGTAGCGGAAAATCTCTCTATCCCATAAAAAGTTATTTTCTCTCGCTCTTGAGTGCGAGAACATGTGACAAACAAAAATACGGTAATGAAACTTATAATCAGCATTTTCGGGGTGGTTTTTTTTCTGTGTATTCACCCTTTCATCATCGAAATTAAAGCTATGAGGCTTCTTATCACTACACCATCAATGAGAAAATTCAAATTCTAAAAACGCTAACGTAAGTATTACGTATGCACTTCCTCAATAACAGATACTTTAAGTAGAATATTCTCCGCAATAACCTAATGGAGAAGAATGAATACAAAAGACTCACGGATACAATCGAAAGCTGTTCACGATAAGTGCTAATTATCCCAAATCACACTCAAATCGTACACACAGAAATGAAAACGGAATTCTTCCATTCATACTAAGGTGTTAATTAACATCAAAATGTGAACTAAAATCGACAATAAACGATGCCTTCAAGTGAAATCTAGCATTCACAAAAGGGGATGAAAGATAGAGGATGTTACGCGAATCTTATGAAACCAACATTGTCGCATTATCTTCTTTTGATTACGACTTCTGGCTACTTAAATTGTGGGTATGTCTTGTGTAGTAGCATTTTGCTTTGAGGCTTGTTCAATACATACAATAATCTTTTGGTAAATGTCAAACAGCTTACCTAGGCACGTGGGTTGGGTTACTAAGGGAAAATATGTTAGAAATTATAGGGGATTGGTGTATTAACTATTTCACGAATTCATAGCGATATGAATGTTTTCATAAATATAATATGGCACACAAATTAAGATCTGGTTTTTTGGGCACAACATTGAAAAATTTTATAATAATTTATGAAATTTGTGTTGGCATCGAAAAATGTCCTCCTCCTTTCGTGAACATGTATCACTTGTGGTTTTTGAGCACATATTGATTTAATTTATTGTGCCATCATTCCTTGAAAATATGGCGGCATACACATTAGGGTTATGACTTTTTATAACCTCATATCCCTGTATTTTTATATCATATATAACTTTATTCAATATATCAAATTAATTGAAAGTGGTTTGTGCTTGAACTTTTTCATTATTTAAATGGAATAAAAGTTATTTTAGTATTAATAGACAAAAGGTCATTCATTCGTGCAACAGCAAATAATTTTTTGAGATTTTTTTTCATATTATAGTATTTTTTAAAACAAATCAAATGGTAGGTGCGTGACCTTTTTTAAAAATTAAATGGAATGAACATTATTTTTGGCATTAATAGGCAAAAGTTAATTTATTCTCGATGCAGGAAATCATTTTTGAGAAAAAAAAAAACGTCAAAAAACCTCCAAAAGGCATAACCCTAATACGCATACATACGTTATTTACTTGTCAGAGTTTCTTTTTACTATACCTCCTACTTGGAATTTATTAAAAATCTTATCTCGCAGCTGCCGGTTTTAATGTATGTGTTTTTGGCATACGAAACACATGTTCCCAACATCGTCAAAGGCTTTATGCGTATTATTTCGATATTGGTTTTCATTTACTTACTTTATCTTCTTACGCTTAAAAGTAATTAAATTAAAAACCAAAATATGTTTACTCAACATGTAAGTGCTGAGAACAGTAAAGAAAGTAAAGAAGAACAGCTGCATTTGTTGCAATTCCCAGTAAGATTTTTTGTTAAATCTTGTTGCTGTATCCGAGGAATACCACTGACGGTTTTTTTGATGTTTATTTATGCCAGACCAATATTTAACCTTTGATTCTGATTGATTTTTCTTCGAAGTTTTCTCTGACACTGAAAGGTCATGTTGTTAAAAATTATTGTTATCTATAATTATGAATTTTATTTACATACTTCTTCGGGGGTTGTCGTTTTAAACATGTCACACCAATATAAATGTTGTTTTTATAAAGTCCACCACTGGCACAGCACAACAGGCATGATTTAATGGGGATACAAAAGCCATGGAAAAAACAAATGGTTTCCTCCAAAATTAAAAAACACAGGGCTACAGTTTTATGATGTTCCAAGGGATTTTAGGTCTTATTTGGATTTTAATGTACATCTTGAACAGTAAGATAATATTCGAAAGTTATTCAATTCAGACCCTCTTAAATGTTTCCAAAGAAAATTGGCCCGAAGACAGGAGATCTTATAAAGGGCATTAACTACTGTAAAACTTAAAATGATTTTCTTAAATAGTATACCGCTTAAAAGCCTGAATATCTTCTGAAAGTCTTCTTTGAGTAGACATTGTAAGGTTGTGTAAGTTTCCAGGATCTACTAGGACTTTTGCCGGAAGAGAACCGTCTAAAGGTCGTCTATAGTCGTTATCTTGTGACTGTGAAGAAAGATAATAACAGCACTGGTAGACCTAAATATGCTAGCAAAAGATCTCTAATTTTATATATAAATATCATTTTCGTAGGTGACAAAATAAGTTTTGGAGGTTTCCATTATCCATTTTTATGCACTTTGCGGGAAAGGTACCACATTGGGCCTAATTATTCCACTGACAGACTTAACTAATACAGTCTACATAGAATAGCATTACAACAAAGACTACTAAAATTAATATATAGTGTGTAAGATATGTATATGACGTTGTGGCCGTAAATGTTGGATTATTTTCATATTTCAAATTTAATTTTCATATTTCAAATTTTAGTCATGATTACAAGGACTACCCGTTTTTAAAACGTCCACACGATTTGAGAAGTGACGGAGAATGCACCTGAATTAATGCACCGACATATACCAGCTTGGAACTGGACCTAATGTTGGAAGTTATTTCTTTCGATAGTAATCATGCTAAAGTATGTTTGTTTGCCTGCCGTAGGATTTTTTGAGCTTTTCTGTCATTATGTCAGAAAGCATGGACTTGCCTACGATAAAAATATATCTTCGTAATTAAAATCAGGGGGACTACCTCCGATTACAATTTTAAAACAATCCTCGACCAGTCCTGAAACTACACTAAAGTGAAAATTTTTGAACCTTTGTGAGAGAGGTACCCGATGATGCTACCCGATATATTTCTTCTTGGAAATTGATGTACGTTGGGAGGAAATTTTGCGATGTGCAATATTTCGGTCCAGTGGGATACTCAATTCGTATGTTATCTCACTCACCAGAATATTGGTTGGTGTCGACAGGGGTTTGTAGAGCTTTTGGTCAAAAGGTATGGACTTGCCCCCGACAAAAATGTTACCCTCGGAATAGGAGCCGTGAGGTCAATCTGCTGCAAATGATCCCAGAACTACTCTTAAATTGCACTTTTGCGAAAAAATTGAAATTTGGTATTGAATTAGAACCTGATTTGTGTCTGATAGAAATATTACGATTTGAAAAGTATGGAGCAAGTTTATCACTCATTTGGAGGGTTATCGTGCGGACCATTTTAGCGAAAAAATTTAACGTTTGTGGGTGATGTAGCCGAAAAGTGTGTCAATATGGCCCATCTCCGAAATTGATCTAAGTTTGGAAGAAATATTAATGGAAACAAAATTTGTTCTTATTTATTATTGTCTTTTTAGGATGAAGGCCATTATTTATGAAAGTTGTTAATTAATTATTTGAATTAATCGAGCTAACATGGCCTAAGAAATTTGTATTGGAAAATGAATTCTAGTGAAGTACCAAACACTCAACCACTATGCTACGATCGTTTCGCTGGTGGTTTGTTCTGTTCGTAACTTATCATGCTCTCAAGTCAGCCTGTCAGGCGGACGGACGAAATGGGTTCCAAATTGCCAGAAACAGATTTCGTCAAAACATACTTGGGGTATAAAGCATACCCTCGTTAACTTGATGGTATAAGCAGAACATCCACAGACTTCCTTCTGCACGACTTCTTTGGATAGAGCAGCAACTATAGATCTTTTACGAACCTAAAAAGAGCCTTCTTCAACGAATAGAAGACCTTATGATGGTCCTCTATAAAATTCAGACCTTCCTAGGACCTGAAGAGGAAATCTTCTAATGGCTTACTAAGAACAGAAGTCCTTCAATATTAATATATCGATAGAGGGCCTTCTTAGAGTCTTTAGAAATAAATTTAAAGGTCTGCTTTAGACAGATACATCCTTAGTGTCTTCGGTATGTAGGAGGCATTTAAAGCCAGAGGGTCACTGATATCACCTAAATGAAGCGTTTTCATGTGTTTTTTAACAGTTTGGCTCTAAAATGTCATATGCCTAATTTCTGTATATGTTGGTGGAGCTGTATGGGGTATTACACAGTCATCTAATTATAATAATATATAATTGTTCCACAATCATCCCATACGGGACAAGGGAGACTTCTCTCATATCAATGAGTGCACCCCGATTCATATCGCCGAGTTCGAACGGCGTGTCGTAAGTAGAGTTTGGGAATTCCCGACTTTTTTCATTCCCGGGAAATCGGGAATACAAATTTCTCATTCCCGGGAATCCGGGAATTCCCGGGACTATAAGAAATCGAGTTTGTGGGGCATAGACGTGACAGAGAGCAAACATAAAGGAAATAAATACTCCTTATATGTATAGTTATATCGTTAGATATCTCTTTAGGACATTATTAACGACGATACACTAAAATCTTGAAAGTACCAATACATCATATATGGCAGCTGTTCAAGCCAACCAATTCTTCCTGACTAATTTGCGGAGATTATATAAATTGATGTTTCCCACGACCATCCTCGCAAAGATCAAAGATTGCTGTGCGACTCTATTTTTTAGGTCAATGATATGGGGAGTTCTTTTTATGGTTCGAAGGGCGTGTCGATCATATAATAAATCTGTTGATAAAGGACTTTTACAAGGTTGACCTTTGGTGTACAAAGCTTCACAATTGCACCACGTTGGCACCAAAGATATAGAGGCGGACTTATATGAACATACATATTATAGTTATTACTGACTTCCATTCCTAATATACACGATTTGCAACTTACACGTTATACAGTTTTTAATTGCTCTGTTCCAGAACCTGCAAGAAGCTACTATTTCTTACTACGATAACATTTGTTCCTTTATGTAATCGGAAAAAATAGTAAAAATTAGCAGATTCTTGCAATTCTGGAACAAACCAAATATTATATACAATAATTTTGGAGAAAACAATTCGAATCGATCACAGAGTTTATATCTTAGCAAAGTAATATACTTCGAGAATGCCTTTAATAAAAATATGAACTAGAACAACAAGGAAATGTCTCCAAAAAGTTCAGAATTATGTGAGGTTATACAGACTTCGAATTCCAGAAAAAACAATAATTATTGAGAGGACCAAAATGTATGTACTTTACACGAATTATCGCGATTTTTACTATGGACCCTAAATTTGTTACAAATGATCGGGAATTACGAATTATCGCGACATGAATAATCGCTATTCCCCTATATTGTCAACATTAAATAACTATAAGACAAATAATATAAGACTTATATATGAAAAATTCAAATACCCGTATTCCCGGGAATTTAAAAAAAAATTTCCCGGGAAATCCCGTCCGAAAAAAATCGAGAATTCCCGGGAAATCCCGGGTCGGGAATTCCCGACCAGAAACTCTTGTCGTAAGACACCGCTTGTAGAGAAGTTTTACATGGCTGAAATACTCAGAAATGTCGCCAACAATAATGTTTGCTGGCCGGGGAATCGAACCCACGACCTTCAGCGTGCAAGGCAGGTGTGCATACCATTGCACCACGTTGACACCCAGTCATCTAACTATATCCTCCAATACTATACGGACATCTGAACGTACCTATATAGCGCACCTCCTGTACTACGGCGTCCTCTAAAGAACTCCTCCTATAAATTAAGGACCTCTATTGAGCTCTTACTATACTATACGGACTTCTATTGAGATGTTCCTATACTATAAGGACTCCTACTGAACTTTCCCTATACTATACGAGCTCCAGCTGTTCTATATGGACCTCTATCGAGCTCCACCTATACTATATCGATCCCTATCGAACTCCATCTGTACTTTAGACACCTCAATCGAGCTGCTCCTATACGACTCCTATTATATCATAGGGAAGTTTACCGAGCTCTGCCTATGCTATACGGAGTTCTTTCGAACTCCTCATATACCATAGGTCCCTCTATTGAGTTTCTCCTATACCGTAGGGCCCACTATCGAGCTCCTTCTACACCATACGCACCTTGGTCGAACACGTTCTATACTATAAGGACCTTCATCGATTTCCTTCTTTACTATAGGAACCTCTAGCGAGAACTCAATGTGGACGACATCTAGGAATAGTAAGTCCCTTTAGGACCCTCTAAAGACAATAGAACTTCTAAGAAACTTCTGAGGAAGTGTTAAATACTTTAATCCTTTATAAAATAGGAGTCCTTGGAAGGGCCTTTTCTAAGGAGACCTTCAAAACTTACTCCACATATGTAAGATTTTCTAAGCCAATTTGACATATAGAAGATCTTCTAAGGGTCCATATATCTCCTTCAGGGATAACAATCTTGACGCGATGCGGACGCTTAAAGCCACAATTTCCTTCACTCAATATTCTGGAAGTGTTGAACGGGGGAAATTGTGACCGACCAAAGGTTGTCCACATAGCAACCTCCTACGAATTAGAGATCCCCTAACGCCGTGTGTTCCAAGGTTTGCAGTAGAACGGAGTCTAGTTGAAATACAAGGTGGCGCAAAAGTAATCCTCCTATCAGAAAATGCTATAAATTTTGCGATTGGCCCCTAATGAAGACTGCCATTGAAAAGTAAATGGCATATTTGGTAATGATATCACAGGTAAATGATTTCCCTTTAGCAGTCTTCATGACGATTTTTAGGTTATTGGCGAATCGTGGGCGCTATGAATTTTATATTATATATGTGAATACAGGACTAGATAGTAGACACCCTGAGCATATCCGGAATGCCATATGAAGCTCCTATGACTTCCCCCGATGACGTAATTACAGCTTAAAGTACTCAAAATGTGCAATTTTTACAAGATGCATCGTATGTTTTCTATATTTTTTGATATATATTCGCCACATTTATTTCAAAAAACGTTTTTTAACGAGCGTATAACATCTTCTTAATATATTAGTGTCGAAAAACCCGCAAAAAATATTTGTTTGTATCCGAAAATAACGAAATTCTGGGTGAAACTCCTAAAAACTGATTTTGAGCTATATCTCAAGAACAAGAGCTGATGGAGAAAAACCGTGACCAGATTTGAAAATAGCTCGCCGATTTCATTTAGAAACAACAACAACTTCGGTTGAAACAAAAGTCGTGTTGACCAGTGTAATCGGTCGGTGACTTTGGCACAACGTGAATTTCGTGAAGATCGTCTGATTTGACCGCTCCATACTTCTTTTTGTGGGGCTTTTGGAAGTCGGGGGTTTATGTCAGCAAGCCTCACACTCTTTCGGCTCTTACAGACAAAATCCTTCAAGAATGTGAGGACCTATCGCCAGAAGTTTTGGCCAAAGTGATGGAAAACCATAAAAAGGGCTGAAATGACAATAAACTGTGGCGGCGGCCATTTATCTGACATCATATTCTCGACTTAATGTAAAAAAACTAAAAGACCAAATAAAAATAATCCACGAGAAGAATCAAAGTTTTTCATTTTTTTTTTAAATTATAGCAAAAAACATCTGAAGTTTACTTTTGCTACAGCTTGTATATGCCTCTCAATGTAGTACAGACATAGTTTTCAAGTCCTTGCTATGGTACTGGAGGGGTATGCAAAACATCTAAAACCCAAACTCCTCCGCAACGCCCACGGGCAATGATTTGGAAAAAACCAGCCCACATCCTACTGTAGTTCTGGGAGGGGACAGACATGGGGTACCCAATCTAGAAGTTGTTAAAGAAAATTATGCTGAGCAGAGCAGGCAACTTCTAGCCCTTCTGGAGCGGACGGTAACCCTGAGTCCCAGTCAGGGTAGTTTTTTAATTCTTTATTGGTGCATATAAAAAGTTACACATTCATATGTCCTGCGAAGCTTTTCGCTTGTCTGCTTCTCCTTAGGCCAAGGACGGTTTATATGATGATGAACTCAATATCACAGTCATTCCAGCGTCTGTAGTTGCCGATAAACTGGCCTTAGCCTCAGATGAAATATCTAATTCCTTGAAACCAGGACCGTCGAAAACCTAGAAGAACTGTGCATCACCGTAGCCGATAAAACTAGCCTTCCGACCAAGGTCTTAGTTGAAAAGGCTCCCACCGACTCAACCATCTCTGAGACTCGGTTGGCTAAGAAGAAGCGAGGTTACCGTGGATCGATGACCTACCTCAAGAAATAAATCGGCAGTGAACTCCATCTCAGGGTGGTGAGGAAGTTTGGAAGGAAACATCTTCACTTAACCTGTAGAACTCCTGAATTTTATAAGCGTTCACTCATCCCGTTAACTGAAGAGACCACGCTAAAGGTAGATAGGGGCGATGGTGGCCTGATTCAGCACCCACAAGCTATTCACCTTCCTTGACTTCAGCATCCTCTTTAAAGGGAGGTTCTGCCACTGCACATAGAGAACACCCCTCAAAGTCGAAGGAGTTGAAGGCAATCAAGATGAACCAAGATAAAATCAAGGATGCATAATGTTGGGAAGTCGCACACGGCACCGGCCTCTTTACCCAGACGTGCGAATCTTACCCTTCTTCATCGAAGAATATTGTGAATAGAGGCAGGTCAACGGAAGAAACACAACCCAAGGTCAAGAGACCCAGCCCGAGCCAGGACTCCAAACTTTCTACCTTCTCTGCCTGCTTCCAAAAGTAAGAGAGCAGGAAAGACACCACCACCAAGGCAGTCTCTCAAGCAAACATGAACCACAAGGTGTTTTCCGGGTATCTTCTCACAGGTAACGGAGCTGGAAAGGAATAAAATAGACCAAGGACGGCAAAATCTGCGGCAATCGGTGACTGGTAAAAGGAAAACGTCTTCGTGACATTGTTTTGTCGGACGGTGAGAACAGAGGCATCAAGAAAAAAAGGAATCTCTAAATTTTCTTGCCAGCACAGTACTTGTAGATGACCTTGGTGAAACCTGGGAAGGGTGCCAACTGGCGACTCCATTACAATATAATGGTATTGTCAGCGCAGAACAATATTCAATAAGCAGAATCTTGTCATCAATAGACACCCCAGAGCAGCAGTATTTAAGGACTCGTCAGAGCAAACAGCATAGAACATATTCTCAAAGTCATCTACAAAAATAAGGTTTCAAAGAACCAACTATAGATATATAAATTAAAAGTGTCTTCGGTACATAGGATACCTTTCGAGAGTGTTCTGGAAATAGACGATTTTGAAGGGATATCTAAAAATAAAGAATACTCTAAAGATCTTCTCAGAGGGGACGCTCTTTTTTGAACAGGCTGTAGACAGAAAATCGACCAGCTGTCTTCATTACAGATCTTCACAGGTTCATCTATAGATCAAAGTACTCCTAAAAGTCCCCTACAAAACCTATAAAGGATATTTTGCAATCCAGTGTTGGCCTTCATTATGCAAATGCAATCATTTTCCTTTCATTGGCAGCAGCTAGTTGCGTTGTTTGGTCCATGCACTTGCTAGCTGTTTGTTAACAACAATGGCAACATTTATTCGCCTTCAGGAAAATTGCACAAAAATGAAAACCAGCTGCATTGTCCAGATTTTTCTGAAAATATTTTCTTCAATTAAAAAAATCTTTCCAACATCAAGACATTGACAGTTCATGCAGTGCCATTGCAAATTGACTTTAAATAAGTCCCGCTCTCTCTCCATCTCTTCGCCTTTGGTAATAAATTCCACAATGGCACCGTATGCCAAACAATGATGTTGATGCTACGTGTTGTTCGTGGAGAGGAGGTTGCTACGTTGACCAGACATTTGTTTTCAATGGTGGAAGAAACTGCTGTTGTTACTTCTACACTTTAGAATAATCACAACATTATTGCAATAGCTAAGTGTTTTACACTAAGTTGTTTTACACTCAGACCTGCTCGATTTCAATGTTGAACGGGAGTGTGGAAACATGTCTCTAAGTTCCTTAAATAAGTTAATGTTAAAAAATTTCCACAGTCCATTGGTCTTTCCAGCCATTAATTTAGGAAGTCTGCATTAGCTTGGTTGGTGGTCTGCGACGTGAACACAAACTAAGTCAGTTGGTCATTGAGCGTTTGTTTTTGGTTTGGTGTGGCTTGCCAGTTGAACAACACATGGGGGCGATTCAATTTTAATTGTGTGTTGAATGTTTGTAGAGGAAAATAGGAAATTATTGCCACAACTTCCCGTTGGGTTGCATGCCACTAAAACATTTAAGAGGTTTCGTTTTTTTTTATAAAGTTGTTTCATTTCACAGAAGGTGGAACACGCCAGTAAATTAAGCAATCGAAGGGTTTTTGTCTTGGTTCTGCCTTTTCAAGTGAAGTGAATAATGGAAACTATGTTGCGGGGTTTAGTAGTTAATTAAGGTGTGAAGTTAAATGATGACATACGATTAGGTGAGTGAATTTTGTTAGATAAGGTGGGTTGTGTTAAGCCTGGCACTAGTTGGCTTTAGGCTTGTTGCCTTAATTGCCTTAATCTGAAGTATAAATTGAAAATATTTTTCTCTAATCCTAAAGTGATGCGAAACAGGTCAAAAGATAAAAAAATTATATGTGTCACGAATTTGATGATGACCATCAAAATCCGCTTAGTAAAAGGTCAAATTTTGTAGTAGCTATACGCCCAAGTATGCATATGCTTACACCTAATGTCCTTATGTCTGTATTTACTTATGTTTTTAAATGTGTTTGTTTTAAGATCCAATTAAAGTTTGACAGCTTGACAAATGGAATAATTAATCCTTTTTTGGGTTTATTGAGAAGGTTGGCAGACAATTATCAATTGACCTTTTTATGTTTATAATTAGCATATTTACTATTATACCTACACCACTATATGGGGAGGGTATTCTAAGTTGGTTTTGGGCAAAAAGTGTATAACGCATCGAAATAATGGTCGTAGACCAATACATACATATCTATAAAAAATGAATGTCTTGATCTGGCTATGTGTATCCGTCCATTCGTCTGTCCATCTAAACCTTGTAATCACGCTACAGGTCGCAATTTTGATGGGATCATCACCAAATTTTGGGTGTTGATGAGGGTCTCAGCTTCTATAAGGGGTACACCAAAAGCAAAACCTGCTAATGAAGGTACAAAACATTACCTTTACAACGATATAGTAAGTGAGTTGTCGTAGGTGGTCAAACAACGAATATATCGCAATAGTCGCTAATGAAACCCAAACTTTCATTTTTGGGATTTTAATTATAATGACGAATATCACAGCTTTGGTTGGAGACTTTCCAAATGCAAAGCCTGACTATGAAAGTAGAAAATATCACCTTTGCAACGATGTAAAGTAGGTTAGCGTAGGTGGTCAAACATCAGAAATATCGCAATTGTCGGTAATGCATCCCATTTTCCATTTTTTGTGCAATCACACTACAGGTCGGAATTTTGATCGGATCCTCACAAAATTTTGGGAGTTGATGAGGAAAGAAGCATATTGTTCTCAGTGATGGTCGGATACTCTTCAGGGGTTGGAATGGACAAAAACCATATGTGTAGCATATTCAAATTTTAATTTATATGGGAATATCTCCGATTTTAGCAGGCGTATTCCAACGGCAAGGTCTGTCGATGGAAGAAGAAATTACTACCTTTACATTGATGCAAAAAGTAAGTCTGCGAAGGTGGTCAAGCAATGGAGAAATCACAATAGCCGGCAATGCATCCAATTCTTCCATTTTTTTGTAATCACGTCGAATAGTCACGAAATTTTGGTTGCTAATGGGGGTCACAGTACCCTTTCTTTCAGAAAGGCTCTATAGAAGCATCCTTTCTTTCAGAAAGGCCCTGTAGAAGTACCCTTTCTTTCAAAAAGGCTCCACAGAACACCCTTTCTTTCAGAAAGGCTCAACAGAAACACCCTTTCTTTTAGAAAGGCTCTATAGAAACACCCTTTCTTTCAGAAAGGCTCTACCGACACACCCTTTCTTTCAGAAAGGCTCTACAGAAACAACCTTTCTTTCAGAAAGGCTCTACAGAAACACTCTTTCTTTCAGAAAGGCTCTACAGAAACACTCTTTCTTTCAGAAAGGCTCTACAGAAACACTCTTTCTTTCAGAAAGGCTCTATAGAAACACCCTTTCTTTCAGAATGGCTCTATAGAAGCGCCCTTTCTTTCAGAAAGGCTCTATAGAAGCACCCTTTCTTTCAGAAAGGCTCTAAAGAAGCACCCTTTCTTTCAGAATGGCTCTATAGAAGCACCCTTTCGTTCAGAAAGGCTCTATAGAAGCACCCTTTCTTTCAGAAAGGCTCTACAGAAGCACCCTTTCTTTCAGAAAGGCTCTAAAGAAGCACCCTTTCTTTCAGAATGGCTCTATAGAAGCACCCTTTCGTTCAGAAAGGCTCTATAGAAGCACCCTTTTTTGCAGAAACTCTCTATAGAAGCACCCTTTCCTTCAGAAAGGCTGTATAGAAGCACTCTTTCTTGCAGAAAGGCTCTATAGAAGCACCCTTTCTTGCAGAAAGGCTCTATAGAAGCACCCTTTCTTTCAGAAAGGCTGTATAGAAGCACCCTTTCTTTCAGAAAGGCTGTATAGAAGCACCCTTTTTTGCAGAAAGGCTCTATAGAAGCACCCTTTCCTTCAGAAAGGCTGTATAGAAGCACTCTTTCTTGCAGAAAGGCTCTATAGAAGCACCCTTTCTTGCAGAAAGGCTCTATAGAAGGACCCTTTCTTTCAGAAAGGCTGTATAGAAGCACCCTTTCTTGCAGAAAGGCTCTATAGAAGGACCCTTTCTTTCAGAAAGGCTGTATAGAAGCACCCTTTCTTTCAGAAAGGCTCTATAGAAGCACCCTTTCTTTCAGAAAGGCTCTATAGAAGCACCCTTTCTTTCAGAAAGGCTCTATAGAAGCACCCTTTCTTTCAGATAGGCTCTATAGAAGCACCCTTTCTTTCAGAAAGGCTCTATAGCAGCACCCTTTCTTATAGAAAGGCTCTATAGTAGCACCCTTTCTTTCAGAAAGGCTCTATAGAAGCAACCTTTCTTTCAGAAAGGCACTATAGAAACACCCTTTCTTTCAGATAGGCTCTATAGAAGCACCCTTTCTTTCAGAAAGGCTCTATAGCAGCACCCTTTCTTATAGAAAGGCTCTATAGAAGCACCCTTTCTTTCAGAAAGGCTCTATAGAAGCACCCTTTTTTCAGAAAGGCTCTATAGAAGCACCCTTTCTTTCAGAAAGGCTCTATAGAAGCACCCTTTCGTTCAGAAAGGCTCTATAGAAGCACCCTTTCTTTCAGAAAGGCTCTATAGAAGCACCCTTTCTTTCAGAAAGGCTCTAAAGAAGCACCCTTTCTCACACCCAAATCACAATAGCCGGCAATGCATCCAATTCTTCCATTTTTTTGTAATCACGTCGAATAGTCACGAAATTTTGGTTGCTAATGGGGGTCACAGTACCCTTTCTTTCAGAAAGGCTCTATAGAAGCATCCTTTCTTTCAGAAAGGCCCTGTAGAAGTACCCTTTCTTTCAAAAAGGCTCCACAGAAACACCCTTTCTTTCAGAAAGGCTCAACAGAAACACCCTTTCTTTTAGAAAGGCTCTATAGAAACACCCTTTCTTTCAGAAAGGCTCTACCGACACACCCTTTCTTTCAGAAAGGCTCTACAGAAACAACCTTTCTTTCCGAAAGGCTCTACAGAAACACTCTTTCTTTCAGAAAGGCTATACAGAAACACTCTTTCTTTCAGAAAGGCTCTATAGAAACACCCTTTCTTTCAGAATGGCTCTATAGAAGCACCCTTTCTTTCAGAAAGGCTCTATAGAAGCACCCTTTCTTTCAGAAAGGCTCTAAAGAAGCACCCTTTCTTTCAGAATGGCTCTATAGAAGCACCCTTTCGTTCAGAAAGGCTCTATAGAAGCACCCTTTCTTTCAGAAAGGCTCTATAGAAGCACCCTTTCTTTCAGAAAGGCTCTAAAGAAGCACCCTTTCTTTCAGAATGGCTCTATAGAAGCACCCTTTCGTTCAGAAAGGCTCTATAGAAGCACCCTTTCTTTCAGAAAGGCTCTATAGAAGCACCCTTTTTTGCAGAAAGGCTCTATAGAAGCACCCTTTCCTTCAGAAAGGCTGTATAGAAGCACTCTTTCTTGCAGAAAGGCTCTATAGAAGCACCCTTTCTTGCAGAAAGGCTCTATAGAAGCACCCTTTCTTTCAGAAAGGCTGTATAGAAGCACCCTTTTTTGCAGAAAGGCTCTATAGAAGCACCCTTTCCTTCAGAAAGGCTGTATAGAAGCACTCTTTCTTGCAGAAAGGCTCTATAGAAGCACCCTTTCTTGCAGAAAGGCTCTATAGAAGCACCCTTTCTTTCAGAAAGGCTGTATAGAAGCACCCTTTCTTTCAGAAAGGCTGTATAGAAGCACCCTTTCTTTCAGAAAGGCTCTATAGAAGCACCCTTTCTTTCAGAAAGGCTCTATAGAAGCACCCTTTCTTTCAGAAAGGCTCTATAGAAGCACCCTTTCTTATAGAAAGGCTCTATAGAAGCACCCTTTCTTTCAGATAGGCTCTATAGAAGCACCCTTTCTTTCAGAAAGGCTCTATAGCAGCACCCTTTCTTATAGAAAGGCTCTATAGAAGCACCCTTTCTTTCAGAAAGGCTTTATAGAAGCAACCTTTCTTTCAGAAAGGCACTATAGAAACACCCTTTCTTTCAGATAGGCTCTATAGAAGCACCCTTTCTTTCAGAAAGGCTCTATAGCAGCACCCTTTCTTATAGAAAGGCTCTATAGAAGCACCCTTTCTTTCAGAAAGGCTCTATAGAAGCACCCTTTTTTCAGAAAGGCTCTATAGAAGCACCCTTTCTTTCAGAAAGGCTCTATAGAAGCACCCTTTCTTTCAGAAAGGCTCTATAGAAGCACCCTTTCTTTCAGAATGGCTCTATAGAAGCACCCTTTCTTTCAGAATGGCTCTATAGAAGCACCATTTCTTTCAGAAAGGCTCTATAGAAGCATCCTTTCTTTCAGAATGGCTCTTTAGAAGCACCATTTCTTTCAGAAAGGCTCTATAGAAGCACCATTTCTTTCAGAAAGGCTCTACAGAAACACCCTCTCTTTCGGAAAGGCTCTACAGAGGTACCCTTTCTTTTAGAAAGGCTCTATAGGAGCACCCTTTCTTTCAGAAAGGCTCTATTGAAGCACCCGTTCATTCAGAAATGCTCTATGGAAGCACCCGTTCATTCAGAAATGCTCTATGGAAGAACCCTTTCATTCAGAAAGGCTCTTTAGAAGCACCCGTTTATTCGGAAAGGCTCTATAGAAGCACCCGTTTATTCGGAAAGGCTCTATGGAAGCACCCTTCTTTCAAAAAGGCTCTATAGAAACACGCTTTCTTTCAGAAAGGGTCTATGGAGCCACCCTTTCTTTGTGAAAGGCTCTACAGAAACACCGTTTCTTTCAAAAAGGCTCTACAGAAGTACCCTTTCTTTTAGAAAGGCTCTATAGGAGCACCCTTTCTTTCAGAAAGGCTCTATAGAAGCACCCGTTCATTCAGAAATGCTCTATGGAAGCACCCTTTTATTTAGAAATGCTCTATGGAAGCACCCGTTCATTCAGAAATGCTCTATGGAAGCACCCTTTCATTCGGAAAGGCTCTATAGAAGCACCCGTTCATTCAGAAATGTTCTATGGAAGCACCCTTTCATTCAGAAAGGCTCTGAAAGGGTGCTTCAATCAGAAAGGCTGTATAGAAGCACATGGAGTGGGCAATATTTTGCCATTGTGCTGATATGTTATCGGGACGATTAAGCAATTGGACCAGTTGAGTGGATTATGTTGTTGCTATTTGTTTTGATTGCCGCTTGCCGATGTCTAGCATTCGTGTTGTGTCTGTTCGTACTTTATTTGCTACGTTTGACCTGGTTCGTACCTTTGGTGCTCCGAGTCTACGAACATACATCCAACATGCTCGATAAATGTCTTCCATCTATCCCAATTTGATTTCTTGTTTTCTGATCTGGAGGCAGCCAAGTGCCCTTATGAATGTCTAGATGTTTAAATCTGGTGATGCTAACTACCATGTTTTTTGTCGCTGCAAGGTCCATCAGCCTCATACCAGATGTATCTCTGTGGAGACTGAATTTCCCGACTGTTGGGTCAAAGATATTCTCCTTTCCAATTTTGGCATTAAAATCGCATAAAATAATTTTAATGTCTTGGGCAAGACAACCGTGATATATACGCAACTAAAGCTAATGTTAAAGGATTTTGTTTTTATCCTTATCGTAGCAAGTCTTTCATTCGCTGGGGTGAAGCTAGAGACCAGATGTTGCTAACCCGACGCCCAAAATCAATTTTTTATCTTTCTTATGCGTGAAAGAGTGGCACAAGTTAGCTCACTACCTTTAAGGGGTGGGGGATCTGCCTCCAGGTGACACCACGGGCAGCACCGTCATGGCCGTTGCATGCTATCTTTCATCCCCTACGTCAATCTAGAGCTCCCAGATAAACCACATTATTTGTTGCTTTAATAACATTATTAAAAACAAATGCATACCTCTAGGCGCAATTTGTATTTCAATTTGAATAACATAATTAAAAAATGAATGCATACTGGAAAGCGCATTTACATTTCAATTTTATGGCATAACATTAAAATTAAATTTATTTAATTTTCCCTCAAATTATTTAATTTGTTAAATTTTCATTACATAAACTACTAAATACATTGAACAGCTGACAAACTATAATATATTCAACTAAGTAGCGAATTTAACATATTTTCCCTTACAAAACATTATCTCAACAAAGCGATTGAGAAACCCTGATGCCGGGATAGTGAATGAGGGGGCATGTTAAAGCTATTCTTGAAATAACATTAATCAAAAGTTTTCTTTTTTCTTTCTTTTCTATCTGTCTCTTGTAGTTATATCATGAATAAATGTAAATGAGAATGAAAGACAAGAAGGAGAAGAAGATCAACCAACAAGAAAAAAACCTTGATAGACCTTATATTCCAAGAGCAATGTCATTCTAAAAGGAGATGCTGAGGTAAGTTTGTTGGTCACACGAAATGAAAAGCACTTCCATTTTCAACATTCATCTTATTGGTGGTGTAGGCCTGCCTGCCTGCTTTTGAAAAAGTATCATCAATGTCATCATTATCATCTTGACAGCAGCAGCGGCAGCAGATACGACAGAACTGTCGTCTACATTTGAATGATGGTTGGTGTTGTCGACGTTGCCATCAACTAAGTGGAGAATTAATGCAAAACTTGAATATGTGTATGAAAAGCAAACAGAAGGAAGGAAGGAAATATAAGGAAATCACGAAAAATTCACTGGAATTTTCCTTTATATGATAAATAGTGGTGTCAGACAGGAAGTAGTACAATAAATGTGATTTTATGGGCACAAGGGTACACACTCCCAGCGGGGAATAAATGGTAGGCTTGTAAGCTATTTATTATCGAATTGAATACAGAATAAAATCATTGTCATGACTGTAAGTAGGTGGTGATGTTCCCACCTCAAGCCATACGCCATGGGAATTTACAAGAATATGATATGTAATTGCAACAACTACATCATCATCAATGACAACAACAAATATGATTTTATAATATTACGATATGATAACCAAAAAGGAAAAGTCAACACAAATAGTTGTTGATGAATAGCCGATATTTGTTTACAATTTGCTGCAATCATTGATATATGTATGTGTGTTAGTATGTTTGTATAATTTGATTTGATAACTAAGGGTATTCAAAGCAACATTTATTTACCCTGAGATGTGTAAATAAATTAAAAAATTGAAAAACTTAAATGTGTGTGTTCAGATTTTTACTAAGAATTCTTTCAATCCAGTAGAATATCATTTACAAAGAATATTGTAGTTAAAGCTCCTATTGATATGCTGTGATTTTTATAATTGAAATTATGCCTAAAAATAGGCAAAGCGGTTAACAACGAATATTTCTATAGAAGAATTTTCTAGAATTTTTTCTAACTTTTTTCCTATAGAAATTTGTAGGCCTCCAGGGCCTACGAAATATTTCCTATAGAAATGTGTAGGCCTCCGAGGCCTACGAAAAATTTCCTATAGAAATTTGTAGGCCTACGAAAAATTTCCTATATAAATCTGTAGGCCTCCGAGGCCTACGAAAAATTTCCTATAGAAATTTGTAGGCCTCCGAGGCCTTCGAAAAATTTCCTATAGAAATTTGTAAGCCTCCGAGGCCTACGGAAAATTTCCTGTAGAAATTTGTGGCCTCCGAGGCCTACGGAAAATTTCCTATAGAAATATGTAGGCCTCCGAGGCCTACGAAAAATTTCCAATAGAAATTTGTAGGCATCCTAGGCCTACGAAAAATATCCTTTAGAAATTTGTAGGCCTCCACGGCCTACGAAAATTTCCCTAAAGAAATTTGTAGGCCTCCGAGGCCTACGAAAAAATTCCTATAGAAATTTGTAGGCCTCCGAGGCTTACGAAAAAATTTGTATAGAAATTTTTAGGCCTCCGAGGCCTACGAAAAATTTTCTATAGAAATTTGTAGGCCTACGAAAAATTTCCTATATAAATCTGTAGGCCTCCGAGGCCTACGAAAAATTTCCTATAGAAATTTGTAGGCCTCCGAGGCCTTCGAAAAATTTCCTATAGAAATTTATAAGCCTCCGAGGCCTACGGAAAATTTCCGGTAGAAATTTGTAGGTCTCCGAGGCCTACGGAAAATTTCCTATAGAAATTTGTAGGCCTCCGAGGCCTACGAAAAATTTCCAATAGAAATTTGTAGGCCTCCTAGGCCTACGAAAAATATCCTTTAGAAATTTGTAGGCCTCCACGGCCTACGAAAATTTCCCTAAAGAAATTTGTTGGCCTCCGAGGCCTACGAAAAAATTCCTATAGAAATTTGTAGGCCTCCGAGGCCTACGAAAAATTTCCAATAGAAATTTGTAGGCCTCCTAGGCCTACGAAAAATTTCCTATTGAAATTAGTAGGCCTCCACAGCCTACGAAGAATGTCGTTTTGAAGTTTGTAGGCATCCACGGTCTACAAAAAATTTCCTATAAATTGCCTATAAAAATTTCTATATAATTCTGTAGGCCCCAGGGTCCTAGGGTGCTTCTATAGAATCTTTCTGAAGGAAGTGGTGGTTTTATAGGACTTTTCTGAAGGAATGGATGCTTCTATAGGGCCTTTGTGTAAGAAAGAGTACTTCTATAGGACCTTTCTGAAGGAAAAGGTGTTAATATTGATGTTTTTTAAGGAAAGTTCATACAAAAGCACACTGCATGAACATTCGTGAAGGAAAGTTAGCTTTTGTTGGACCATTTTGAATGGACCCTTTCGTAAAGAAACGGTGCTTCTATAGACCCTTTTTGCCAAGAAACGGTACTTTTATATGCACTTTCTGAAAGAAAAGGTACTTCTGTAGACCCTTTCTGAAAGAAACGATACTTCTATAGACCTTTTGTGAAGGTAGGGTGCTTCTATAGACCCTTTCCTTGAAATAAAGTGTGGTTCTATAGACCTCTTTTCTATGGACCGTTTCTGCAAGAAAGGGTGCTTCTACGGACCCTTTCTGCAGGAAAGGGTGCTTCTATGGACCCTATTTGCCAAGAAACGGTACTTTTAGAGGCACTTTCTGAAAGAAAAGGTACTTCTGTAGACCCTTTCTGAAATAAACGATACTTCTATAGACCTTTTGTGAAGGTAGGGTGCTTCTATAGACCATTTCCTTGAAATAAAGTGTGGTTCAAAAACCTTTTTTCTTTCTGCAAGAAAGGGTGCTTCTATGGACCCTTTCTGCAGGAAAGGGTACTTCTATGGGTCCTGTCTGCAGGAAAGGGTACATCTATGGAGCCTTTCTGCAAAAAAGGGTGCTTCTATGGACCCTTTCTGCAAAAAAGGATGCTTCTATGGACACTATCTGAAAGAAAGGGTGCTTGTATACATACTTTTTGAAAAAGGGTGCTCCTACAGACCCTTTATGAAAGAATGGGTGTTTCTACAGACCCTTTATGAAAGAATGGGTGCTTCTACAGACCCTTTTTGAAAGAAACACTGCTCTTGTAGACCCTTCCTCAAGGAAAGGCTGCTATATAGGGACCCTTTCTATAAGAAGTAGTGCTTATATGAATTCTTTCTCAGAGAGAGGGAGGCTGTTTATATGGACCCTGTTTGAAGAAAAGAGAAAAAGAAATTTGTAGGCCTCAGAGGCCTACGGATTGTGTCTATAGCAATTTTTAGGCCTAAGTCTCCTAAGAAAGTTGTTATAAAAATTTTTAGGCATCAGAAGCCTATGGAAAATTTCCTATAGACATTTATAGATATCAAACCAAACGTGTTTCCTTCTCATGAGCTGTACTTAATGTTACGTCTTTAACGTCGTGATTACTTTTTACTTGGAAAACTACCACAATTTACCAATAATTGCCTTCAGTTATATGTTAATAATTTCTTGTTACTTTTAATTATGTATATTTGGAAATTTTTGATTCTGAGAAAAATTTCTCGCACCAACATTAAATTACATAAATTTGTACGAAATGTACATGAAACCTTACGTCAATTATATAACATACAGATGTTTATTTTTGGATATTTTCCTACGGCAGCAAGGTTTTCCTGAGCACTAATTGGAGAAAATAAATTAGCATAAATTGTTGTGGTGTTGTTGTTATTTTTCCATGTCAATGAACAATAAATTTTCATTGATTGCCGTAAAGTACCTCTGAGTTAGTGGGGCATACTTGGAAGGAGATGTATATAAATGAATAGCTTAGAGGAGAATGTCGCAAATTTATTAAATGGAAGTTAATAAATTTCTTCCAGGAAACAGTTCACACTATACTACCGTAAGGTATCAATGTAAAGTTGTGGGAAATATGAAATTATAAAGTTAAGACTTAATGGCAACAGTTTAAATTGAAATTGGGATACATTTTAAGTCTTAAATAAATATTACATTTAATATTTAATATTACATACAACCTATTTAAAAAGCCAATTAAAATAATTTCATTTGCTTTAAGAAACGAAGTAAAAGTTGAACAATTTCTGCAATTAAAATTCTCAATCCTCTTAGTTGTAATGAAATCTAAACAATTGATTTTTAGTTCATGTATCAAATGATATATCTCGTTAACTCGTATCACATGCATACATATGTATGTGTGCATGACCTATAACATATTTGCCATCAATATAACTTTTACATTTAATGGCATCCCAAAGTTCATCAGGTAAATTTCTCACCACCGACATCTTCAACAGCCTACACAGGTGACAAATGATTGATATTATTTGTTACGTAACATAGTACGGGGAATTTGTAATCGGTAGTGATAGCAATCACTCAATTATTTATATTCCAGGTAAAGAGAAAAAAATGATTATTTTAACATGTAAAATGACATACAACCTTGCATATAAACATGAATCTAGTAGGACATGTATTATTTATTTACATTTTTGTGTAGCATAATATATATGTATCCCTTGTAATGGCTCTGTAGTCAGGAGAATTATTTTTTGTTTTTCATAAATATTTATTTGAAATAAATAAATTGTTAATTCTCAGAGGTGCTACTTGATGTATGGAATTGTTTTTTTTTTTTACCTAAGAAAATAATCAATTATATTGATGAAATGTTGAAATAAAAAAAAAACAATTGCAAAGTTATTACAATTTCCTGTCATCAGAAAGATGAGGAAAAATGTCATGAAATTTCAAAGGAAAAGCACACTCTCTTAGAAAAAGGCTCTATAGAAGCACCCCTTCTTCCAGAAAGGCTCTATAGAAGCACCCCTTCTTCCAGAAAGGCTCTATAGAAGCACCCCTTCTTCCAGAAAGGCTCTATAGAAGCACCCCTTCTTCCAGAAAGGCTCTATAGAAGCACCCCTTCTTCCAGAAAGGCTCTATAGAAGCACCCCTTCTTCCAGAAAGGCTCTATAGAAGCACACCTTTCTTTCAGAAAGGCTCTATAGAAGCACCCTTTCTTTCAGAAAGGCTCTATAGAAGCACCCTTTCTTTCAGAAAGGCTCTATAGAAGCACCCTTTCTTTCAGAAAGGCTCTATAGAAGCACCCTTTCCTTCAGAAAGGCTCTAAAGAAGCACCCTTTCTTTCAGAAAGGCTCTATAGAAGCACCCTTTCTTTCAGAAAGGCTCTATAGAAGCACCCTTTCTTTCAGAAAGGCTCTATAGAAACACCCTTTATTTCAGAAAGGCTCTATAGAAGCACCCTTTCTTTCAGAAAGGCTCTATAGAAGCACCCTTTCTTTCAGAAAGGCTCTATAGAAGCAACCTTTCTTTCAGAAAGGCTCTATAGAAGCACCCTTTCTTTCAGAAAGGCTCTATAGAAGCACCCTTTCTTTCAGAAAGGCTCTATAGAAGCACCCTTTCTTTCAGAAAGGCTCTATAGAAGCACCCTTTCTTTCAGAAATGCTCTATAGAAGCACCCTTTCTTTCAGAAAGGCTCTATAGAAGCACCCTTTTTTTCAGAAAGGCTCTATAGAAGCACCCTTTTTTCCAGAAAGGCTCAATAGAAGCACCCTTTCTTTCAGAAAGGCTCTATAGAAGCACCCTTTCTTTCAGAAAGGCTCTATAGAAGCACCCTTTCTTTCAGAAAGGCTCTATAGAAGCACCCTTTCTTTCAGAAAGGCTCTATAGAAGCACCCTTTCTTTCAGAAAGGCTCTATAGAAGCACCCTTCCTTTCAGAAAGGCTCTATAGAAGCACCCTTTCTTTCAGAAAGGCTCTATAGAAGCACCTCTTCTTTCAGAAAGGCTCTATAGAAGCACCCTTTCTTTCAGAAAGGCTCTATAGAAACAAATTTTCTTTCAGAAAGGCTCTATAGAATCACTCTTTCTTTCAGAAAGGCTCTATAGAATCACTCTTTCTTTCAGAAAGGCTCTATAGAAGCACTCTTTCTTTCAGAAAGGCTCTATAGAATCACTCTTTCTTTCAGAAAGGCTCTATAGAAGCACCCTTTCTTTGAGAAAGGCTCTATAGAAGCACCCTTTTTTTGAGAAAGGCTCTATAGAAGCACCCTTTCTTTGAGAAAGGCTCTATAGAAACAAACTTTCTGTCAGAATGGCTCTATAGAAGCACCATTTCTTTCAGAAAGGCTCTACAGAAGTGCTCTTTCTTTCAGAAAGGCTCAATAGAAGCACCCTTTCTTTCAGAAAGGCTCTATAGGCTATAGAGCACTCTTTCATTCAGAAAGGATCTACTTGAGCACAATTTCTTTCAGAAAGGCTCTATTGAAGCACCCTTTCTTTCAAAAAGGCTCTATAGAAGCAGCCTTTCTTTCGGAAAGGCTCTTCTTTTAGGAATGTTCTATAGAAGTACTTTTTCTGTCAGAAAGGCTCTATAGAAGCAGCCTTTCTTTCGGAAAGGCTCTTCTTTTAGGAATGTTCTATAGAAGTACTTTTTCTGTCAGAAAGGCTTTATAGAAGCACCTTTTCTTTCAGAAAGGATCTATAGAAGAATCCTTGCTATCAGAAAGGTTATATAGAAGCATCCTTGTCTGCAGAAAGGCTATATAAAAGCCCCCTTTATAAAAAAGGGTTTATAGTAGTACTCTGCCTTTCAGAAAGGCTCAGGCATTGACAAAATTATCGCATACATTTTTATCCTTCTCCAGGTTTTTTGATGTGTGTACTCAAACTCTAACCAAATCTATTGTGAAGCATGAGTTTCTATCCTGCGAACATATTTGTTCATGTGTGTTTTCATGTTCATAAAATTTGTTGCGAAATTTAATTAAAACTAACACTTTGATCGCAATGGCTCTAAGCACTAATAAAAACTGCCGCAAATTTCATCAAAAGCCAATAATCTATGGAAATATTTCAATGTGTATATAATTTCAATAAAATCACTTTACAAATAGTTCAGAATCATTTACTCTCATCTGCTTGTGTATGAGCTTACATAATGTGCATTAAATTGGTTTTTATTTTAATTAAATAACATGATTGGCTAGATAAAGTGAAATTTGAACAAACATTTCCTGGAAGTATGTTTGAAATATTATCACAAAAATTTTTCACATTTGTATTATTGCCCTAATCTATGTTTTTAACTGTATTGTATTACGTAGGACACCATATTGTTACATAAATGTGTGAATGCCCTAAAGTATGTTTGGATTTTTCAAAATCCTAAAATGTATGCTTTGTTATTTTTTGTGTGTTTTGTTTAATACCTAAAATGAGATTGTGGATTATTTGGTGTTTTCACAGAGCTTAATACAGCATTAAATTTATTTGATTTAATATTAAATTTAATTAAGAGGCTCCGATAGCAAAACACTTAAAACCCAATGATAAAATGTTTGCCATTTTGTCAATGTGAAAAATTAATTTAAAACTTTAATAGGTCAAAATTACTTGAAAATGTTGTGTTTCCTTCTTCTTAGAATTGTTGTATATTTTTGACTATATCTGTACTATGTATGTATGTTGGCCTCCAGTAAAATCGCCGCCTCAAGGAATTTTCTTATCATGTGTTTCTATTAAACGGCTTTAATAATTTTTATTATCATTCTAAGTGGATTATCTGTCACATTTGTCCCAAGGCAAAGAAAATATAAATTAAGAAACTTTTTTGAAAATGAAATAACTTTTCTAGAAAATTTGGTCTTATCATTCCTAGGTTCATTAGCTTTTTTATTAGCGTATCAACTGCTTATAGAAAATTCCTCTTATGTCTAGACTTTTTTTAATTTTAAAAAGATGATTTTTAATCTCATCATCTGATTTAACAATAATTTTCCAATAATCAGACGACTACAACAACTTTGCCCTGTCATGTATTTTCCCCAGGATTACACATGTGTCCGTGTTCGCAAAGTGTCAATTTGTCCATATAAGAATTTATTGAAAATCATCCACTACTCAAACACAGAGGCACACACACACTCAATTAAATCCATTAAGAATGAAAAGCATGACGGAGAGCATTTCGTTTTTTTTTCGCATGGCTAATTAAGGTCATTGTTATAATGATGAGTTTATGACACGACAACCAGCCAGAGTGCCGTGAACAATGCCTGGGTAGAAGTTGTGAAAAAAATGAGAAAACAAAAGTATAGTCAAGTGTAAGATAGCCACACTTGACATGGCGACAGAAAACAGGAACAACAACGGACCAACAAAAAACAAAAACAAAAAAAAAAACTGAACAAACCAAAAGAGCGCCACATCTTGTCGCGATATTATAACATGTGTTATCGAGGTTTCATCTTAAATCATTACAAGATGTATGACGAATAATGAATGCGATCTTTGTAACGTGGTTTTCTCGGCGGCTGGGGTAGCGGCAGTCGTGTCCAGAGTCTCCATAAGGACCCACTAAACCTTACGAATTAAGAGACTAGTGATTTTCCCTTTTGAGGTTAAACCGGATGTTTATTGAAGTAAATAATAGTAAGTTCTACTTCACAGAAATTCGATATTATTACTTTGATCCTTCTTCGGAGGTGAGAATAGAACAGATGCAGACCGACTTAAATGACGATTTAAAGGTGATTGGGAACTGTACGATTCGCTGATGTTCGGCAACTCGGCCGAAGTTGTTCGGAACGAAGATTGTTAACGAATATCGGTAATGACGAAGTTGGTTGATAACGAGAGTGGTTGTCGATTGGTTTCTATGATGATCGGGAACGACGAATCTGGTTGAGGCTGCGATTCGGTGGTGATCGGGAACGTGTTGATTGCTGATTTCAGGAACACGGCTACCGACGGTTGAATGCGACTTTTGTAATACGAGCTAACGCTACTGCTACGAACTCGTACAAACTACTAAGTATTACTAAAAACAGGGAACCGGAGTTCCTGTGGGGGACAATATACCGAAGTTTCCTTGTGGGTCGGAATGTCGAAGCCTCCGTGTGAGACAGAAAACCGAAATATCTGTGTGGGACGAGAATACGAAGCCTCCGCGTGGGACGGAAAGTCGAAACGTCCGTGTGGGACAGAAAGCCGAAGTCTCTGTGTGGACAGGAAGCCGAAGCTTCCGTGTGCGACGGAAAGTCGAAACCTCCGTGTGGGACAGAAACCCGAAGCCTTTGTGATAGACAGACAAGGTACTTATCAGTTCAGGTCGCATTGCTATCTGTCAAAGTGAAAATTATAGAGATTTAAAATAATTTAAAAAAATGTATATTATGTACCGGACGTCTTGGTAGACTGGCTTTAAAATACTGCTTCGCTATGGCCATAGAAATCAACAAGTTCGAAAGAAATACCACAATTTTTTCTCAACACCTGATAATATATTGATCAATCCGAGACCTACTAGTCAAAGATCAGACTATTACGTGTCATAAGATCTCTTCCGACCGAGGAGATACTGAAACGATCAGATGAACCAGGAGGGAAGTACCTTACTAAAGTCCTCAAACTGTCGATAGCCAACTTCATCCTTCCAGATGTCAGGAAACAGAACAGGATGATATCAGGTAAGGATGACAAAGGGAAGTCATACCATCGGCATATATGTATATTTCATAAGCAGCAATGTACAACAAATGCACTACCCGTCATCCTCACACAGAATAGTGCCTATCAAAAGCCTTTCATATGCACTATGACCTCAATTTGGCTGAATGTTGTCATTTGAGATCTAAATATCTTCATCACCGCGTATATTCGGTACCAAAAGCTTTATGAAATGATCACTCCGGATCCTCTTTACGCTATCTGTGTCAGTTACCAGGTTTTATACAATCTGGTAAAATTTTTGTACTTCATTCTGACTTCACGTTTCTCCTTCCCTTTCTTCGGAAATTAGGCTTCTCCTCTTCTCACGATAATTTTACTTGGCGCTTAGTGTTGCTACTGACTACAGGCTTGCCCTTATGCCGCGTTCTATACTTAGTAGCCTTACGACACTCCTTAAGGTTCCATGAATGTTTAGGTGGTTGATTTTCGTACCGAACTATAGATTTTTGGGGCAGTATGAAGAGAGTGCGGGTGCCACCGTGGTGCAATTGTATGCACACCCGCCTTGCACGCAGAAGGTCGTGGGTTCGATTCCCCGGCCAGGCAACATCAAATTTTCAACGGTGGCAAAATACCCCTTAGTAATGTTGGCGACATTTCCTGAGTATTTCAGCCATGTAAAACTTCTCTACAAGTGGTGTCTTAGGACATGCTGAGCTTAATATGAATCGGGGTGCACTCATTGATGTGAGAGAAGTCTCCCTTGTCCCACCTGGGATGTTTGTGGAACAATTATTATGAAGAGAGTGGCGTAGTCATTGACACTGTGCTTCCTTATTATCGGGACAATGACACCTAGCTTCCGTCCTGTGTTAGATAGCACTTTTGGCGAAACATTAAGGCGAGTGCGTACCTTGGCATCTACAAAGAAATGGTCCGAACGGATGTTCGCTCCTCGAATCGATCGGACATCTAACACACTAAAAGTGTGTCTTCCGTTTGTTACAACATAATCGGTCTGGTTTCTGGTTTTCCCATCATGGGACATTCATGTAGCCTTGCATATGTCTAGATTTTGGAACCTGGCGCTGGTCGTGTTTTTTGCCGCTGCGAAATCAATCAGCAGTTGTCGGATGTTACCTCTTAGAGGCTGAATATGCCGACCGTGCGATCAAAGTTATTTTCTCTCCCAATTTTAGCATTAAAATCTCCTCTGCTCTCTGTTGGGCCTTAGTCTGTTCATCGTTCTATTTGGTCGAGGCATGGTCGCAGAGGAGACTGATATTAAGCAATTTTTCACTTATCCGAATTGTTGCAATTACCTCATCATCAGCAGTGAATCTGGAGACCAGGCTTTAAAGTCTCTGATTTACCATAAATCCAACGGCTACCTCTAGTTTCCCTTCATGACAGCTATAATACAGCGCATACTAGTTTGAGATATTTACGTCTGCCCGATTTCATCGCACTTCGAGTAGGGCGGTAATATCAGTCTGTACTTACCAAGTACATCCGCCAGTGCGTAAACAGCACAAACTCTGTAAAGAGTCCGGACATTTCAGGTGCATATTCGCAGAGCATGGTTCTTGAAACGTTTGCGGTGATAGTGAACTTTAGAAGGTTTAGCTTTATTTCGTTTTTTTCAAAGTAGGTGGGTTACTAACACGATACCAACATGTTAACTCACTACCATTAACGGGTATTAAGGGCAGTTCCCCAGGTTACACCATGTGGAGATCAGTGCCCACTTGAGATAAGAGAGGGATCAAGATAAATCCTAGGCCGCACAGGACCGTTGCTTGTTATCTTCCACCCCTACTACATGGTTTGGATGGCCAAATTTCCCATCCTTTATAACTTGCGGTGGCGTTAGTAAAGTACAGTACGTATGCTAGTTCAGAGCAAGAATCACGGTTAAGGTGACCTGCGGACTGCTTGATTGCTCCGGTAATTAGAATTGACACAGCCATTTTAACAATGGGAATAAAGCATCCCAAATTCTTGCAGGAACAGAGTGCAATAACACCTTTTTTTGCCTGCTCCTCCGTATTCCTTTTCAATATCAAGTGGTGGTCCAGAATTGTACCAACGTATTTAGCTTGTGGAGAAAGTACCAATGGAACTCAACTCAAAACTAGAGACACTAGATCGGGGACTTTGCGTTTTCTGGTTCCCCTGTCAATAGTTTAGCGGAACCCTAACTACCTAATTGCTTCATAGAATTTAGGTAGTGTGTGACTCACTTTGGGAATGTATATCACCTTAATCTCTTTCATAGACAGGGGATGTACGAGAAACGCGGACAGGACTTAAAAATCTCCACCAGGATCATTAGCAGTGGTATTAAAAATCCGGCCTCGGTGATAAGGCTGAAAACTGTTCATCGCCCATTGAAGTCTCGAGAGACTAGCTAACCTGTCTCTTCAGTTTGGATTTGATAATGGATTGATGTAGGCAGGATACCGTTAAAGTCCGCACTAGCGGGGAAGTGAACCTCTGATACCCGATCGGGAGCCCCTAGTCCAGATTTATTCCACGAACCGTCGCTCCGCTTAACACCACCTATACAGCTCGTGGTTCGTACGACGTCAACAAATATTGACCCGTAGATGTTTCGAAGAATTGTTCTCTCAAACACACCAACGACTGTCTTATCTGCTTGCGCAAGTACCCAGGCTTCATAACCATACGAAGATTAACTTTCTGTTTACTCCACCAAATCCGTTGAGATTTGTTCCCGGGATTGTTGATTAGACAGGAGTCATCACAGTAAGTCAGTAGAGAATTGTTTAGAGACTCCACTAGAGTTGTGCCAAGTGAACTATATGGAACTATCGCAACGCAGTTCCAATGGCCCACATGATTTATATGAACAAACTGTGTATACGTAATATCACACGTTAGTTTAATAACGTTACTAATACGTTTTGGAACTAATACGGTGAACTAGGAACTAGATTACCCAACTCTAGAATCCATATTTCCCTCGAATTTCTCAAGTGTGTGAAAAATATGGGTTTCTCACAATTTTGAAGACGTGAGGGCTCTGTATTTACCACAATCATTTCACCTGGGATTTCTATGAGGACTCTATTTAAATCAATGTTTTGAGTTTTTGAAGAGTATAACTTTTCAGATAACCTTCAATTCTTAATTCGGGTGCCACAGTGGTGCAAGGGTATGTAGATTGTACAACCGCTTTGCATTCAGAAGGTCTTCGGCTCGATTCCCAGGCTAGGCAACATCAATAATATTGTACAATTATATAGTAAAATAAAATTTAATATTGGCTCACCCCTGTCATTTGTGTCTCTGCTTCCTTAGTGGAAATGATGACCTTTCGCGTCGCCTGTAAAAATTATCGAGCCTAGGCTCCCCACCTAGTCCAAAAGCTCCTGCGCAACCTTGCCTGATTTTCCGGGATCCTCGCCTTTCCGCTTAGTACACTCAACTTATTTTTAGACAAAATTCGAAGTTGGATATGGACTCACCTCTGCCATTTGTGTCACTGCCTCCACAGTGAAAATGGTTAGCATTTGCGTAGTAACCAAAGACAGCCAAGCCTATACTCCTCGGCTCTTCCAAAAACTCCTGCGCAATTTTGCCTGGCAGGTTGCGGTCCTTGTACGGAATTTAAATCAATGACAGTATCAAAGGCTTGCCATACCTAACGTTGTGCTGTCACCTTTACTATAATTAGGCAGAAGAATTAACTTAAGGATATCTAAGGTCGAGGTAATCAATTTTAACTACATCCCACTTTAAACTTGTTGTTTTTAAATTTGAAAACAACAAATATGAGATTAAGCTTGACTTACAAATAGTAAGTAAGGTCGAGATAGTATGCAGGAGTTCAGCAGCAGTAGCTATGTAATGATGCAGATTTATTTGCGCAAAGCTAATCCCTTCATGCTTCCTCCTTCTTCAGACTTATCGGTGGCATACTAAATGACAAGACCATCGTTCTTCGGAAAGTCTATTTCTCTACTAACTTCAGTATTCTGCACAGCTCCCTTGAAGGATGCATACCACATGGATTTTCAGCAACAGGTATATGCACCAGGTTAATGCATTTCCGAAGTGAGTCAATGTTATTAAATGTCTGAATAAGAAAATCTACCGAGTAACTGCCTGATCGAGCTTTCTTCCTTGGTATACTATGATGTATACATTATGACAACACTCATACGACTATATGAGCTTATATCGATTGTAGAATATATTCTAATCTTTATTTAATAAGGAAACTTTAACTCTATGGAGGTCAGGAAACTATTGTAGGTTTCCCATTCGTCGTGGTTATGCAGCCGTTTTTGTTCACCAGACAAACTGACTAACTGAACCGAAGTAGCATACATTGCTTGAACGTCACAACGTTTTACTCTTCAATGTAAATTCATTCCATCCATAGGATAGCTCTGGCTGCTGGCTTTTCTGGAATTTTGGAATTAATCACATATGTAATTGTTGGTTGGTAACTGTAATTAGTTCTTTGAAAAACATACTAGGCTATGAAGATTTCCATAGGAGTCATTGTTATTATACATATTTTCTCTGATTGAGGAAAAGTAACAATTTACTGTAATCCATTTTTCATTGTAATTTAATTTTGCACATAATTTTAAATTGAATAACTCCAAGAATTTGAGTTTCATTTAATTGATAGTCATACATTACAAAGATTTTTCCATGAAATTTTGAAATCTACTTTTAATATGCTAAATTGATTTTAATTCTTTTGTTGATTTGAATGTTTTTGAAATGCCTGCTTTGGTCCGGCTTTGCGATAATATGGGGACCATGTTGAAATGGTAAGGAACTTTTGTTTTCACTGATGTAACTAAAGATAACATTGTCTCTTCTTTGCTTATAACAAATAGGTTTCTGTGTATAGGGGTATTGTTTAGGACATATAAACACAAGCAATAAAAAATATTTCCATAATTTTCAAATAACCTTTATTTAATCATTAATTCAAATATTTCTACAAAATTATCAAATTATATTTAATGTACGGATTTAAATTTTAAAAATAAGTTCAAATTTTAAAATCCCTTTAAATAGCTCCACATCACATAATATTTCCCATGTTCTAGGACAAACGATGTTTACTTTCTATGTTTATATTCTGGGAAGGATACTTGAGGTAGGTACAATGAAAACATTTTTATAGCAATGTGTGTGGATCTAAAGATTATGCACAAACTAAGATTATAATAACAATTTTAAACTCAGATACAGCAGGTTAGATACCAAGAATTCACTTTCCTCTCCATAGAATATTATGGATTATTTGTGTGGTCATGTTATGCCTGGTTTTCTGTGTACACATAATCAGTGACTTCATTCTACACGAGATGCTAGCTAAACTATGTTTACCCCAACATCATCTGAAAGTCATTTTGGGTGTCAAGAGCACAAAAGGTATGGACTGCATGGATACGATTACATGCCTAGACTAGAAAAGGTATAGTTGTTGGTTGGTTGTACTAAATAGATATGGATGTTATAAACGATTAAATGGGCCTGAAATGTGGAGAGGGAGGGCATTATTATAATATTCGTTTCCGCATACTTACATACACCCACCCATACATATGATGATAATTTGAGATGGGGAAAAACTATGACTATGCAGTAGATATTTTTATTAGAAAAGCACTTGCCTTAAAATATGCACTGACTTGTCAAGTGCAAACGAACCCTCACAATATGCTCCAACATATAGCAACCAATGCGTATCGAGCTCCTCATTGTATTGCTATGAAGTAGAAAACCCCTTGACTGACTGAAGGATTTCATATGGGTTGTTGTTTTTTCTTGCATATGATTTATCTTTCATATTGAAGAGAATTCAATTGTAAACACAATTCAGTCAGAGCAAAACCACAAAATAATAATTGAAATACCAAATGTATTATGAAATGCATAACATTCTTGAAAAAAAAAATACGAAAGAAATTCGAAATGATAGAATACAAGATAAATATTCAATCAATGCGATATGCTATGATTTTCATTTCTAGAAAAAAATATGCACACAATGGCATACATGGTTATGGTCTGATGAATTTCTGTGGTATTTTCATTTGTAAATAAAAGAAGAAGGATAAATACACAGACTTAAGAAAACAGGCAAAAAAATAATGCAATATGTGAAAAAACTTAATAGAAATTATGTTTCGACTTTTCGAAATTTTATCGTTGTTATTTGTATATTAATAACAAATTTATTCTATTAATAGAAGACAAAAGTAAGGTGTCTCAGCAAAATTTGAAGGAAGGTGTTCTATGCGATGACGTGATTTCATTGCATCTATGCATTGGTTCGAAGGAAGTCGTGAAAGATCCGATCTGTCATTATCAATTGAACCCATGCAAAGGAAGTCGAGAAAGATCTGATCTTTTCATCAGCATATGAACCCATGCAAAGGAAGTCGTGAAAGATCCGATCTTTTCATCAGCATTTGAACCCATTCCATCGATCCAATAGAGATGAATGTTGCGTTTTTATTTATACACATTTTTCTAAATATATATGATTATTTCTTTACAATAGGCTTGATTTAGTCGGAGACTCGAAATCACAACCAACGTTGTTAAAACTCTCGTCGTAATGATAATGTCATGGCCAAGGGTTGGTGAAAATGACATGCCAAATCATTGGTGGAAATGACATGCCGAATCATTGGTGGAAATGACATACTTTGGATCCAAAAATGAATAGCATCTTTTGGGGTTCACGCTCATATAAAATTCATCGATGAAGATGCTAAAAAGATGACATGCCAGATCACTTTCAACCATGATTGAATGGCATCGAACATTTTGCTGGGAGTCTATCAGGTCATGTCCTAAATTTTTTGTCCAATATTTTCTACCGACTGCAGATACTCTTACTTTAATACTACATGCAATTTAATTCAAGGAAAGATTGAAATACATATATTGAGAAAAAATCAATATATACACAGGAAAATTAATTGTTATTCTGGTCGTAGTAGGTATGCTTGAATCTATGGCGTATATATTCTGACAATACTCATACGTACACATAAACTGAATATAAGTAATCATGAAAGAAAATGACCTCGGTGGAGTTGTGGAAAATATTGATGGCGCTCCATCGGTTATGTTAATTTCATTGGTTTTCAACTATTTTAGCTGCCTAACGTGCTGCTGCTTTTATTGTCTTTTCGTTTTTAAACACCAAGATAGAGAAATTACCTTTTTTCTCAGAACCAGGTTGAATACTGGCGCCCAACCAACGCTATTGCTCCTTAGAGCGGAGAACATTGTAACTGCTTTTATATCGTAGAGCCGATTGTTAATACAACAGCCACCAAGTTACTCCCATATGGGTCCCGACACAAACTACAAGTCTATGTTCCAGGACCTAGTGGCACTTGATACCCGTGATCACCGAATTAAGCCTTTGATACAGCCTGGTAATCAAAAATCAAACGGTACCGGTGCAGCTAGTATGACCATGTTAAACGAAGGTAAGACTTTGTGTTTCTGCCCCTTTGGCTTATCCGACTTCGAGACGGGAGACAGGCACCTTCGTAGATTCCATCCGTGTCTTTGGGGTCGTTGGAGTCAAGTTGTATAACCCAGCCGCAAAACACCACTGGTATCCGCAAGGGCCTCAGACAACTTAAAGCCATCGGATTTTCGGTTTGCCTGGAAGCGTAGTAGTCAATTCAGTTCTTATACTGATGACCACATCCGGACCAGAGATCGGAAGCAGTTCGTTTGTTCGGAAACTCTACGTGCTTTCTTTCGAAACACCTCACGAATCGAAGCTTCAAAACTATCACCCGGGATTCTGTGGCTTTATCGTATAGCGGTACTGCACTGCTCTCTAATAGGCGTGGTTTTCCTTCCTTTGCCTTAGTCGTTTGAGATGTGAGAAAGTAATATATCTCTTCTTCCACAACATTTTCCCTTAAACCTTCCTGTGTGGGTCTATTGATATCAACCAACGTTTTATCCCCTATGGAGTTGAATACTGATTGCCTAGGTTTGTGTAGAGCAACTGAGAAACACAACTCTCTGGGATGACGATAGTGTCCATATTATAGTCTGACAGAGGAACTCAAACTTAGAGCATCACTCTCCTACAGGATATCTAGCAATTCCCTGCTCTGTGTGTGAATTACGTCAGTAACAAGTCCATAGTGCACGTAGAGCTGTCGACTCCGCCCGAAAAAATATCAGTTATTGCACTGAGTGCTGAATTCTCCGTGGTCACAGCAGTGCAGAGGTCCTAAATATAATTGACAGTCAATTTTAATCTGTCGACAATAGTCGCACAAGTGATTATATGTTGTCCACCTCTTTTATATTTGACGCACCTTCATTAATTATTGTAAGCAGGTACATTTGAGCTGTAGGTAGTTCTCCTCTGGGCGGTCGGACAATATACACAGATGGATACATCATAGAGGTTGTTACTAGCATAGGCGTCTTTTGTGAAAATCCATCAATCAAAACTAATTTAAGCTTAACGATACCTTAACCGTCTTAGAAGCAGAGATTCATTCATCCAGGAGATCAGCTGAGTTGGTTAGAAAACTTGTCTTACATCAACCAGTCTTACATCACCCGTAACTGTATATGTCGATAGTCAGAGAACCTTTAGGGTCTCAAGTTATGGACATGTACTCGCGACCTATCCTTTATTGCAGAACGTACGTACAATGTACGTAATTTTGGTAAACTTTGCTGGGTACCAGGAAATTGTACTATTATGGCAAACGAATTAGCATATGAACTAGCTCCAGGGGATGCTATTAGATCGATTTAAAAAGTTATGAATATGTTAGGCCACCGATGTGCTACAACATTGGCAAACTTTGTGAAATGTAATAATAATATTCCACAGATATCCCATAAGGGACAAATAAGACATCTCTCATATCAATGAGTGCACCCCGATTCATATTAGCTCATGATATGGGACCTACTGTTTCTCACCGAGTCCGAATGGCGTGTCTTACGACAACACTTGTACAGAAGTTTTTCATGTCTGAAATAATGAGGAAATGTAAACCAGCATTACACGGAGGGAACTTGCCATCTCCGAAAATTTTGATGTTTTGCCAGGGATTGAACAGCAGACCTTCTAAGTGAATGGCGGATGTGCTTACCACTGCACATCGCTCATAGAACCTGGATGTAAGATATAAAGGAAATATGACGTGCGATCTTCGAATGTCAGGGATAACGATCACTGTGGTACTTATTACGGGTCACGTTAGCGTCAAATACCTAACTTCAAGATGGGATGATAGTTGCATCGACTACTGTAGATTATCTAGAGATACAGAACAGATAAAAACAGACGAGAATCTACTTTGCGGAAGTCTCTTACTACTCATAAGAAGACATCGAATACTAGGTAGCTATCCCATCAGGGACGCAATCTTCTCATTACGCTTTTCAAACCAATCTTCAAAAATGTTTTGCTAAGCGCAGTTTTAGTGTATGCATATTTTGACATATTGACATATTTATTACGATAATTTTTATACAGCCTGCTCTAGCCATACTTAATGGTATCCTCAAGCAAATATCTCCATTTGAGATAGATGTCCAAGAGATGGGAAGTTCCGTCATGAAAAATTTTTGAAAATTCAATTGAGGTTTGCGTTTTCGGTTTTAATTCTATATACCGATAATTTCAATACAGCCTGGTTAAGCCCTGCTTAATGGTATCCTCAAAACAAATATCTCCATTTGACATAGATGTTCAACGGATGGGATGTTCCGCCATGAAAAAATGTGGAAAGTTTCTTTCGAGTTTTCTTACAAAACTTTAGGTTTGCGTTTTCGCTTTTAATTCTATATACCGAAGAATACAGACCTTCTAATATTGGTGCAGACATTATGCTCACAGGTTATGCATGAAACAAACTAGCATCCTACAGTACGTTGTATATAGATCATGGAACTTGCTAGGAATACGATAACGAAATCGTATCCACTTCATTTGAACTTTATTATCGTCTCATCGCCGTTTACTCTTAGTCCCACCCAATATTATTAATTATACAACAATGTGGAAAGTTGTTTTTTCGAAAATTCATGTAACACCGTGAAATATTCGTCGTATACCCCCATATAAATTAATTATATAATTATATGAATAACAAAAGGTGTCGCAAAACAGTGCCCAGAGGAAGTGATGTAGGGTATCACATGGTCGGCTCCGTCTGACTATAGCTCTTGTTTTTATACCCTCAGCATTTATGTTAACGAGGGTATATGAGGAAAAGTCAACATTGTTTAATATTCCATTTTGAAAAAAAAAAAAAATTAAAAAGTTGAAGCTACATAAAAGATTTTTGGTACATGGATTGAGAAAGAATTCACCTTCTCAAATCTGTTTGAGATACTAATTTTGGTTCTTGCGCGCAAAAGTTATGGCGGTTTCAATTTTGAAAAAATCTTATAAAAACGCCATTCATTATATTGGGAAACATTGTTAATTTATGGCTTCCTACATACTATATGTTAACTGAGGTCTCATAACTTTAGTGAAAAAGTTGTAAATTTTAGCGGAAATTGAAAAGGAATTAAAAGAAAATATTTAAAAAATATGCACGTAATCTAATCATCGCGAAGATTCAAATGAAACCAATACTATACAAATCTGTTTAGCGGTTTGCATATTATAGCAAAAACAAAAAATATATATATACAGTAGCCGATTCCGCCGTACTGGTGGATAGATTTTACCAATCTATGATTTATATGATCCGAACCGTGAAGAAATATCGCACAAATTGTTGGCCTTTGTTAGTAGACTACTGTGTATACACATCAAATTATGCGTAATCGCGAGTTCTTTAATTCTACTACTGGCTTTTTGAAATATCCGAATGCGCACCTCGGTTAGATCAAAAATACAAAAAACTCCTAAAATCTGGCTTCAAAATGTCAGCATCCATAAAAGGTGGATGTATTGGAGATTTTGAAATGTGATACATTATAAGTGTAATCTTCATTTTGTTTTATTCTACTTTTACTTTGGGCAGATATCAGTAATTTAAACTCCCTTAGGTACCTTCCCCACAAAAGTTGAAATTTTACCGCAAAAATTGTGCGCACGGCAACTACCCATGCTCTGCACATCCTAATATCTCTACCAGACATAGATAAAGTTCGAGTGTGAACTATAACGGTTCACTGCTTCGGGTACTTCCCACATAAAATTTCGAAAAGTGCAGTTTAAGACATCCGCTAGAATCCTTTTGATTTTTGTTGCAGCAACTTGTATTCGATGCCCCCATTACGACGGCGCAAGTCTTTTCAGGGGCAAGTCCATACATCCTGACAAAATGGTGTGAAAGCTGTAAAAACCCGCTATGGCACTATGTGTTGTGGATAAACCGATTCGATCCAAAATTTGGCAATCATAATACTTTGCCCAAAGTTAAATCAAGATTAAAGATGAGCCTTCTCGGTCCACTCCTTTGGGTACTTCCCCCACAAAGGCTTAAAACTTTTCGCTAAAATGGTGCGCACGATAACAATAACCGATTTGGTCCATACTTTAGGCACCGTAATATTTCTACGAGGCATAGAACAGGTTAGAATATAGACTACATATGTCAATTCCTTCCGATACCTCCCATACAAAATTTCGGAAAAGTGCAGTTTTCATGCAACAGGTTGCACTAAAGGCCCATATTACAATGGTAATAGTTTTTCAGTGGCAAGTCCATACTTCTTGACAAAATCGCAAAAAAATCCTATGGCCAGCATGTGTTGTGGCTGGTGCGAACGACAACTGCCGAACCGAATACTGCGTTGGTCCACACGTTGCATATCGTAATATTTCTTCAAATATTATATGAAATTCGAAGATGGTGCTTATAGGTCCTCTCCCTCCCACAAAAGTTTGAAAATATCCGCTAAAATTGTAAGCGCAATATCTCATATGCGGAGCAACAGATTTGGTCCAAACATTGGAACTCGAAATATGTTGCCCAAAATTAGATTATGTTCAAAAGTGGCCCTATCGTTCCATTCCTTAGGTACCACTCACACAAGTGATCAACATTTTTGTTTAAGTTGAAATTTTTACTGTTTACAGCGATATTATGTTTTGGTGGGCGAGTCCATGTTTCCTGATATAATGGTCCTATCGAGAGGAATGACTCCCAGAATAAGACACACTTCCAAAATGGACTATGTCGGTCCATTCCTTTAGGCATTTCCCCCGCAAAACCTTTGAGATTTTAACCTAATCCATATCTTTGTCGGCGATTTCAAACACCCAAAATTGTAAATAACCTCTAAATATAAACGATTAGGTATTTCAATTCATACAGGCTGAGGGTATACCTCTTTCGGCAAAGCCGACTGATACTTTTTTACTTGTTGTATTAAATTTTTGTATATAATTGATAGAAACAATTTTCCCAAAAATGCGGTAAACATGTTTGTTAATCAAAAAAATCTTCTTTAGTTCAAAATTAAGCCCAAACAAGGCAAAGTTTGTTGTTGTTTTTAATGCATAGAGAAATAGAAAACAACAACATTTACCTTGTTTGGGTTTAATTTTGAAAACTAAAGAAGATTTTTTGATTAAAAAACATGTTTACTGTCCCAAAATGTAGGCAACATTCTATTCATGTTTGCAATGCACCTAAGGTTATGCTAAACTTTTTTTTCACAACAATACTTTTGGAAATTTCATTTCTTATGCCAATAGTTTAAGACTGCAAGAAACAAGAAAAAACCCCTAGCCAAAGGTTAGAGCATTGATCCGACAAACTATTTTTCATTAACAGGGATTTTAAAAGACCTGCCTGCTTGCCCATTAGTGGGTTACCACAATGAATAAAAGGCTTCATTATGAAGAACAACAGCAAGGAATTAAGGTGAAGGAAAGAGGTTTGTGAGTATTATTCTAATGGGTTAGATTTGTTATGTGGTCGTCATGCAACAGAGGCAACATTTTGTTTGAGTGAGCTTGCTAGCATTTTTTTGCTTAAGTGAGGGAGTATTAAATTAAATTGGGGTCATGGGAGAATGGGAAATACCACATTATAACATTAAGAAACAAACCTCAGGTCTTTTTATAAATTAACTCCCCACTCTAGGTTTAGAATGATTTATTTAAATTTACTCTCCAAAATTATGGAATTTTTTAACTTAACTAAATAAACAATTTAAACGATTTTAAAGACATTCACTTCTCCTCTAAATCTAGAATCGTATAAAAAACTGGTGTATGGGAAATAACACATCATAACATTAAGAGGGCTGCAAGAAAGATATCTGGCCTAGGCAACACCGCGTGTTGTCAAGAGCCATTCGAAATGTTTTTGGAAAGCTTAACAGTTTTAACCCTAAATGTACCCAGGACAGTTTGTCATATGACCATGTGTTGTGTTGTTTACAGTTACTTGAAAATATGACTTTGCGAAAAACATGGAATTTAATTGTGAACATTTTGTCCGATAATTTTTCACAATTTTCGACGTGGATAATCACAGCAAGAGTGCATCGCTCAAATTAACTCTTTCTATGTCGATAAAGGATCATCCTATAGCACTACGAAAAACTGGTTTAATGATTCCTGTCGTGGCCGACACTCGCCAAAAACGAAGGTCGCGAGGGTCGTCCAAAAACGGCCGTTGTGCCAGAAAAAAAAATTAAGACGTGTGTGAACGCATAATGCAATATCGCCATGTTATATACCGTGAGATTGAGACATTCTTGGACATTTCTTCCGCCAACTAACATTTGATATTGTTTGAACAAATGATTTTTTCTCGTTGGATCCGGCATAATTGGACAATCACCCAAATAAAGGTTCTTGTGTATTGGTGCAATGAAATTGCGAATAAAAAAAGATCGCGGTGCTTCAATCGACGTTTGTAAGATCGCCACAAACGGCGAATCGTGGATCTATGCTTAGGTGCCTGAAACAAAACACGAATCGACCATTTATGTCTTCGAAAGCGAGCCAAATCCAACGAAAGTTATTCATGTAAGAAACACTTCGAAACAAATGGGCGCTGTTTCTTCGGCAAAACTGACCGTGTGGTGAGTTTACGGCTTCAGAAATGTAGGACTGTTAGTTCTGAGTGGTACACTACAATCTGTTTGCCTGACGTCTCCTGAGAAATTGTAAAAACAAACAAAAGAAGACGCATCATTTTAAATCATGACAATGCTAGCTCTCAAACGTCGATTCAAAGCAGGGCCTGTTTGACCAGAAAAAACCTAGAATTGATGGATCATCCGCCGTGGTTATTTGACATTCGCCGCAATTTGTTGAATATTTGCCCCGTGGAGCTAAGAGGGATTTAAGTTTTCAGGAAAAGGAAGCATTATCAAATTGAAAAAAAATGAAGCTAACTAGGGACACAATGACTTAATTTGATTCCAACATATCAAGAAAAAAGCGTGGTCAATGATTTTCATCGCCAGAAGATGCTGTTGAAGCATTCAAAAACCATGTTTGGGAGGTGTCTCAATAGGAGTGGAAAAAGTGATTGAACAGGAACCAAACCTCAAGTAGTTTTGAACTCTCCAAAATTATGGAATTTTTTAACTTAAGATTAAATTAAAAATTTTAAACGATTTTAAAGACTTAATTTATTTAAATTCTCCTCTAAACTCTTAAAGCATCCCCATCATGAGATTGTGTGTCATTTAATATCTCCTATTTCTCACTCAGATTGAATTTAACTTCAATTTTGATTTGCTTTTAAATCGTTGAAATCTTATTTAACTCCTTGCCGAATGCTTTATGTTGTGAACAGTTGTTTTCTTCTGCAGTCTACAGTTAATGACACTTGAATCCTTTAAATATTTAAAATTGACATGAAAGGAAGTATTTCTGCTTCTAATAAGCTTTTCCTTGTAAGTCCTTAAAGAACACAAAAAAAAAACCTTCCTAGAGAAATATTTCAACATCTTTTCCTTCACCTCCACACATTTCAAATGCTGTAGCAGCAGCAGTAACAACAGCTACAACAACATCCATTGCCAACATGAATCCAGAAACAAGTTATGTTTTTATTTCTATTTAAAAGAACGTCGAGGAGTTTCTGTCACGACAGTGTCAAGGAAATTCAGTAATCTTGTTGTACATGACACAAAGAGAAAAACAAAAAAAAAAAAAAACTGAACTGAACTGAATGGGAAAACACGGGTTGGCATAAAACAAGGAAACCAAACGTGCTACAACACGAAGCAGAAGAACGAATATCATAACTGGGTTAAATGTCACGACATAAATGTCTATAGTGATACACAATAAAAATGTTTACGAACAGCCAGCAGCTTGTTAGTGACAATAAAAATGGCATAAACATTGGAAAACATTTATCTTGTTTTCATTTTTTCTTTGTTCACTAAGAAAACTAAAATAAAACATGGCAGATAATCTAAATAAGACTTAAATTCAAAACCAGCATAAAACTTCATTGATATCAAAGTTTTCCACTTAAATTTAAAAAAACTAACAATCTAATCTTGATGGAATAAAATTCTTTCACCAATTCTTCCAACATTGAAATAATCCTTTTATCCATGTCCCCATGGTGACCGCCACCGTTAAAGAAAACTTTAAATACCAACAAAAACAAACAACTTTAATTAAATCACATTTTCTTAATAAATACTGACGTTGCCACAGAAAAATTTTCCAAGAGATTTCATTTCCTCGTCTTTATTAATACAAATTCTTTACAGAAAACCACAATTCTATTAGAAATTCCACAATCATTAAATAAAGTGACTAATAGAGTGTGCCATTGCCGCAATCACCTCAAAATCTATTTGAGAATTACCCAAAAATTCTTTAGTACTGCTGCACGTGGCATATTTCTTTCGTCAAAACATTAAGGCATTAAAATGCCAGCGAATAATTGGATATAAATTGTTTGTGGTTATTTGACATTCGCCGCAATTTGTTGAGTATTTGCACGTGGAGCTAAGAGGGATTTAAGTTTTCAGAAAAAGGAAGCATTATCAAATTGAAAAAAATGAAGCTAACGAATAGCAAAACCACCTTTCGCAATTGGGACCGGTAAAGTCTTAAAGTATTACAGGACGTAGTTACAGCAAAAGATTACGCACAATATAATACCGGTCATAATCTGCCCGATATGACATATGACAAACCTCAAAATAAAAGTTTTCTTCTCCAGATTCACTTAGGTTGATGGACGCAGTACAATAAGCCGTATTTAAGTAACGTTTACTTACAGCAATCTTATTCGCCCAAGACAAATACATACGACAAAGCGGACAAGGCAACACATGGAGTGTTTAAGTGTTGATTTTGCGACAATCTATGAAGAAAATTAATTTGGTGTCCAAATTGGTCGCAGATCTATGGTGGACGAACCTCTGCCCCAAATTTTTGGCCTCTACTTAAACCGCAAACCGAGCAAATTTTTCACGTTTTGGTACCAAAAAATTTGTTCGCCATAGTCCATATTCGGACCTTATGTTTGTTTGGAAAATCTCGAAATAGTGGTCAACCAGCACTCAAACTGCCTCCAACAAATATTTTTGCATTTTTTTGTGCAGAGAAGGAAGTTGGTAATCGATTTGAAACCTGTATATTAAACTCGAATGTTATCAAAAGTATTTTTGTTGTTATAGCAACGCAAATTTGTTTCTTCGTATATTTTTTTCAGTTCTCTAGTTCTGGTTCCTCTGTATCCATAGTGCTGCAACCTTTATCGGCTGCTTCCATAAAGAATCAGGAAACACGCAGTGTCGCCAGGCGTCATTTGTTTTTTTTCTTTTTTTTTTTGGAAAGTTTGACAGTTTTTTGTCTAAGCGTATTCAAGACAGTTTGACATAGGACCATGTTTTGGGTTGTTTGCAGTGACTTGAGAAAATCACGTTGCAAAAAAAAAAAATATGGAATTTACTTGTGAACATTTTCGTCCGACAATTTTTCACAATTTTCGACGTGGATTATCAAAGAAAGAGTGCATCGATCAAATTAAATCTTTGTGTGTCGATAAAGGGCCATCCTATAGCACTTTGGAAAACTGGTTTAATGAATTCAATCGTGGCCGACACTCGCCAAAAAAACGAAGTTCGTGAGGGACATCAAAAATAGCCGTTGTGCCAAAAAAAATTAAGCCGTGTGTAAACGGATAATGCAAGATCTCCATATTATATACCGTGAAGTGAGGCAACTGGATCGTTCGGATTTTAAGTATGCTAAAATCACTCGTGTGCCACCGTGGTGCAATGGTATGTACACCCGCCTTGCACACATAAGTTCGTGGGTTCGATTCCCCGGCCAGGCAACATCAAAACACTTTTCAACGGTGCCAAAATACCCCTCAGTAATGTTGGCGACATTTCCTGAGTATTTCAGCCATGTAAAACTTCTCTACAAAAGTGGTGTCTTAGACACGCCGTTCGGACTCGGCGATAAACTGTAGGTCCCATATCATTGACCTAATATGAATCGGGGTGCACTCATTGATATGAGAGAAGTCTCCCTTGTCCCTAATGGGATGTTTGTGGAACAATTATATATAAAATCACTCGTGTATGCCGAGGCAGCTGACGATCTTCTGTTGCGATGGACCAGTAAAAAAATAGAGGTTAAACAGTTCCGGAGATATTACCCCGCCTTGGGAAATTCCATGTTTCACTCAATGGGTGTTGGACTTCTTATTTCTGAATTCTACAAACAACTGTTTTCATAAGTGTTCATCAGTCATTTCAGATGATGCCGGCAGGGTTATTTACAGCTTTTAGGTCATTGTCACAGGACGTAGGGGATGAAAGATACCAAGGAACGGTCCTGACCGGCTTTAACATAGTAAAGACCAGGATTTATCTTGGCCCCTCTCTCATCTCAAGTGGACACTGACCTAATATGTGCAGCGCGTTCACCCATAAGAACGTTAAAAACTTGGGTTTGGGCGTCGGGCAAGTCTCGGAAATTCAGTCTACATAGTGAAACATCAGACAATGGAATGAGGCTGATAGATTTCGCAGCGACAAAAAACATGGTAGTTAGCAGTACCAGATTTAAGCATCTCGATATTCATAAGGGCACTTGGCTGTCTCCAGACCAAAGAACAATAAATCAAATTGATCACGTTGTGATAGATGGAAGACATTCATCGAGCGTGTTGGATGTACGATCGTTCCGAGGAGCAAACATAGATTCGGAGCATTACCTCGTTGCAGCAAAGGTACGTACCCATCTAAACGTTGCAAATAAAGCACGGACAGACACAACACGAAAGTTGGACATCGCCAAGCTGTAAACAGAACAGATAGCCACAGCATATTCCACACAACTTAATGAAAGCACTTCTCGTTCCGATAACATATCAGCACAATGGCAAAATATTGCCCACTCCATGCAAACAGCGGCAAAACCAGTACTTGGATACCAGAGACCTCCACCAAAGAATCCATGGTATGACCAGGAGTGCCGTGCTGCTACCGAAGAAAAAATGTGGCATATAGGGCTACTTTACAATCAGTAGCAACGCGTAGCGCACGAGAGAGGTATCGGGAGAAAAGGAGAGAGGAGAAACCTCTTTTCCGCAGGAAAAAGAGAGAGGTGGAAAAGAGGGAGTGTGAACAAATAGAGATGTACAGGAGACAGAACGAAGTCCGAAAATTCTACCAAAGAGTGAAGCATCAAACTGATGGCTTTGGTACAGGCATATCCTCCTGTAGAGACCAACAAGGTAATTTGGTAACTGATACAGATAGTGTGCTCAGAATATGGAAAGAACATTTTTCCAAACTTTTGGTATCCGATAGCAGTGAAGACGGCGAAGATACCACAGATCCAATCCCAGAAGATGGTATTGAATGTATACCGTCCAGCCAAGATGAGGTAAGGACAGCAATAAACCGGCTGAAGAATAATAAGGCGGGAGCAGATGGTCTACCAGCCGAGCTGTTCAAAACCGTAGGCGTCACGCTGATAAGGTGTATGCATCAGCCATTTAGCAACATCTGGCAGGAAGAACGCGTACCCGACGATTTGAACGTGAGCTTCCTACGTCCAGTTCACAAGAAGGGTGATAAGACTGTGTGCTCCAATTACAGGGGCATACGCCTGCTACCTATTGCATATAAGATAGTATCTGGCATATTGTGTGAGAGACTAAAGCCTATGGTCAATGAAAGTATTGGACCCTATCAGTGCGGCTTTAGACCTGGCAAATCCACCATTGATCTGATATTTACCTTGAGACAAATCCTGGAAAAGACCCAAGAAATGCAGATCGACACCTTCCATCTTTTCGTCGGTTATAAAGCAGAATTCGACAGCCCTATACGTTCAAAAGTGTTCCAAGCCATGTCTGATTTTGGTATTCCTGCAAAGCTCATTCGGCTTTGTAGAATGACATTAACTGAGACGAGATCCTCAGTTAAAATAGGAAAGAACCTCTCAGAAGAGTTTATTACCAAAAGAGGTTTCAGACAAGGAGACGGCCTGTCGTGTGATCTATTCAACATCCTGCTGGAAAAGGTCATACGAGACGCGAAGGTCAAAAGAAATGGAACGATATACACGAACAGCCATATGTTACTGGCTTATGCCGACGACATTGACATCATGGGTCGATCGGTAAAGGAAGTAACTGACACCTTTGCAAAAGTCGAAAGAGAATCTGCTAAAGTTGATCTGGCAGTTAACGGCGAAAAAACCAAGTTGATGGTATCGACGCGTAATATGTCCACAAACCCCGCACCATCTGTAAATGTTGGTACCTACAATTTTGAGGTAGTAAAGGACTTCGTCTAACTCGGCACCGACATAAACACAACAAATTACATCAGTTGTGAAATACGAAGAAGAATAGTGTGGTTTAACAGATGCTACTTTGGGCTGAGTAAGCAGTTCTCGTCAAACAAAAGTAACACTTTACAAAACACTGATACTACCCGTGCTAATGTATGGTTCCGAAGCATGGGTACTTGCTCAAGCAGATAAGGCAGTGCTTGGTGTGTTCGAGAGAAAATTTCTTCGAAAGATCTACGGGCCAATCTGTGTTGACGGCGAATATCGGCGTCGTATGAACAACGAGCTGTATCAACTATACAATGACATCAATGTAGTTGAATGAATCGAGATACAACGATTGCGATGACTAGGCCATGTTATAAGAATGAGTGATGACGAACCCGCTAAAAAGGCGTATAAATACGGGCCGCATGGAGGTTCTCGCAGATCTGGAAGGCCAAAGCTTCGTTGGAGCGAACAAGTGAAACGAGATACCAGAAAGCTACATATCCCAGATTGGGAAAATACAGCAGCAAACAGAGAGGATTTGAGATTTTGTCTTAGTTCGGCTTATGGAACAAATGTTCTGTAAAAGGCCAGCTAAGTAAGTCACAGGAAGTGTGAGTTTGCCTCCGAAAAAATGTACCGTTGTAAAAAGAGTCACAGATACAATCTACTGCAAAAACTTTCAACCGACAAAACTCTTTAAACTACACCTACATTTGTGCCAAAAATTTTGAAAATTTGTGTGGGAGGTATTCAAAGGATTGGTCCGATGGACTATATACTCGATGCTGATCTATGTTTTCGGTAAATATTACCACGTGCAAAGTTTGGACACGTACATATGTTCACGTATTCGGTATTTTGAGGATTTTACCTACATTTTTTGACCGAACTATCTTTAGTTTAACATTTGAGGTTTCCTGAGGTTCCACCAAAAATGTTCAACATAGGTCCACGCTTTGGTGTGGCCCCTATATAACGGTATCTCCGGATTTTCGATATTTTGAGGATTTCAGCTACGTTTTTTGACAGAAGACCTGCAACTTAAAAGTTGTGCTCACAAAGTATATCCACCAAAAATCGTCAACATTGGTCTACGTTTTGGTTTAGCCCGGTATTTTGAGGATGTTAGCTAAATTTTTTATCAAACTACCTGTAATTTATCATTTGAAGTTCGCTGTGGCCACAAGATATCTCCACCAAAAATTGTCAACGTTCAATTTTCAACGTTCAACTTTTGGTATAGCCCCATATAACGGTACATCCCGATTTTCGGTATTTTGAGGATTTAAGTACATTTGTTGATTGTTTTGATTGGTCACAAAACATCTCCGCCAAAAATTTTCAATATATGTTCATGTTTTGTTATATCCCTCATATAAGGGTTCCTCCCGATTTTCGGATTTTGAGGATTTAACTACATTTTTTAACCGAACTGCCTGTAATTTAACATTTGAGGTTGCCTGTGGTCACAAAATATATCCACCTAAAAATGCCAGTATGGGTCCATGTTTTGGTATAGCCCGGTCACCTATAAAGGTAACTCCCGGTTTCCGATATTTTGAGGATATGAACTACATTTTTAAACCGAATTTTCTCTTTTTTGGTATTTGAGGTTTGAAAATTGTCAATATAGGTCCATGTTTTTGGTATAGCCACCATCCCCGATTTTAGGTTTGCTGAAGAGTTTAGCTACATTTGTTGCCCGAACTATCTGCAATACGACACTTAGGGTTCCCAGTGGCCACAAAACTTTTCCACCAAAATTTGTCAACAAGTGTTCACCCTTTTTATAGCCCTATATAAAGGTGCCATCCTATTGCAGACATTTTCAGTTCATGTTTTACCACAAAATATCTTTACCTAAAATTGTGGACAGGAAAGAAAATAATTATTCCATTTTAGTTCAGAATATTTTATGGTGGAGAGTATAAAATTTTTTTTTACTTGCTTTCCTCTCAAATTTAATGACAACAGAGTCGTTAAACCTGAAGAGGATTTGAGCAAAAATTCAAAAGAGTTTCCTATGTGCGAGGTCTATTCCATTTTTCAGTAGAATTAACGATATTTTGGTTATTAATAACTTCTTTCGTTTCTGCTACAGAAACAAAAATCGAAAAGGAACATGTTTTCTATTGAATAATCAAAAATAATTCTAAAATTCACAAAAAGAAACAGATTCCAGTACTCAATTGAACTAGGTACCTTGAATTTAGGTATAAAAATCTTAATATTACTAAAACAAAATACGTTTGGGATAATATTCGTTTTTAACTTCAACTGATATTGTGCTATATCTATGGCATAAAAAATTTAAGTTAAGCATGACAAATTTCTAACATTAACCCACCACAACCCTATCATGGCGTATCCGCCCCACCCCTTACATATTTCGTATTATTAATATATTGGCATTGGTAATTGCTTTTTTCATGCGCATTACTGGGATTGTTATTCCACAGTAGTTGTCTTCTAACGGCATAAAATATGTTTTTGATATCCCAAAGGGTGTAGAAGATATCACAAAACATACCTACCGTAATTATTTTTCCCAATACCCTGAAAACACAAAACCGCGTGCGTCCGCTATCATACCTATGACACAAATGCCACAAATGCCTTTGGGAGATGATAGACCTTGATTAAACTCACAATTTTGCCTTAAACGGATTTTTTCTAGCACTTGTAGTTTGCGAGAAAATTGGCGCTGGCGAAGCCATTCCAGTGGCGAAGGCACCCCATGTTACCATATACTCAGAATTTGCCAAATATCTCTATTTGTGTGTGGTGTTCCCCTGACACTCACAAGTATATGTGGCAATTTTTATTCGATTTCAATTTTTGATTATCCTATGTATAAAGTATTACTAGTATTAATGGGGTTTACTACTGAATTATCTTTTGTACCCCTTTGCGTATAACTATTGTCATAATGTATACGCTGCAATAATTTCTTAAATGAATATCAAACTAATTCTGATATTTATTGCTTGCAGTTACAATTTATAATTACGGCAATTGTTATTTTTATTGATGGTATTAGTACAGATTTACACAAATGCAACAAAATGTATCTGTTTTGTTTGACAATACATCAGTAATGATTGGAAAATAAATCCGCTACTAAAGTAATGGATGTGAAGCATTTGCATATACAACATATCAGGGCTAATAGTATACAGCAGTATAAAAAATAAATGTAAAAAAATACAAAGAACATATAATTGTTTTCTTTTTAAAAGTTTGTCTAGCTATGCCTGAGTTGTTGGTATACAATAAGAAGATTGATAATAACATCTTTATTACATTTGTAGAAGAATATTTTTGAATATTTGATATACCTTAAATATATTAAAAAAATACATAAAACATGTGTAGCAGTTTCTAGGAAAATTTCCATATTATTTTGCGTAAGAACATCCTTTGGAACAATTAAAAAAAGTAAATATTTTTACAGATTAAAGTTAATATTACCCGGAACTTTTTACTTCCGCTGCCTCCATATGGATTGTGGCCTTTTTCATGGAAATCGCTGATAAAACGTGAAACAAAAAGAATCCTTCCATTAAAATTAATTTGCAGTCCGATTACAAAATTGCATTAAGTGGAAAATTATAATTGAATGACAAACGGGAAGTTATTTTCCGTTGAAATATAACAATCATCGTTGCTGTTGAAATCTTTTAAAAGGTATTTCCATTTACAAAGGATTATTGGCACATTTTTGGTTAATATTTTTGCAAACAATTCTGCTGCAATATGACAATAGCCGAAGGTATACAGGAAAAAATTGTGTGTGCTCATTTTTGTTTTTGTGTTATAAGAAGCTTAAAATTTGCTGTCCCTAAAAGGTAGTGAGAATCACTTAAAAGCTGTTTGTGTTTTATTATAATGCAAAATTGCTGTAATGGACTTTCCGTAATGGGCTTATAATGCTCTTAAAAAGATCAATTAACTTGCGCATACATGATCTGCTAGTTGACGAATTACTTCAGTTTGGGACAATAATCGAGGAGTGGTTTTCGTTTTTACTAGCAGTGGCTGGCTGCAGTGTTCAACCTGTTTTGCTTTTTAAACCCTCAGCATTTATGCTAATGAGGGTATGTACACTTTCATAAGGGCAAAATGTGCCTCGTCGGAATAATGGTTTAAGACCCCAAGTATGTTTGGACAAATAGTGTTTCAGACAGTTTGGAGTCGATTTAGTCATGTCCGTCCGTCTGTCTGTCTGGCGCACGATAACTTTCGAACGAAGCAATCGATAGGGTCCAAAATTTGACATTCGTTATATTTTGTCCAAACTTAGTTTAAGTTCGAAGATGGGCCCAATCGGTCCACTCCTTCGGGTACCTCCCACACAAAATTTCATAATTTTTCGCTAAAATTGTTCGCAAGATAACTCTCGAAGGGAGTAAAAGAATTGGTAATAACTATGGACATCGTAATATTTCTACGAGACATAGATCAAGTTCGGTCCACTTCTTCGGGTATCTCCCACACTAAATTTTGGAAAAGTGCAGTTTAAGACCTCCTCTCGAATCCTTTTGTTATACCCTCCACCATAATATGGCAAATTTTTAAGATAGAGCTTTGTAATTTGGTATGGAAGTTTCTATTACTCCTATTGGTATTTCAAATGGGCTATATCGGTCCACGTTTTGATATAGCTCCCATAGAACGGTACCACCTGATTTTCGGTATTTTGAAGGTTTTAGCTTCATTATCACACCGAAATGGCTGAAATTTGGTACTTACTCTTCGTTGGGGGTATAAAACTTTCGCCTAGAAATTTGTCGGAATAGGTCCACGCCTTTTTATAGCCCCCATAGAACGGTACCTCCCAATTTTCGGTATTTTGAAGGTTGTGGCTTTAATATTCCTCCGAAATGGCTGAAATTTGGTATGTAGTTTTCATTAGTCGTATAAAAAGTTCCCCATAAGTTCCCCCGAAATGGCTGAAATTTGGTATTTGGTCCTCATTTAGGGTCCACGCCTTTATATATAGCCCCCATGGAACGGTACCTCCCGATTTTCGGTATTTTGAAGGTTATGGCCACAATAATCCATCCAAGTGGGTGAAATTTTGTATTTAGTCTTCGTTGCGTGTAATTAACTTTCCCTTCTAACTTTGTCGGTATAGGTACACGTCTTCATATAGCCTCATAGAACGGTACCTCCCGATTTTCGTAATTCTGAAGGTTGTCAAGTCTAAGATGGGCCATATCGGTCCTCTCTTTGGGTACCTTCCCCACAAATTTCAAAAATTTTTGCTAAAATGGTGCGCTTTATAACACTAGGCAGTCACCGATTTGGTCCATCCTTTGGACATGCTAATATTTCTACGAGACATAGATCAGGTTAGAATATGGAATATATGTATATGTCAACTCCTTCAGACCAAATTTCGGAAAAGTGCAGGTTAGGACCACCTCTCGAATCGTTTTGACTTTTCTTGCAACACGTTGCTCTCAAGGCCCCTATTACGATGGTACAAGTTTTTTCACTGGCAAGACCATACTTCTTGAGAAAATGACCCGAAAACTGTAAAAAAACCCCTACGGTCAGCATGTGTAGTGGCGGGTGCGCACGACAACTCCCAAACCGAATACTGCGTTGGTCCACACTTTGCATATCGTAATATTTCTTAGAATATTAGGTGAAATTCGAAGAAGATGCTTGTAGGTGCACTCCTTGCGGTACCTCCCCCACAAAAGCTTGATATTCGCTAAAATGGTAAGCGCAATATCTCATAAACGAAGCCAGCGATTTCGTCCAAGCTGTGGATCTCGAAATGTTTGGCCCAAACTTAGTTTATGTTCAAAAGTGGATCCTATTGGTCTATTCCTTAGGGTATCACACACAAATGATCAACATTTTTGTTTAAGTGCGGTTTAGTGTCTATGTGGGAATGGAAATTTTTACCGAAGGCTACTAGGATAGCCTTGTTTACAGAGATATGACGTTTTTCCATGTTTCCTGAACGACTCCCAAAATAAGAACCCTTCTAAAATGGATTATGTCGGTCTATTCCTTTCGGTACCTCCCCGCAAAACTTTTCAGATTTTATTCTAATCCATATCTTTGTCGGCAAGTTCATACCCCAATCTGAAGACCCCCTAAATACATAAATTTTTTTGGGATAAATGTGTTTCAATTCACACATTCGCTGAGGGTATACCTCTATCGACAAAGGTGACTGATACTTTTTTACTTGTTTTTCCTCATTTCTTTAATAACACAAAATGTTAAAATGCTCTTCAGAGACAACCGATTGCTACCAATTCCTGAATTTTCTATACCTTCTTCAAAATACTTCAATATCTTTCAAGGTGCAATAGCACACAAAACGTTTGATCTGTCTTGGACTAACAAATTTATTTTATTTGATTTTATTAAACAAATAAATATTCATTGGTTTCACACAGAGAAGCTGTTGCATATGCAAAATGAAGTCTGCTTTTATTAACATTTCATCCCATATATATCCTTCGCACCCATCTCAACCGCCCCTTCCCAATTGAATGCAATTGATTTTATTGGCTGTCTGTGTCATAGCACTCCAGGCAATATTCCTACACTTTTGTGTGGCTGATTTTTTATGCAGTAAGTGTGTTTGTATTTAAAAGTATTTGTTGAACACATCATGTCTCTGTTTACATAGACACTAATGCTTCGACTCTTCTACATCCTCTTCTTCACATTGAAAGGAGCAATGATTGCTTTTTCATGGCACACACGCAGGGTAATAGCACTGTGAATGCACTTGCTCCGAATGAAAAAAAGCAAGGCCATTGCATGAATTAAAAGAAAATATTTGATTAATGTCACAAAGACGTGGTACACCAAAACAACGTCGAGCAAAGGATACCCTCACTAATGTCAACTTTTTACATACTTGAGTTGCATTGAGAAATGCCACTGCTACTTGCCGCTTTCATAGAATCCTGAAAAATAAACAAACATATGTACGGAGCGGCGTAGAAGAGGTTGGGTGACTGGCTGCTTGATTTCCAAGAAAGTAAGGAAAAAACAAAAACGATTTCTTCGCGCTACAATATTCAATTGCTTCACGCAAAATGTAAAGAAGAATGCAACAAAGCATTCTGAAAGGGGAATATAACAATCAAAAGAGATCGCAGGAAACAACGCTAACAAATATTTACAAAACATTCAAATGTTAAAGATTCCCCACCAACCAGACAGTAACAGTAAAAGGAACCTATGCCAGTTATTTACTTTTGCAGGTGAATTGTGTGAGTACACAAATTCCTTTTTGGGGCATTAGAAATGAATTGTGTGCATTTGGATTGAGATTTAAAGAATTTGCCAAAGAAATGCTAATTTAGTTTGGGTAATATTCCGATGGGGGCGTATACGTTGTGACACTACGTATACGCATCGTGGACTGTAAAGGTAATAATTTAATAACGTGATCAAGGTGAAGAAATATAGCAAGCAACGGACCTGACCAGTTTTAAGACATCAAAACCCACGATTTATCTTGGTCCCTCTTTCATCTCAAATGGATATTGACCTCCCCGTTGTGTAGTGTAGCTGGTGGGGAGCTGCCTTTAATAACACTGTACAACACAAAAAATAATTACACGAAAATTCGGCCAGATTATGAAAGAGGACCGAAAAAAAGAAGACACGCGTATCGGCGTTTTGAAAGTTTACGTCGGGAAGTAACCTAAATAGGCGTGGAAAGTTCCGCCCATTTGTACAGGATTTGAAATATTCGGCATCAGATTCCTTAGAATCCTTGCATTTTAGGTATAAAGTGTCTTTGGCAATATTACTGACAAAAATGCGGGGTATCTTTTTATTAAAAAAATTAACCCTCATGCGTGTCACTAAACGGGTCTTTTTGGTCCCTTTTTTCAAAAACGTTTAAACGTATCAGACCAAAATATTCTACAAAATTATTTTTCGTAAAATTTTACTATAGGTCCTTGAATACACCAAACCTCTAAATCTACCTAAACGCCAGGAATCTGCCAAAAGTAAAATCACGTTTAAGGGTTAATGTTGTACATTATCTGAGTTTATTAAGTTTTGACCCACAAAACTTCATTCTAGATAGAAGACTTCAAAGACAAAAATATTCTCCATTAAATTTCAGTGTAGGTCGCCGAATAAATGAAATATGAAATTTTTTTAATAAATTGGGTTTGTTCTTTTTTCGAGTTGATGCATGAAAGTAACATGAAATTTAGCTTTAGACGAAAGGTGTTAAAAGAAGAAATATTCTACACAAAATTTCACTGTATGTCCCAAAAACAACTAGATATCTAAGTAAAATCCTTTGATAAGAAAATTACGTTACAAAATTAGATATTATAGGTAGAAATTATTTTTTAAACTTTTAGACTCTTAATTAAAATTGATTCCATACTGAGTCAAAATCTCCTAAAATAGCTCACTTTTTGGGGGTTGTGTCAAAAGAAGAAATGTTCCAAATCAAATTCCATTACGAGTCTCTGAACAAAAGAAATTTGTAGCTATAATCTTTAACATCTCCAGAAGCTTTCGTTTTTTATATATGATTTAGGACCATATTCTACCGTTTTTATTCACATTTTCGTTATCTCACAAAATATATTTTATTGATGTTTTTTGATAATAAATTCTTTTAGAAGAGTATTGGTGCTCGATCCAAACTGTCAAAAAGCAATAGCAAACATCTTAAACGACGTTGTGCCAAAATCTTTGCAGCTGTTCAAGAATATCAAGAATATATGTATGCGGTCAAAATCCAATTATTCCTGACTAATTGGCGGAGGTTATATAAAAAATCGTTTTCCACTACCATCCTAGAAAAGCTTCCTTGATATCAAAGAGTGCTGTCCGATTATATTTTTAAACTCAACGATTTCGTATGTTCTTCTTATGGTTCGAAATGCGTGTTGATCATATAACAAATCCGTTTATAACGAATTTTTACACGGCTGACCTTTTGAGTACACGGCTTCACAATCGCAACACGGTGGCAACAATGATATAGAGTCGTACTTATATGAACATACATACCATTGTTATTACTGGTTTCCAATCCTAATATGCTCTATTTGCCACTTACACATTATACTGTGTTTTATACTGCAAACAATAATTTTGGAGAAAACAATTCGAATGGATCACAGCTTTTATATCTTAGCAAATTAATATCCTTCAAGAATGCCACCAATAAAAATTTAGACTGGAACAACCGTGATACACTAAAAATTAAGAATTATGTGAGGTTATACGGACTTCGAATTCCAGAAAAAAACACCAAATCGAGAGGACCAATACATACATATTTTATGCGAATTATGGCGATTTTTTCAATGGGCCCGCAATTACGAATAATCGGGGCACGAATTAACGCCATTCTACTATATTTCCAATATTAAATAACTATAAGGCAAATAATATATGACTTATACATGAAAATACAAATACCCGTATTCCCGGGAATTTCAAAAAATTTTCCCGGGAAATCCCGTTCAAAAAATTTCTGGAATTCTCGGGAAATCCCGGGCCGGGAATTCCCGACCAGAAACTCTAGTCCTAAATACTATAATGATGCCAGCTACTCCTGCTCTGATAAAATTGACTGAATTAACCCAAAGACACTTTATACCTAAAATGCAAGTATTCCAAGGAATCTGGTGCCGAATATTTCAGATCCTGTAGAAATGGGCGGAATTTGCCACGCCTATTTCGGTTACTTCGCGACGTAAACTTGCAAAACGCCGATACACGTGATTTTCTTTGTTCGGTCTTCTTTCCTAATCTGTGCGGGGTTCCTTGTAATTTTAAGAAAAGTTCAATTTTGTTGTACAGTATAACCTTTATTGGTAGTGATTTACAATGTACCACGCATTCACCCTTAAATATTAAAAACGTCGGTTGGGCGTTGGGCTAGAAATAGTTTGGTTGCGGATTTGTAATTGGTTGGAGGTTAAAACATCTGGTAGCTAGCTTGAGCTCGGTGTACGAAAGACTTGGTACAATTCTGATAAAATCTAATTTTTTTCAACATCAGTTTATTTGCGCTCTTTCACCCACTGACGACAAGGACGAAACTCGTGACCGTTGTCCTGACCATGATATTAAAATTATTTCAAGCGATTTCAATGCCAAAATTGAAAAGGAGAATATCTTTGTGCTAACAGTCGGTAAATTCACACTCGACAGTGAAACGTCAGACAAGGAATTGAGGCTGATAGACTTCCCTGCAGTACCGGATTTAAGTATCTCGTCATTCATAAGTGCACCTGGTTGTCACTTTACCAAAAACAAGAAATCAAATTTATCACTTTGTGATATATGGAAGATATAGATCGAGCATGATGCATGTAAGATCGTTCCGAGGAGCAAACATAGACTCGGACCAACACCTTGTTGCAGCAGAGGTACGTACCCGATAAAACGTAGCAAACAAACTATGTACAAACAGACACAACACGAAAGTTGGGCATAGGTAAGCTGCAATCACAGCACATAGCCTCAGCATATTCCACACAACAGGCTCAATTGCTTCTTCAAAGCACTCCTCGTCCCGATTTCATATCATCACAGTGGCAAAGTGTAGCCCCAGTCTGATGCACAATGATATCAATTAATTGTGGCACACAATTTCTTCCGACGATGCAGATACTCCTAGTGCAGATAATTCATCCCTCTGTAGAACTTCCCAAATATTATCCGCTGTCTGAATAAGCTGATTTGTGTCAGTAATATTTGATCCCATCAATGCCACATTAAGATTTTTTGGCAATCTTCGTATCCATATTCTTTTCAAAACGTCCTGACTAAACTGTGTGCCCGCCATTAGTGACATAGATCTATACAATTCGGATGGCTTCTGGTCTCCCATTTCTAAATCAGATAGAATCTTGTCGATGCGTTTACTCTCGCTTAAAGTATGTCGTTTTATCAATACATCCTTTAAATCTTCATAGCTGTTGTTATTTCTCGAGTTGCGAATAACATCTAAAACAGACATTATCACTTCCTGAGGTAAAGCTGTAACAACATACTCATATTTAGTTTTATCCAAAGTGATCCCTTTAGTTGCGAATTGCATCTCAGCATGAATAAACCATGCCTCTGGACAATTTGTCCAAAACCCCGGAAGTTTTATAGAAGCGGCAGAAACCTCAAACCCACTCGATTGGTTCGTCATACTAGAACTATTCGATGACACCGACTGTGCATTCGAATTAGAAGCTAATGTACCGTCGTTAGCCGTTGAATTATTTTCGTTCGGACCCCGACCTACTTGTTGTGGTGACCTTAACATGTTGATACTTCGGAGAAGGAGTTTACACAATAATTTGGAAATGAATATGTAATGGACAAATAGAAATAATAATGATACTAATAACAATTATAATCCAAGTAATTACTACGTATGATTACTAATAATACTGTGTTTGCCTCCAGATTCTACAAACTTACGTATGGTAGATGGTTGATACGCTTGGTGGTCCGATTCCAATGATATAAATATCCTTATCCGCTTTCAAATATCTTTCCAAGAAGTGTATTGATGACTCGTTCACAGAATGATGTTCCTTTAACTGGAATTCTCACAATTCATTAACTTTCTTCAGTTGATGCTACATGTAGCGAGTATCCTTCGAATTTTCCACAGAATTTTCTTCTTTACAAAGCGATATTCCTTAGAGGTGTATTGGTTCCTTCACAAGGTTATATTTCGTGAATCATTCGTTCACCATTCATAGACTTACGCCAATTGACGTTGAATGTGTCGGGTATCCTTTGGAATTTTCGCAGGACATGCAATTTCAAAATTATCGATCCGTTCTCTATAAAACACAATTTTAAATCGCAGCCAATATCCTCGATTTGTTTTCCATAAAATTTGGGTATTCAGGACTATTAAAATGTTTACAGGATTGCTTTTTTAAAAAAGGACGAAGGCAGGATCGCCAATTGTAGCCCCAGTCTGATGCACAATGATATCAATTAATTGTGGCACACAATTTCTTTATAAAAAGACAATGTATTTTATTAATGTACAAAATTGGAATGAATGACTGAATACATATTTTTCATATTCAAACTGAAAACTTATAAAAGTCAAAACAATGTGAACTACGATATAAATAATTTATTGTAAAGTAACATATAGTGTACCTACAAAAGTATTGCCCGCTCCATGCAAACAAACGCAAATTCCTGGATACCAGAGCCCTCAACCAAGGAACTTATGGTATGACCAGGAGTATGGTATTGCGAATTTGGCATATAGAGCTAGGCTACTCTACAAACAGTAGCGACGTGTAGTGCACGAGAGTGGTATCGGGAGAAAAGGAGAGAGGAGAAAAGTCTTTTACACAGGAAAAGGGGAGAAATGGAAAATCGGGAATGTGAAAAAATCAAGATGTACAGTATTAAGAATAAATTCCGAAAATTCTACCAAAGAGTGAAACATCAAACTGATGGCTTTGGTACAGGCGTCTCCTTCTGTAGAGAAGAGCAAGGTAATTTGGTAACTGATACAGATTGTGTTCTCGGGATATGGAAAGATTATTTTTCCAAACTGTTGGTATCCAATATTAGCGAAAATGACGAAGATACCACAGATCCGATCGCAGAAGATGATATTGAGTGTTTTACCGCCCGGACAAAATACGGTGAATACAGCAATCAACCGGCTGAAGAATAATTAGTTTGAGGAATCGATCGCTTACAATCGGAGCTTTTCAAAGCTGATAAGGTGTATGCATTAGCACCATTTGGCAGGGAGACCGCATACCCGACCATTCGAACCTAACCTGTTGGTGTGTAGGGGTGAGATAAGCTTGGGTTTTTGAAAATTCGTAATAGAAGAGTATGAAAAGTACTAAAAAGGACTAAATATGGTCCCCTTTGCAATAGGCAAACGGGAAGAGCTAGAAATTTTGAACAAAGGTCACTGAAGGAGAGTTATAGAGATATACCAAAGGGTTTTTGGAAATTCGGCCCATAAGTGTACGGAAAGTAATAAAAGTTACTAAATTTGGTACTAATTGTATATTTTGAACGTATATACATAGCTACAATCTTCAAATTTGGTATGGGAATCAAGATTAGGAAGTGGCGTTGATATAAGGAAATGGGTTTGGAAGTTTGTACTTATGTGTACGAGAAGTACTACATGGTACTAAATTTGGTACAATTTGGATTTGAGTGAACGAATAGAGCTGGAAACCTGAAATTTGGAATTAAGAGTACTGTTGGACTGCAGGAGCGAGGGAGTTTTAGAAATTCGTGCTCATGGGTACGAAAAGTACTAAATGGTACTAAATGTGGTACAAATTTGATAGGGGTGAGCGGATAGAGCTGGAATCCCGAAATTTGGAATTAAAATTACTGTTGGAGTGTAGGATTGAAGTAGTGCTGGAAATTCAAATTTATGGGTATAAAAAGTACTAAATGGTACTAAATTTGGTACAGTTTTGATTTGGTTGAATTGTTAGAGCTGCAATCCTGAAATTTGGAATTATGACTACAGTCGAAAAGTAGGCTTTAGAGTTGGATAATCTAGTTCCTAGTTCCTTGTACTAGTTCCAAAACGTATGAGTAACATCATGAAATATAACGTGTGATATTAAGTATACGCAGTTTCTTCAAAGAAAAAATGTGGGCCATTGGAACTGCGAAGTGAACTATATAGTTCCATATAGTTCCTTTGGTACAACTCTAGTAGGCTTGAGGTAGTTTTGAAAAATAGTACTTATGGGTACGAAAAGTCCTAAATAATACTAAATTTGGTACAATTTATATTTAGTTGAACGGATAGCGGTGGCATCCTGCAATTTGAAATTATTGTTATTGTAGGCCTGTTGGATTGAGGAAGTTTTGAAAATTCGTACTTATGGGTAAGAGAAGTATTAAATGGTACTAAAGTTGGTACGATTTGGATTTGGGGGAATTGTTAGAGCTGGAATCTTGAAATTTGGAATTATGATTACAGAACAGTTACTAAATGGTACTAAGTTTGGTACAATTTGGAATTGGACGAACGGATACAGCTGGAATCTTGAGATTTGGAATTACGATTACTGTTATTATTTTGTATTAATGTCAGTGTATGGTTGAGATATGTCGTCGAAATACGTACCATAGGTATACGAAAAGTACTTTAAGGGACTCGGTTTGTTGTTGGGTGTAGGGACAGTGCTGGAATCTGTATTTTTTGGAGTTAGGGTGAGAATTGGCGTCCAACGTTGGTCTCGCTGTTGATTTGTATGGGTGAAATACGGCAGATTTTTTTTGGAAATCGAAGTGAAGGTCTACGAACAGTACTAAAATAATTGATTGATTAAAATTGGGATAAGTACAACAAAATGTTAAGTGTTCGCCATTTCCATATTATATATTGTTTATTTGTTTTTTATATCCTTTCCGCATACGAAGTAGCGGTCACTTTGCCAAATGCTTATAAATCTATGGTCAATGAAATAATTCTGCCATACCAATGCGGCTTTAGTGTAGTCCACCATTAACCCGATATTTTCCATGCGGAAAATCCTGCAAAATACCCAAGATTTGCAGATCGACACTTATCATTTTCTCGATTATAAAGCAGCATTCGACAGCCCATTATACTCTAAGGTATTCCAAGCCATGGTTGAATTTGGTATCCCTGCAAAGCTCATTCGGCTTTATATGACGACATTAACTGGTCCTCAGTTTAAATAGGAAACAAATTCTCCGGACAGTTTTGTATCAAATCGGTTTCAGATATGGTTACAGACCTAGTCAACATTCTGCTGAAAACCGTTATGCGAGATAGCCATATGTTACTTCCTAATGCTGATGACATTGACATCATGGGTCGGCAAGTAACTAAAAAGTAATAAATATCTGCCAGAGTGTCTGGCTGTAAACGGCAACTAGACCAAGTTAATGGTATCAACGCCAATGCGTCCACAGAATTTGAACAAACTGTGAAAGTTTGTACCTTTAATTTTGAGATTGTAAAAGGTTTCGTCTACCTCGGCAACGCTATAATAAGTACGCAGTTCAAAAACAAAGCGACATCTCGTCAAACAAAAATAACACCTGAAGCGGGGGTAATTTCGCAAGCGGATAAGGCAATGATTGGTGTGTTTGCGAGATAAATTCTTCGAAAGATCTACAGGCCAATATGCGTTGACGGTGAATATCGACGTAGTATGAACTGCGACCTATTTCTGCTATACAACGACATCAGCGATGATGAGCCCACTAAAAAGGTTTTTAAATACGGGCCGCGTAGCTATACACACAGTATTGGAAGGCCAAGACTTCGATGGAGTAAACAAGTAGAAGTCGAGATCGAAAAACACCGTATCTCAAATTGAAAAAGGAACAAATAGAGACTAAATGGAAATATATGTTTTTTAGTTCGACTTATAGGACAAATGTAGAGGGCCAACTTAGTAATTAAGCAAGCAACGTTTCAACGGGGGCGTATACGTTGTGACATTACCTATACGCCTAGTGCACTTTAAATTCAAAAGTAGTAGCCCAATATGAAATAAATAAACTTGACACCCGGAAACGAAAGATTTCCCAATGATTGAATGATTAATTCAACAAATGCAAAGCAATTATAATAGAGTTTTCCAACGAGGCTCTTTCCCAAATTTGTTGAGCTGCCCATGAATGCGTGAATTAATTCACAATCACACAATATATCTTCTGGAATGCCACTCTCGTAAACTCTGTACGTGGTTGTTTATTAAACCAACGCCTAAGCCCGAGTTTTTTTTATCGTTCTTATGGTTTAATATCATATTGTATCTTGGATGGACTCCCAAAAGTCGTCGCATCTATCCAAGGCTTCAAGTGCTAAGTTGAGCGCGACTGCCAAATTGCTTTACAGTTTTCAACATATTTACTGGACCTTAAACTTCATAAAAGCCCGTAACTCTTTATTAGCATATTTATAAATTGTTCCTCCTCTTTTAAATAATTTATATTAAATTCATATACATTTTCAATATGACCTAACTGTTCAAAACTATTCAATTTCACGACCGCTGGTGGGTTTAATTTACTGGCATTATTCTATTCAAAGTCAAATTTATTACTACTATATAACTATGGTGAATAAACTTTTATGGTGTACACAGACAAACTCACAATAAACCTGCAAAGCCTATTTGAACAGTAGCTACGCTATGGCACATTTCCTGTTGGTTTGTATGTATTTGAAAATATTATGGATTCATGGAAATTTCTCTATGCATTGAAAGAGATGCCAATATAAAACATATTATGTGGATATGTGCACTCAATATATTAAATATAACCTAAAAGTATGCATCACACATCTATAGAAAACCACTTTGTTTGTGTTGTTGCAACCCGCATAAAACATTACTGAGCTCTTGCCATATATAAGTTTTAAAATATTTTCCCAGCAAAATGTTTGATGTCAAAGAATGGGTGCAGTCATGTGTGAATGGGATTTGGAATCTAATTTTCAAAGGGCCTTCCATCTGTTTATACCAACGTGGCACACACATTCACCTATCCTATGGAATGACTATTCATTAGTTCAATCTAAGTCATTCCTTAGAATGAGTAAAAGCACAATTTCACTTCCAGATGGTTTTCCAAGGGCTGGATTCTCGTTCTGTGAAAATTTTAAATGAAAAATATTTTCATCATAACTTTTTTTCATTTGATATTTATTTGTTTTATAAAATTGTTCATTTTACATTTTCATAGAAATAAACTTGAGCCCCAGGACAATGAGTATGCCAAAGAATGAGGCAATTATCGTTGAAAGTGATTTAGAATTGCATGTAATTCTTTGCACCAGTTCTTGTTATTGAAACTTCGTAAATTCTTAGTAATGACATTTTCATTAGTTCTTTGTAATGATGCTTCTTCTAATTATTCTTTGTAATGGAATTATAATTGATTCATTCGAAATCATCGTAACATTTACAATCTCTTCTATTTGCCTTGGTTGGGATGCAAATAAGTGCATAGTTTCCATTGGACCACAGAAATGCATTACTGCTTTCATGTGTGTTGCATACTTTTAGGCAATGACTGAGTGGTGTACATTTAATTATCTTGAATTTAATATAATGAAGTATTGTTAACAATATTATATTTAATAACCGATGTTGTTCAAGTTATTCGTACTGCATTGCATTAAAATCCCACATATTTCCCTTAAGACCCTTGAAATATTGAAATTAAATCGGTTTATGTAATAAACCATTTCTCCATGGCTTCATTAGTTATCAGTTTGAATTATTAATTAAACAAATATCACATTTATCAAATTCTTTGGAATAATCCAACATTGTAATGGCAATTTGTTGGAACAATTGCAGTCTGATAAATAGTTGATTAAGACCATAATGCGATATTTAAACAAACATCTGTTGCTACACAATTGAAAAATGAGAATCAATTTCGAGACAATGAAAGCAAATACTTGAGCTTGAGTGGCGGGGGGGTATGTACATGTTTGCTTTTATCCATGCCATCTTAAATTTTCTATTTAAATAAGTAGCAGTTCAAGGTTGTGGTTTACCCCCCATGGACTACAGTATGACACTAATGTATCATGTGTTCCCATGAACATGTGTGCATAAGTATGTGTGTTAAATGCATGCTCAAGTGTCTTGGGGCCAAAATGGTTTTATCGTAATTCACAGTTCATTAAGAGCTTAACATAATTTCTTCTTGGAATTACAAATTCAATGAAAGATGCAATGAATGTTGTCTCCCCTTTTTCCTACTGCCTCATCTAATTTCCATTTACCTTTAACAATTACTTTCATACATCTTTCATACAATTCTAATCCTATTCAAAGAATTTTCCTATCTATATTCCACTACAACGAATTTTATTCGTTCATGTTACCTGTCGTCATATTTCCTTTGATTGAAGCAATTAAGTCTAAATTTTTATGGTTTTAATTCACAACATACAGAGAGACATTCGTATGAAAATATCTGACCGTATGTAATTGCTTATATGACTACTACAGCTAAATATAATAAAAACGAGTGTAAGAATAATATTTCTGCTCGATGTGTCGTTGAGGCTGGGGTTGTTTGCTGGCAAATATTAACATGGACAGTGATACAGAACAGTTACAAAAAAAATAATAATAATAAATTTACAAAATTGGTAAATATATAACATGTAACCTTCTTAAATTTATTCTCTTTTATTTATGCATTGCCTGGAGCGTATACGTGCTGACAGCTCTTATATGACACCCTGTCTATTTCTGTAAATATTCATATATACTTAGTTGGCCCTCTACAGGACATTTGTCCTATAACCCCGAGTAAGAACATACTTTCGTACGTATCGTATTTCACTTGTTTACACCATTGAAGCCTTGGCCTTCTGCGTGTAAGCCTTTTTAGTGGGTTGATGATCGCTCATTCTTATGACATGGCCTTGCCAACGCAATTTTTGAATACGTGATCGTGGTTCAAATGATGTCGATATTCTCTGGCAACATTTTGTCCCGTAAACTTTTCGAAGAATTTTTCTCCAAAACACATCAAGCGCTGCCTTCAGAACCATACACTAGCACGGGTGGTATCAGTATTCTGTTAAGTTTGATTTTTGTTTGAAGAGACGTGGATTTGTTTTTAAACTGCTTACATAAGCGAATATTCTATTTCTTATTTTACAGCTGATGTTGTATGTTGCGTTTATGGCGGTGCCGAGGCAGACGAATTCATTAACTTCCTCAAAATTATAGGAACCAACTTCCACAGTTGGTTCGGGTTCTGTGGACGCATTGCGCGTCAATACCACCCACTTGGCCTTGCCGCCGTTTACAACCGGATCCGCTTTAGCAAACTACCTTTCGACTTTATTAAAGGTATCAGTTACTTCTTTTACTGATCGACCAATGATGTCAACGTTGTCGTCATAAATAAGTAACCTGCAGTTATTGGTGTATATTGTACCATTCCTTTCGACATTTGCATTGCATAACCTTTTCCAGCATGATGTTGAATAGATCACGCGAAAGGCTGTCTCCTTCTCTGATACCTCTTTTGGAGCAAAATTGTTCGGAGAGGTTTTTTCCTTATAAGCTGAGGACCGTTTATCAGTTAGGATCGTTTATCAGTTAGCCGAATGATCTTTGCGGGTATACCAAATTCAGACATGGCTTGAAATGCATTTTGCCGCATAGGATGGTCGAAGGCTTTTTTATAATAAACTAAAACTTGGTAAGTGGCAATCTGCATCTTTTTGGTCTTTCCAGAATTTGCCGCAAGGTTAATGACTGTTGAATGGTGGATTTACCAGGCCTAGCCGCGTTGGTATGGCTCAATTATTTCGTTGACCAAAGGCATTAGTCTTTCACACAATATACTAGACACTACATTATAGGTAATATGGAGCAGTCTTATTCCCCTATCTTTTGAGCACACATTTATATATAATTTCTTGTAGGTTGTACATAGGATTTTAATGTTACACCTTATCAGCGCGTCGCCTACGGCCTGAACAGCATGGCTGAAAAGCTCCTGCGGGGTTTTAAATAATTTTCCAGCCTGTTTACTACTCTGTCTTTACTTATCTTGGTCGGACGGTGAACACTCAATACCATCTTCTGGGATAGGATCTGTAATATATTGGTCGTCTTCTTTAGATTGGATATTAACAGTTTAATATTTTCATATCCTGAGAACACTATGTGTATCTGTTTCCAGATTACCTTACCTGCTGACACAGCCTAATAAGCTTTGCGGAAATACCAAATTCTTACATGATCTGGAATAACTTTAAGGGTATGAAGCTGTCGATGCCTGCTTTATAATCGCCAAAAAATTGGTAAGTTTCGATGCGCATACCTTGGGCCTTTTCCAGATTTTGCCATAAGGATAATATATGGTCAATGGTGGATTTGTCAGGTCCAAAGCTCCATTGTTTAGGTCCAATTAGGAAACTTATGCCCCTCTAGTTAGTTATCTCCTTTCTTGTGGGCGGGACATAGGATGCTTTGGTGCCAGTCACCGGTTACGTTTTCTTCCTGCCTGCTGATGCTAACTAGCTGATGCATACACCTTATCAGCGTGTCGCCTCCGGTTTTGAACAGCACGGCTGGTATACTTTCAATACAATCTTCTGGAATTGGATATGTTTTATCTTCGTCGTCTTCGCTTGTATTGAATACCAACTATTTGGAAAAATGCTCTTTCCTATCTGTAACAAGTTCCAAATTACCTTGCTGCTCTCAACAGGAGTATGTGCCTGTAGCAAAGCCATCTCTATGATGTTTTACACTCTTTGGTAGAATTTTCGGACTTCATTCTGGATCCTGTACATCTCTGTTTTTCACACTCCCGCTTTTCCATTTCCCTCTTTTGTAAAGGAGCCCTTTATGCCGCAATTTTCTCTTCGGTAGCAGCTCGACATACCTGGTCATACCATGGTTTCCTTTGTGGAGGTCCCTGGTATTGCTGCTGGAGTATGTGCCTGTTCAAAGCCATCAGTTTGATGCTTCACTCATTGGTAGAAGTTGCGGATTTCATTCTGGCTTCTGTACGTCTCTGTTTTTCACACTCCCGCATTTCCATTTCCCTCCTTTTCCTGTAAAGAAGACGTTTTCTCTCTCTCCTTTTCTCCCGATACCTCTCTAGTTCGCTAAGCGCGAATAGCTTTTTATGCCACATTCTTCTTTTCGGTAACAGCGCTGCACTTCTGGTCATACCATGCGTGCCTTAGTAAAGGCTTATGGTGTCCAATTATGGATTGTAGATTTGTTTTCATGTAGTGGCCAATACTTTGCACTATGCTGATATGCGAGAAGTATTTTCTAAGCATTTGGGCCAGATGAGTGAAATGTGCTGCAGCTAACTGTAATGATTGCAGCTTAGTGATGTCCATCTTCCGTGTTGTGTCTCTTCGTACCTTATATGCTACTTAAGGTAACTTTGCTGCAATAAGGTGATGATCCGAGACGATGTTTGTTCCTCGGAACTATTGTACGTTAGGGCGACCAAAAAAAAAAAACAAACAAAAAAAATGGAAATCCTACCCACTAAGGCGGCCAAAGGTGCACTTTCACGAAAATTCTGTAAAGACCGCAATTACGGTCCAATCGATGACTATCCGTTAACGGGATAACCCGTGCCCCCTAAGCAATCTTTATTTCTATAGTACTTTTATGGGGGCCAAAGGCAAATTTTCAGAAAATCCTTCTACAGTCCAGAGTTTTTTTCCAATTGATGAGAAAAAATACCATTTCATTGTTGTGCTAAAAACGGATCCTACAAAAAATTATGAAAATCGATACCAGGTGCCCCTATGAATGTCGAGATGCTTAAACAACTACCATGTTTTTTGCCGCTGCGATGTCTATCATCCTCATTCCATTGGTATTTGTTTCACTGTGGAGACTAAATTTCCCGACTTTTGGGCCAAAGATATTCACTTCCCATTTTTGGCATACAAATCGCCTAGAATATTTTTAATATCATGGGCGGACACCGGTCATATGTTCTTTCTATGCGCATGTAGAATATTTCCTTGCTGTGCGTCGTGACATGGGCCCAACTAAAACCTATGTTGAACAATTTAACTTTTTTCCGAATTTTTACAGGTCTGTCATACACCGGAGTAAAACTGGATGCGAAATGTTTTAACCTCTTCCGAACTATAAATCCGCTAACAAAAGCATATTTTATATTATGACAGCTCTAATGTAGGACTTAACCATGCTATTGAATTTCATGTATGGAAGCTATATTGGCCTTGTACTCCGAAAGTACAAATGTCATTGCCCAAAACGCATTGCAAAGTCCGAATATTCCGAGCAGTTTTGATTGCGTTGTCAACATTTGGGGGATTTTTTCTGTTTTCCATTGCAATGGTCTTTTTATAAGGAAGGTTTACCAACCCTTCTCCTAAACCCTCTTCCTTTCTCATCCGGGCCTGAGGCCTGGGGCAATGGCATAGTTACTTTCTGAGTGTAATGCGGGAGTTATTACCATTGCGCAATGCTGGCAAATAGAGGCTGACTTTTTTACAGTTTGGTCCACAGAGTTGTATACGTAACGACAATTCTCATACGTTCGATATTCGGATATATGCAAATTCATTAAGGGCCCATTACTAAGTCAATTAATATCAAAATTTTTCCTTTTCTTTAATAGAAATATCATTTAAAAAAAGTTTCGAACTACTGTGCAAATGTATAGTTATTCATTTAAAGCACCATACTACATATTTATTTTTTCTATTTTCCCTTTACCCTCAACCAGTGCATTTGGTAACCATATATTTTCAACAATTTATTTTACAATTTTGCACATCTTTCCAGCAATTAATTAATGCAATTTGCATGCAGACAAATATATACATTAACACCAACAAATGTAAACGTATACGTGTGTATATAAAAAATATATTCCAAAATTATAAAGAGACATATTCTCAAAAACACTTGAAAGCGGGGGAAACGTTTTTGGTAAGGACCTTCTAAATTATAGAGTGCGTGCCACTTTTTTCACCAACAGCCTAGAAATATTTGAATTTAACTTCCTGCCATTTTGCTAACAAATTAAACATTGCAGTCAGTAATGAACTAAACCACCATGCCAACATTTAAGCCGCAAGCCATGCACAGTTATGTAAACGTGCATATGTGCGGTTGCATTTAGCACACATTTACTTAGGCATTTCGTAATATGCACCAGCATTGCTTGCCTTGTCTTTGAAGAATTCTTTTTTTCGTTTTCATATCCTTTTCATCTCATTGACATGCATCTAAAATTATCAGCCATGGCAAACTAACTAATAACTTGTTAAGATAGTTTACATTTAATGGAAGTTTAACTTGTGCATGCAACCGTAACAGAGACATGGGCGTGGATACGGTTTAATAAGAACTTAAGAAATGATTACAAAGTAGTTAGTTTCTACAGTTTCTACATTTCTCTCGCTTTCTCTTTTGGAAATTTTCTTTGCTACGCTTCTGTGCAGAATCTCTAGAAAATCCTACTTTTACAAAGTTGTAGCAGCCACCAGGAAAGGGTGTTGGTAATGGTTTTTGATTAAATTCATATCTTGTGATGAGAAGCCTACCACATACATGCGCAACCGACATACACACATATTTTGCTTAGAAAAAAAATATTAAGAGCGAATGAAAAACCCCTTCGGTGAAATGTGCATGAATTGTAAAGTTTTTTCCCCATGTTTACTTAGTACTCATGGAAGATATGTTGAGAGCATAAAATTCAATTTCTTGCCTTTTGTTGAGTGCCAACATGATAGCTCTTTGTCCAACAGAAAGTTTATATTGACTTGAAATTCTTTTGTATTGAATTTATATATTTATATTTAGTTAGGATAACCTATTTTGATTGATTTTATTATCGAATTGTTTTAACTTTTGTGGTTTCACATGTGTTTACAATGGTTTTGTGAGATTCTTAATATACAAAGTCAAATAAGCAAGTTGTAATGATAAAAAGGAATATTATGTAAAAAGGGAATACAAATATACTTCTATATAAAAATTAATGTTGCTACATTTGTGTGACAAAAAGATGTTCTATTTGTAATTTGAGAAATATAAAATTTTTATAAATTCTAAATTCTTTCATATTTCTTGTGTTAAATTATTTATGAGGAAAGTAATGAGATTTTTTAGACTCTAAATCTAGCCAACTAGCTTGTTCGTAGCCAGCAACTTATCCAAATCCTCTAGCTTAAGTTATGCAAGAATGTTTGAATATTCTCTTTCTAATTTGAAACTACAAAGGCTCTGTGTGGCATCAACAAAGTGTTTTAAGGTATTAACAATGCTGTAAGAGGTTTTCTGTTATTTGTTGGTATACTGTGGACTATTCAGAAACGTGTATTTTTAATTTTCAAATGTTATACCTCAGCAGGACATATTTGAAATATAAAAAAAACTTTATAGACTTGTCATTACCAGTAGACAATACGAAAAATTACAATATTGTTTCCTTAAAGCATTTAAAAATCTCTTTGATCATCTGTACGTATAACTATTGCCATAATGTATACGTCTACAGTAGCAGAAATTAAAAATGAATTCAAAATACATGATTTCAAGTAATTAAACAATAAACAAGTAAGAAAAGTATCAATCGGCTTTGCCGACAGAGATATATCCTCAGGCTATGTGAATTGGAACGTTAATCTACGGACAGATTGAATGTTTTTTTGGGTATTTTTAGAGTTTTGTAGCCCTTTTTGAAAATTTGAACTTGCCGACAAAAATGTGAATTAGGATTAAAGTTCAAAAGTGTTACGGAGGAGGTACTTTAAGGAATGGGCTGATTATAAAAGTGGATCTAATTTTGGGAGTCATATCTTTTCGATATATATTGCAGCCACATTATACCGCTGTAAACAGGACCACAACGAACAATGTCGGTATACCCACAGGTTAAACTTTTTTGAGGGATGTAACCTAAACTAAATTTTGGAAGATCCAAATTTTGGGCCAAATTGGTTGCCACGTTCAAGAGATATGTATCGTGCATACCATTTAGTGACATTTTTTTTTAAAAATTAGGGTAACCACTGGAAGTTGTGTACGGATATTGCCCATCTTCGAACTGAAACTTTGACTAAATTTTGGATCAAATCGGTTGATCAGTTCGAGAGTTATCGTGCTCTAGAGTCACTACATATGGGTCATAGGGGTTTTTTACACCTTGTGGACTGTTTTCTCAAGAAGTATGGACTTGCCCCTGAAAAATACTTTTACCGTGGTAATTGAGACAGCGAATACAAGTTGCTTTAACAGAAATCAAAATGATTTCAGAGCAGGTCTTAAAGTGAACTTATCCGAAATTTTGTGTTGGAGATATCCGAATTAGTGGACAAATATAGTCCATATTCGAACCTGATCTATATCTGGTAGATATATTAGGATGTATAAAGTATGGACCAAATCGCTCACTCCCTTCAAGTGTTATTGTGCGCATAATTTTTCCGAACATTTTTGAACTTTTGTGGGGGAGGTACCTGAAGGAGTGAATCGATATATAACGAAGATAACATTTTGGACCGAATTGGCAGATCCGTTAGAAGTTAACTTGCCCTCCATAGAGTTTTTTTGCACCTTTCAGACTATTCTCTCCGGAAGTATGTACTTGCCCCTGATGAAACTTGACCGTTGTATGGGGAGGCGGTAAATACAAGTTGTTACAACAAAAATTAAAGCGATTCGAGAGCAGGTCCTAAACTGAACTTTTATGACATTTTGTGTGGGAGTTACCAGGTAGAAATTTCACGTTGTGCAAAGTATGCACAACATCGCTTACTCCTTTCAAGAGTTATCGTGGGGCACATTTTTTTTTTTTGGAAAATTTTCGAACTTTCCTGGGGGAGATACCGGAATGAGTGGACCGATATAATCCATCTGCGGACTTAAACTAAGTTTGACAAAATATTACGGAAGCCAAAATTTGGTTCGAATCGGTTGATCCGTTCGAGCGTTATTGTGCGCTCCAGCCAGACAGACATACGGACGGACATGGCCAAATCAACTCCAAATTGTCTGAAACAGATTTCGTCCAAACATACTTGGGGTCTAAAACCATTATTTCGATGAGGCACATTTTGCCCGTACGAAAGTGTATATACCATCGTTAACATAAATGCTGAGGGTATAAAAATAAAGCTGTATCTAACCAACACTGTGAAATTACTATCTTACCAAAAAAGTTAATTTGGGAGATGTTTTTTATTACACTAAGACCTTTGTGTTATTAAATACCCATGTTAGTATCTATTTTCACCGTGCGTCGCCAGATTTCCGATGTTCCTTGTAGACACTTAACCTCGTTTCATTTTGAGTCGCAGTTTTTTGAACCTACTAACGACGCGAAGCCAGTTCTTGGGGTATATCTGGAGTAGCTTCCGTATGGTATTTGCAATGTCCTGCATTAGTGGTTGTTTTAGATGCGAATTACTTTGAAGTATTTATCATCACAGCGTTTTCGTTTTCTTTCTTTTCAAAAGTACTATATTCATTCAAACTAAATTTATAATTTACGGAGCATGTTCTAAATGTATTTAAAATGATACCCTTCGTGGCGTAATTGATCAGTTATAGTTTAAACAACTCATTTTACAGATGTATATTTTTCCACATGTGAATAAAATGCCATAAATAGGTAACTTCGAAAATCCGGGACCCGAAAGAAATGTATCCCTATATTAGGGATTTGCTAAATCCCGAAAAACCCATGTTTTCGGGATTCGGGATCGACATACCTAATACAGACAGAGATCAGATTCGAATGTGGAATATATTGCTCCTCTACTTCCTCAACACATAGTTTCAAACATTTTCACACATGTTTCCGTTTGAACATGTTTTGCAATAGGTTGTCCTAGCGGCTACTTTGACAACGGTAACATTTTTTGGGGGCTATAGACTTGCCTTCTGAAAATCTCTAAGAAACCATGACGGAACCAAATTAAAATAATTATGAGCTTCCGAATTGAATATTCGTTTTGTCCGTAATTTTAAACACGGTGAAATACATGCCAAACAAACATAAATTTCCAAAAAAAGACCATATCGGGCAACAATTTCGGTAAATTTTTTTCTTTATTTATTTACTGCAACTAACAAGAAATTTTTGGCAGATAACACTGTGCAACCTTTTTAAGGTGACCTTGTGCAAACAATTGAGGATTTTTTGAAAGTACAGACCCAAACGACAAGAAACCCTATTTGGGTTTTGTTGTGTCAGATCCAGCTGGGATTTTATGGCCCCATCTAAACGTGGTTAAATATTGAGTTTTTAAAGAAATTCGGGGTTATATCTCTGAAACCAATGCGAATCTTCTTCTGACCTCTGAAGCAAATATGTAGATAAGGACAAGAATAAAATATTTGGAGAAATAATGAACTCGAAAAACTTAATTTATTGCCTCAATTTTCAAAATATATGCAAAAATTCCACAATTTTTTACTTTTCGCACCGTATCTTCAAAACCGTTAAATTTTTCTGAATATTTTCTTTTGGAAAAATATTTCCTGGAATATAATACACAACTCTTCAGAACATGTCATTGTTGTAAAATGCCTCTATGCCGTTGTTTTCAGTAAATTTTTCAACGACGATTAATTAAAAATGTCAATAATGTAGTGAAATCCGAAATGCGAGAATAAACTGTTGGTGTGAACTGTGTTTGAAATACGTGTTGTAAAAGATATGATGCAAAATACCGCTGAAACTACATGAAGTAAGCGTTTTGGAGTTTCAGAATGTTCTAAAGGTTACTTGTTTCAACTCCCAATAGTTTAGCCGATACTAACCAGAAATTCAGCATATATGTAAAATTTTTTATATTTTATAGATTTTGATGCCCTAGATGAAGTTCTTCTTATGTGGTTTTTTCAAAAGAAAAGTTCTACTACTTTAGGGCTACAAAAGACAGCAAGGCCAAATTCCTATTCGTTTCTGAGATAAAGGCCTTATAAATTCAAAAATGTGTAGATTTAGCCCGGTTTAGATGAGGCCATAAAATCCTTACTGGATCTGATAGGACAAACCCCTACTAGGGTTTTTGTAGTCTAAATATGTACTTTTAAAAAAACCATACCAGAAGTTGTTTGCATTGTCAGTGTTTCATAGTGTAATATTAAAGCAAGCATCTAATATATAAAAGGCAATGTGTGTATGTTAGTATGTTTGTTTGTTTGTATGTTTGTATGTTCCGAATAGACTCAAAAACTGCTGAATAGATTTTCTTGAAAATTTCAGATAATGTACTGGGAACACCGGTGGTGAAAATAGGCGATATATTTCTTTGAATGGTCGTCGCGGAAGTGAAATATCGCGGTCATCCCAAATTATTAAAAAATTTATTATTTCAGATAATATTCCTAATTTTAGTAAGCGTAACTACAAAACCGCTATAACACTGGCATCAATATGTGGGATAACGCGGTCAACGCCATAGTTTGGAATACAGTAAAATCCCGATAACATGAGATGTCACTATATAGAAATTCCGAAAAATCGATTGGGAAATCTTATGAAATTTTGTATGTGGAGTTTTTAGGTCTGAGAATAGGTCGTAATCAATTTTTTTATCCCGCTAAGTGTAGTGACCGGTGGTCCTCCCCAAAAATTGTTTAAGAAAACCGCGAAATTCAAGATACTTTTTAATATATTGTTTACAAATTGTTTGCATTGCTATGGTGATTACTGTCTTGGCCCTGAATGGTCGTTGCGGAAGTGAAATATCGCGTTCATACCAAAATGTTGAAAAATGTATTATTTCAATTAATTAGAACGGTCGTAAGCTGTTTTTTACTGCTAAGAATAGTGACCGGTGGTCCTCCCCACAATGTTTTTAAGAAAATCAGAAATCTTTGATATTTTTGAACGTATTGTTTACAGATTGTTTTCCCTGAATGATCGCGGTCATCACAAAGTTTTCAAAAATGTATTATTTCAATTATATATATAATTGTTCCACAAACATCCCATAAGGGACAAGGGAGACTTATCTCATATCAATGAGTGCACCACGATTCATATTAGCTCAATGATATGGGACCTACAGTTTATCGCCGAGTCCGAACGGCGTGTCTAAGACACCACTTTTGTAGAGAAGTTTTACATGGCTGAAATACTCAGAAAATGTCGCCAACATTACTGAGGGGTATTTTGCCACCGTTGAAAAGTATTTTGATGTTGCCTGGCCGGGGAATCCAACCCACGACCTTTTGTGTGCAAGGCGGGTTTTCATACCATTGCACCACGGTGGCATAATTTTAGTAAGCCTGACACAAAAATGATATGAACACTAGCTTGAACAAGTGGGATAGCGCGGTCGTGAGCTATTTTAATATGGCTAAGTGTAGTGACCGGAGGTTCTCCTTCAATTTTTTTTAAAGTCCATGATATTTTTGAAGGTATTGTTTACAGATTGTTTGCGATACTACTGTAATTACCGTCTTGACCCTGAGTGGTCTTCGCGGAAGTGAAATTTCGCGGTCATCAAAAAATCTTCAAACATTTATTATTTCAGATAATATACATAATTTTGCGTGCCTAAAAAATGCGATAAACGCTTGTGAGGACGAAAATCGTCCCTCATTTTCGGCCACACAAAGCCTATGTCCAAACGGGATGACCTGGTGGAGTCCAGAATTTGTTTTTTTCTTTTTTTTTTGATTTATACTTTATTTCGGAAATATCTTTTCTTTTTTTTCTTTTATTTTCTTTTGTGTGTCATTAAAGCCTATTTCTATACTCCATACAATGTTTCATTATTGCCGAACAGGGGGGCAAAACTACAGGTACAGTTGAGTCCAAAACACGTGGCTTGGGATCGACCAATTGTTTAGTTACTAGCGTGGTCCCGTTACTCAAAACACAAACAAGGTCCCGTTATCCGAGAGGCCACGTGGTGAGAATAGAAGCAGAGCGGCAGCGTCGGGAAGGCTGTTGGAAAGAAACCTGGAAATCAATACCAGGCTATAAAAGCGAGCGAATAGTCAAAGTAGGGATCAGTCGTGTACCGCCCGCCATTGAACGAACAAGTGCTACCAGCAGCGACATCAAGAGAAAGTGGTAAACAGGAGGTGAGTTGACACAGTGTGATAGTGCGAATAGTGATTAACATATGCAAATTTATTAAATTCTATCGCGAGTCTTTGAGTCGACGTGGCCATAGACTATAATATCTAAAAAATTGTTAAATTCAACCGCGAGTCTTTGAGTCGACGTGGCCATAGACTTTAACACATCAAAATTTGTTAAATTCAACCGAGAGTCTTTGAGTCGACGTGGCCATAGACTATAATATCTAAAAATTTGTTAAATTCAACCGCGAGTCTTTGAGTCGACGTGGCCATAGACTTTAACACATAAAAATTTGTTAAATTCAACCGCGAGTCTTTGAGTCGACGTGGCCATAGACTTTAACACATCAAAATTTGTTAAATTCAACCGAGAGTCTTTGAGTCGACGTGGCCATAGACTATAATATCTAAAAATTTGTTAAATTCAACCGCGAGTCTTTGAGTCGACGTGGCCATAGACTTTAACACATAAAAATTTGTTAAATTCAACCGCGAGTCTTTGAGTCGACGTGGCCATAGACTTTAACACATCAAAATTTGTTAAATTCAACCGCGAGTCTTTGAGTCGACGTGGCCATAGACAATAATATCTAAAAATTTGTTAAATTCAACCGCGTATCTGTAAGTCGACGTGGCCATAGACAATAATATCTGAAAATTTGTTAAATTCAACCGCGAGTCTGTGAGTCGACGTGGCCATAGACAATAATATCTGAAAAGTTGTTAAATTCAACCGCGAGTCTTTGAGTCGACGTGACCATAGACTATAACATATCAAAATTTGTTAAATTCAACCGTGAGTCTTTGAGTCGACGTGGCCATAGACTAAGACATATCGAAACTTGTTAAATTCAACCGCGAGTCTTTGAGTTGACGTGACCATAGACTATAACACATCAAAATTTGTTAAATTCAACCGCGAGTCTTTGAGTCGACGTGGCCATAGACAATAATATCTAAAAATTTGTTAAATTCAACCGCGAGTCTTTGAGGCGACGTGGCCATAGACTTTAACACATCAAAATTTGTTAAATTCAACCGATAGTCTTTGAGTCGACGTGGCCATAGACAATAATATCTGAAAAGTTGTTAAATTCAACCGCGAGTCTTTGAGTCGACGTGACCATAGACTATAACATATCAAAATTTGTTAAATACAACCGCGAGTCCTTGAGTCGGCGTGACCATAGACTACAACATATAAAAATTTGTTAAATTCTACCGCGAGTCGGTGAGTCGACGTGGCCATTGATTTCAATATATCAGAATTCACTAAATCTACCCGCGAGTCTCTGAGTCGACGTGACCATTGACTCCAATATATCACAATTCATTAAATCTACCCGCGAGTCCTTGAGTCGACGAGACCATCGACCATAATATATAATAGTAGACAGAACGTAAAATCCAACAGACATCGGAAATCTCCAAGCTCATCGGAACGCGACACAAAGAACTGCCACGTGGACACAGCTGAAACTTCAACCCTCCTGAGACAGAGCCGATAGACGGATATTTCCGACGGCGCCAAGCAACGAAAGCCGAGGTACAACAAGCCGTCCTTGTTCCCGAGCATAAGCCCGAACTAGATCCGCAGCCGTGCAGCGTTACCATCGTAGACTAAGTTTCCCTATATCATAACCTTTGTGAAGTCCTATAAACACATCAATAAAGATCTTGCACAGAATTTGTATCTCAAACCATATAGTTTCACTCTCAGTCACTGCAAATATAAATTTTCTGTGGCGAGCCCTACCCCCGCGAGCGCATCCCAGCAAACGGAGGTAACTTGTCGTTACAGTGGCGCCCGAGCAGGGACAGAGAGTTGAATAAACAGTTTTAAAAAGAGAAAAGATACAAATTCGGAACTCAGCGCAACATGGAGGACACAATACGTCTGACATGGGCTTACGGTCTACGCAAAGAGGAATTGACGACGTATCTGGGAGAATTTGGACGTGAAACTGGTGGAACAGTCGAGGAATTGAGGAAACGGTTTGTACAATTTCTTGGCGAGCAGCATGACCCAAAGCGACGTGCTAAACTGCTGATCCTACAGTCGAAACATGAGACGACTACGTCACCATCCGCGTCAAGACCCGCATCGCCAAAGAGTGTACCGACCATTGCTGTAACCAACGTGGACGGTAAAGCACTTTCGCCGGAAAAACTCGAACAGGAGCTGGAGAAGCTTAACGACAGGAATGTTAGAGATGCTCGATTCTATGGAGAGTGTTCTTCCGATAAAGGGGAGAAGGCCACCGACGCATCGCACAAGGAGCAACCGACGTCCGCGACTTCGATGAGAACCACGGCCGAGCAAGTCAGAAAATGGAACGTATCATACGACGGGGAATGCGAGCCCTGGGACTTCTTAGAGAGGATCGAGGAGCTCACCACTATGTATGGCCTAGAGACAAATCTATTACCGGCAGTTATGCCGGAGGTACTGAGAGGTAAAGCGCTAGTATGGTACCGAAACAACAACAAACATTGGAGTACGTGGGAGAGTTTCCGAGAAGCGTTACTTAAGTTCTTCCTTCCGCTACGGTATTTCGAACACCTGGAGGAAGAGATACGGAAGAGAAGGCAAAAACCACGAGAAACATTCAAGAACTTTTCACTCCACATGCAGAACCTTATGAGACACAGCAACCTTACAGAGGCCCAGAAGGTAGAGAAGATTTTCCGTAATGCGCTTCCCGAGTACCAGTGGTATATACGAAGGAGAGACTTTCTTACCCTGGAGGATCTGCTGGGAATGGCGGAAGATATGGAGGGTATACCCGCGTTACCACCGACCACACGAGAGCAACATCGCCGGATGGACCCGGAAGAGCGACAGGAAAGTCAATTGCCCCGAATAAATCCCCGGACTGCCTGTAGGCGCTGCGGGCGAGACGGCCATTTCGCATACAATTGTGACGGAGTACCCATCCTTTTCTGTTGGGTTTGTGGTCGGCGAGAGGTAAGAACCATCCAATGCTGCCGGCGTCGGTCGGGAAACTCGGAGTGGGCTCGTATCGGAAGCGGGGTTACGAGTCCCGAGGCGAATCAAAACCCCCAGTAAAAACCAAGTTACGCCTCGAGTCGTCTAGGTTGGTTGCGTCAGTTGTCATCGGCGGGGTTCATGTAGATGCGACCGTAGATACAGGAGCGACAAAATGTTTCATCAGCAGGGAATTCGCACAGAGAATCGAAAAGACCAGCACTCGGTTAGCGCACAGCTCTATTGTTACCATGGCAGATGGCACCCAGCAACATGTCAACACCGCCCTGGAAGTAGACGTTTTGGTCGGAAACGATATTACCCGTGAAAGATTCTTGATTATGCCACAGACAACTGAGGATGTTATACTCGGGTTAGATTGGTTGAGGAAATGCAACGCTCAAATTACATGCGCGGGACATACATGTAAGTTTGACACGCCGATCACATCCAACTATACCACAGAAAGAATCCTGCACCTCACGGTCACGAAGGACGATTCGAAAGGGCAAGAACCGGTCAACACAGCCGATGGAGAACATGGACCTGGCAAAGTCGTACTAGGAGATCATAGTCCTCAAGACCAGCATAGAATTCAAACATTCTTAGACACGGAGCTACAGAAGTTTAGAGAATTGCATGGGCTGTCAACTGTTGCGAGGCATAAAATCGTACTCACCGATGACCGGCCATTTAAGATGCGGTATGCGCCACGGAATCCGGCTATGCAAGCGATAATCGACGAGAAAATTAACGAACTGTTGGCTAAGGGTTACATCGAACCATCACGAAGTGCGTATAGCTCTCCAATTACACTAGCCAAAAAGAAGAACGGAACCTGGAGGCTATGTATGGATTTCCGTCATCTCAACAGCCGCTCCGACCCTGACGCTTACCCATTGCCGAGAATCTCCTCCATCCTAGATAGACTCCGAGAAGCCAGGTACGTCAGTAGCCTCGATTTGAAAGATGGGTATTGGCAAATACCAATGGAGGAAGATAGCAAGAAATACACAGCATTTACGGTCGCCGGCCGCGGATTGTATCAATGGCGTGTTATGCCCTTTGGACTCCACTCCGCTCCGGCTACATTCCAACGGGCGCTGGACAGCGTCATCGGTCCGGAACTGGAACCTTTTGCGTTTGCATATCTCGATGACATCATTGTGACGGGTAAAACTCTGGATGAACATCTTGCGAACCTAGCTGAAGTCTTCCGCCGTCTTAGAGCGGCCAACCTGAAAATAAATCCGGAGAAATGCGAGTTCTTCAAGCGGGAGACCAGATATCTTGGTCATGTTGTCAGTGGAGAGGGCATTCATACAGACCCGGATAAAGTGGCGGCAATACAAGAAATGGCGGCGCCAACTAACCTGAAGGAGCTGCGTCGATTTCTGGGAGTAGTGTCGTGGTATCGCCGTTTTGTTCCGGAATTTGCCACTTTAGCTTATCCTTTAACATCGCAGCTTAAGAAGGGCAAACACTGGAAATGGACAGAGGACCAACACACTGTCTTTGAGATCCTAAAGGCGAGACTCACCGAGGCTCCGGTGTTGGCATGCCCGGATTTTTCGAAACCATTTAAGTTGCAGACGGATGCCAGCGAATGCGGTTTGGGAGCCGTACTGACCCAAGAATTAGAGGAAGGCGAACGTGTGATCGCATATGCGAGTAGGACACTTAATGGAGCTGAAAAAAACTATTCAGCCACGGAGAAGGAGTGTCTGGCCATCGTGTGGGGTATTCGTAAAATGCGGCCGTATTTAGAAGGGTATGAGTTCCAAGTTATCACTGACCATTTGTCGCTGAAGTGGCTGAACTCCATTGATACCCCCACCGGACGTTTGGCACGGTGGGCACTCGAGTTGCAGCAGTACAAATTTACCGTACAATACAGGAAGGGCAGATACAACGTGGTCGCCGATGCTTTATCGCGGCAACCCCTCGAAACGCTGCAGAGAGCCGTAGTGGATGATAAGCCTACGTGCCCTTGGCTGACAAAGAAGATGGAGGAGGTGAGACTCAAACCAGAAAAATTCTCGGATTTCCTCGTCATTGACAACCAACTGTTCCGACATATCGCCAGACACCCGAATGATGAAGATTGCACCCCATGGAAGTTGTGTGTGGCGACACATTTGCGAGAACGTGTTTTGAAAGAGAGCCACGACCAGCCCGCCGCAGGACACCTAGGAATTCGGAAGACGATCAACCGGGTTTGCAACAGATACTACTGGCCGGGAATGGTACGTGACGTAGCTAATTTTGTTCGGAGTTGTCAATCGTGCCAACAATACAAGCCATGCCAAGTAGCACCCGCAGGAGAAATGCTAGTTACGATACCCGAAGAGCCGTGGGCAACTGTATGCGCGGATTTTGTCGGACCTTTACCGCGAACGAAACACGGGAATACAATGCTGCTAGTCTTGTTCGACCGGTTTACCAAGTGGATTGAGTTGGTACCCCTGCGCAAGGCCACCGCAGAGAACGTCATAAAAGGATTCCGAGAGCGGATACTAGCGCGGTTCGGAACGCCAAAGGTGTTAGTTACTGACAACGGGAGCCAGTTTGCAAGCAAGAGCTTAAGTAAATATCTTGAAGAAATAGGAGTACGGCAACAATTTACAGCCCCGTACACTCCCCAAGAAAACCCGACCGAACGGGCAAACCGTACGATTAAAACTATGATCGCTCAGATAGCACGCAACGAGCATAACAAATGGGATGAAAGCCTCCCAGAAATAAGCTTAGCCCTGAATACGAGTACATCTGAGTCGACCGGATATAGTCCTGCGTATTTGGTGCAAGGACGAGAACCTCGGTTGCCGGCCGCCCTCTTCGATGAAGTTGTACCAGGCACAGGCACAGCAGTGTGCAACCCCGAGCAAAAATCTAAGGAACTACAGGAGGTCTTCAAGCTGGTTAGACATCATTTAGGTAGAGCAGCCGAGGATCAACGCAGGCACTTTAACCTACGAAGACGACCCTGGAGGCCGAAGATAGGAGACCTAGTTCTTGTTAAACAACACCCACTTTCGAAAGCCGTGGAAAGTTTCGCAGCCAAGTTGGCACCTAAATACGGTGGGCCTTATCGAGTTGTGAGCTTCATATCACCCGTGATCGTTCGCGTTCTCGACCCTCAAACCGACAATACTCGCAACGCACATATAAGTGAACTCAAACCTTACGTAACTACTAATCCATCCTTTTCCGCTAATAATCAAACCATGCACTCGAAGTAATTTCTGTTATTTTCGCCCGTCTCCATCTCTTCCACAGATTTATCTTGACTACAATGGGTAAACGAAGCCGTAAAACGACCAAGACACTTACCAAGGCGTTCTATAAGGAGCGCTACATGCAGCTTGAGGCACGGACGCCAACGATCCGCATCAGCACACTACGGCGACAAGTACCCCTGGACCCCATACATTCTTTGGCCGAGTGTTACGTGGTGGTGAATCGGCTTACCGAAAGCGAATTGGCCCAACTGAAGCTGCCAGACGAAAGCAAAGATCAAGGAGGCTCAACCACACCGCTCAGGGATTCCCTAGTAGAGGTTGTAGGTACCCCCGCCAGGAAGCCATACCAGCCTATAACTTCCCCCATCTCCGAGCCGGAAGTCATCAACCTGGTGTCCGAGGATGAGGTGATCGAGCTCTCGAGCGGAACCGAGGATGTCACACCAACCCGTGCAAGCAAACCCCCTTCCCACGTGGCGACGCCTGTCGTGTCGCCCTTCTACGCCGCGGGCATCAACATGGTAGTGCAAATAGCCAGGTCATATGAGAAGGTCATCCATCGGTGGAAGTTCTGCCCATCACCCACGGCCTCTGGCCCTGAGTTGCCCCAAGAGACGGAAGACCCAACGTTGCTGCACCAGCCAATCTTCATCCCCAACGACTTTGTGACGCCACCCCGGAAGACACGAGATTCCATTAGTAGCCCATCATCAACGGCGTCAGCGGCAGACTACAACTCGGCTTTCCTGGAACTGGCACATGGCCGTCCAGCAGAACGGGAATCCATGTATTCCGCCGTATATTCACCCAGGTCATCGACATCGTCGTCTGCCATGTCGGTAATGGCCTCATCGCTGGACCTCGGAGGGGATGAGAAATTGGATACGGGTGGAACCTCGGAGAAAACTGTGGAGAAAGTGGCGGAGCAAACGTTCAGCTGTCCAGTGAAACTGCCGGAAGATGTGAAGCGGCAGTTGGAGAACCATGTTGCGGCGGAGTTGAAGGCATGGAAGCCGGGCAAGCGGACCAAGGCGCTAGTTACGGTGGCGGACCAATGGTTCCGCATATTAATTACCCGCGTCGGATCAGTCACCATCCACCCCCGATGAGGGAGGGGTAGTGTGAGGACGAAAATCGTCCCTCATTTTCGGCCACACAAAGCCTATGTCCAAACGGGATGACCTGGTGGAGTCCAGAATTTGTTTTTTTCTTTTTTTTTTGATTTATACTTTATTTCGGAAATATCTTTTCTTTTTTTTCTTTTATTTTCTTTTGTGTGTCATTAAAGCCTATTTCTATACTCCATACAATGTTTCATTATTGCCGAACAGGGGGGCAAAACTACAGGTACAGTTGAGTCCAAAACACGTGGCTTGGGATCGACCAATTGTTTAGTTACTAGCGTGGTCCCGTTACTCAAAACACAAACAAGGTCCCGTTATCCGAGAGGCCACGTGGTGAGAATAGAAGCAGAGCGGCAGCGTCGGGAAGGCTGTTGGAAAGAAACCTGGAAATCAATACCAGGCTATAAAAGCGAGCGAATAGTCAAAGTAGGGATCAGTCGTGTACCGCCCGCCATTGAACGAACAAGTGCTACCAGCAGCGACATCAACAGAAAGTGGTAAACAGGAGGTGAGTTGACACAGTGTGATAGTGCGAATAGTGATTAACATATGCAAATTTATTAAATTCTATCGCGAGTCTTTGAGTCGACGTGGCCATAGACTATAATATCTAAAAAATTGTTAAATTCAACCGCGAGTCTTTGAGTCGACGTGGCCATAGACTTTAACACATCAAAATTTGTTAAATTCAACCGAGAGTCTTTGAGTCGACGTGGCCATAGACTATAATATCTAAAAATTTGTTAAATTCAACCGCGAGTCTTTGAGTCGACGTGGCCATAGACTTTAACACATAAAAATTTGTTAAATTCAACCGCGAGTCTTTGAGTCGACGTGGCCATAGACTTTAACACATCAAAATTTGTTAAATTCAACCGAGAGTCTTTGAGTCGACGTGGCCATAGACTATAATATCTAAAAATTTGTTAAATTCAACCGCGAGTCTTTGAGTCGACGTGGCCATAGACTTTAACACATAAAAATTTGTTAAATTCAACCGCGAGTCTTTGAGTCGACGTGGCCATAGACTTTAACACATCAAAATTTGTTAAATTCAACCGCGAGTCTTTGAGTCGACGTGGCCATAGACAATAATATCTAAAAATTTGTTAAATTCAACCGCGTATCTGTAAGTCGACGTGGCCATAGACAATAATATCTGAAAATTTGTTAAATTCAACCGCGAGTCTGTGAGTCGACGTGGCCATAGACAATAATATCTGAAAAGTTGTTAAATTCAACCGCGAGTCTTTGAGTCGACGTGACCATAGACTATAACATATCAAAATTTGTTAAATTCAACCGTGAGTCTTTGAGTCGACGTGGCCATAGACTAAGACATATCGAAACTTGTTAAATTCAACCGCGAGTCTTTGAGTTGACGTGACCATAGACTATAACACATCAAAATTTGTTAAATTCAACCGCGAGTCTTTGAGTCGACGTGGCCATAGACAATAATATCTAAAAATTTGTTAAATTCAACCGCGAGTCTTTGAGGCGACGTGGCCATAGACTTTAACACATCAAAATTTGTTAAATTCAACCGATAGTCTTTGAGTCGACGTGGCCATAGACAATAATATCTGAAAAGTTGTTAAATTCAACCGCGAGTCTTTGAGTCGACGTGACCATAGACTATAACATATCAAAATTTGTTAAATACAACCGCGAGTCCTTGAGTCGGCGTGACCATAGACTACAACATATAAAAATTTGTTAAATTCTACCGCGAGTCGGTGAGTCGACGTGGCCATTGATTTCAATATATCAGAATTCACTAAATCTACCCGCGAGTCTCTGAGTCGACGTGACCATTGACTCCAATATATCACAATTCATTAAATCTACCCGCGAGTCCTTGAGTCGACGAGACCATCGACCATAATATATAATAGTAGACAGAACGTAAAATCCAACAGACATCGGAAATCTCCAAGCTCATCGGAACGCGACACAAAGAACTGCCACGTGGACACAGCTGAAACTTCAACCCTCCTGAGACAGAGCCGATAGACGGATATTTCCGACGGCGCCAAGCAACGAAAGCCGAGGTACAACAAGCCGTCCTTGTTCCCGAGCATAAGCCCGAACTAGATCCGCAGCCGTGCAGCGTTACCATCGTAGACTAAGTTTCCCTATATCATAACCTTTGTGAAGTCCTATAAACACATCAATAAAGATCTTGCACAGAATTTGTATCTCAAACCATATAGTTTCACTCTCAGTCACTGCAAATATAAATTTTCTGTGGCGAGCCCTACCCCCGCGAGCGCATCCCAGCAAACGGAGGTAACTTGTCGTTACACGCTGAACACTAAACAATAAGTGGGATAGCGCGATCAACTCCACATTTTGGAATACAGTAAAATCTCGATAACTTGAGATGTCACTATCCAGAGGTTAAATCCACCAAAAATAGCGAAAATCAGGCGCCACCCTTATATGGGAGCTATATCAAAACGAGGACGTATACTGAAAATTCTCTGCAAGACTGTTTACGACCCCCAAAAGTGACTATATCTCCAAACTATCGAAAATCGGGAGGTACTGCTTTATGGGAGCTATATCAAAACGTGAACCTAAAACTGTTGCATACCGATCGCAAATAAAAAGGCGTGTCTTTCGGTCGATATGAATATGTATGCCCTCCTCTTTAAATTACATTAAAACCAAATTTTAGCCATTTCGGTGTGAAAATGATGTTAAATCCTCAAAAATAGCGAAAATCAGCCGGTACCGTTCTATGGGAGCTATATCAAAACGTGGAACTATACTGACAATTCTCTGCAGTAATAATTACGACCCCAACCGAGATCAACAATCCAATATACCGATCATTATACGTGTGTCACAAAGTGCTTTAAACTGTCAATTTATGGTGAAGGGTATAATAAAAGAGATTTTATATCTTAAATTTGGGGGATACCATTACATGGAATTTATGTCCAAAACATTTATTTATATTATGAAGTTTCTAGAGGGATGCCTAATTATGGCTGTATCAATGCTGGATAGATAACTAAAGTTTGCACGGAGAACCCAAACAACGGGCCAGCAACGCGGACCGGGTCAGCTAGTTTATATATATATATATATATATATATATATATATATATATATATATCGTTATGATTAAAAACTTATGGATATTCGTGCTTGTGACTAGGTCGGACGGCTTTGTTCTTTTAAGTCTTCGTACCAAACCAACTGGATCAGCAAGGGTAGATGCTTCCGGAATAACATGATCTCTTAAAAGGGTATAATGTTTTCTTGGCGCGTTTGCGATACCACGGAGTGGTTTGTTTTGAAATCGTTGTTTTTATTCATGCACCCTCACAATTGTGCGTCATAAGTCCACGCCGGTTTAAGGGTTTGGTTATTAATTGTTATTTTATTTTCAATAAAAGTTTTGACTTTCTACTAATTAACCAATTTAATTTCTTGAATTTTTTTGAAGTTATGTTGCTTTTGTTTTATCGTGTTCATTCCAACGAAGTTTTGCATTTAAGGTCATGCCTAAATATTTTGCAGCATTTGCATATGGGACCTGTATTTCATCGTTAAACATAGTTAATGATATTTTGGTTTGTAAAGTTAATATGTGTTGATTTAGAGCTGTTGAGTTTTATGCCCAACTTTCTTGTCCACTCTATTACAGAGTTTAGGGTGGTTTGTAGTCTCTTCTTGGCCTCATTTTCAGTTTTGGCAACGGATAAAAGTGCTGTATCATCCAGCCATTGTCGTTCCTTCAAATTGGGGAATATCGCTAGTGAATAAGATATACAATAGAGGACCTAAGACGATTCCTTAAGGAGCCCCAGCTTGTATTTTTCGTAATTGTGAATATTCATCTTCCTTAGTTTTAGCATCAGACTTGAATGACACACTTTATCGAAGGCTTGTGAAAAATCCAAAAATACAGCAGAACAAATATTTCTTTCCTCCAGTGCCTTTTCAATTATATCCGTAATACGATGCACTTGATCAATAGTTGAATGTGAGTTTCTGAATCCAAATTGGTGGCTTGTTATTAAATGATTGCTTTCTATTAAATGCAAGTGCGCAATATTTTTTCATACACTTTTGATAAAATAGGCCAAAGTTAGATAGGCCTATAACACTTGAGCTCTGTCGGAGGTTTGCCCGGCTTTGGTATCATTACTACCTCGACTACTTTCCAAAATAATGAGACATATTTCAACCTAAATGTAGCGTTAAACATTTGTGTTAAATTGAGAATTATTTTCATTGGTACGTGTCTAAGCACTTCAGTTGTAATTAGATCAAACCCTAGGCATTTTTTTTAATTTTAGTTTACTGTCTATACTTTTCAAAACTTCTTGTGATGTCACTTCTGGAGTATATTCCTCATTATCGTTAGCATCATCCAGTTCATTTGTATCATGTAATATATTGGAGTTATTAGTAAAAACGTCAGCAAGATAAGTAGAGAACAAATCAGCTTTTTAACTATTCGTTTTTTTCGCTTAACAATGGCTGTTTGAAATAGTGTCATTAATATAGGTGAGTGGTCAGAGTTTAAATCATAACCATCTTCTATCTTTATACATGACTTTGATACCTTATTGATTATAAAGAAATCGATGAGGTCAGGGATTTTATTTCTATAACTGGGTCAATATGTAGGATTTCCAGTGGACACAACGTCACACCCATTTTCTATTATAGCCTTTCGAAGTTCGTTGCCTTTGGGAAAATTTAAACGAGATCCACAGAGAGTATTTTTGGCTTTATAGTTTCCACCCATAATAAACTTTGATCCGGGCTTGTTTATAAGATTTTTGTAATCAACTGATTTTTATGCAGTGTTACTAACAGATTCGAGAGTTTAACTTTATATTAACTGTGGTTTCTTCAGTACTGAACTTTTTTTCTTCGTGGTGTTTAAATTTTTTTTTTCGGGCACATCTTTCAAAATTTCAAAGATATCGCTAAATAGCAGTCTACGGTCTGAACGAGAATGGTCTCAAAAAAAACCTAAAATCTTCAATTGAAATTGATAAAATTGATGGTCCAGTTCCAAGATTGTCCGATATTTTTTTTCTTCCCCCACAAATGGTTTTCGGTACTGACGGTCATCTAAGAATGTATTTTAATCAGTTATTTTTCTTTCAGCTTTTCTGCTTGGTTCCTGGTCCTTGGTCTGTCCATCTAAACCTTGTAATCATCGAAATTTTGATCGGATCGTCACCAAATTGTGGGTGTTGATGAGGGTCCCGGAGGGGAAGAAGCCTTTGGTGATGGTCGGATAATATTTAGGGGTCGGAATGGGCAAACAATTTATTTGGAGAGAAAGTCAACGTTTTTTCCAAAGCAAATATCTCAGCTTCTGTAAGGGGTATATCTAAAGCAACACCTGCCAATGAAAGTAGAAAATATCGCCTTTGCAACGATGTAACGTTCGTTGTCGTGGGTGGTCAAACAAACGAAGATATCGCAATAGCCGCTAATAGAACACAACTTTTCATTTTGGATATCATGACGAATATCACAGCTTTGGTTGGCGACTTTCTAAAAGCAAAGTCTGACTATGAAAGTAGAAAATCCCATCTTTACAATGATGCAAAGTAGGTTGGTGTAGGTGGCCATATAACGGAGACATCGCAGTAGTCGGTAATACATCCCATTTTTCCATTTGTTTGTAATCACGCTACAGGTCGCAATTTTAGTCCGATCGTCACCAAATTTTGGGGGTCGGAATGGGCAAAAAAGTTATTTGGAGAAAAAGTCAACATTTTAGTAGAAAACATCACCTTTGTAACGATGTAAATTAGGTTGTCCTAGGTGGTAAAATAACGAAGATATCGCATTGTCGCAAATAAAACACTACTTTTCATTTTTTCGATTTCTTCGTTGGGGGTATACAACTTTCCCGCAGAAATTTTTAGGTTTGGGTCCACGCCTTCATATAGCCCCCATAGAACGGTTCCTCCCGATTTTCAGAATTTTGAAGGTTGTGGCCACATTAATCCATCGAAATGGCTGAAATTTGGTAGTTGGTCTTCATTTGGGGTATTAAACGTTCCATATGAAATTTGTTGGTTATTGTCCACGGCTTTATATAGCCCCCATAGAACCTACCTCCCGGTTTTCGGTGTTTCGAAGCTTGTGGCCTCAATATTCCCCAGAAGTGGCTGATATTTGGTATTTAGTCTTCGTTGGGGATATACAACTTTCTCCCAGAAACTTTTCGGTACAGGTCCACGTCATAGTATAGCCCCCATAGAACGGTACCTCCTGATTTTCGGTATTTTGAAGCTTGTGATCTCAATATCCCCTCGAAGTGACTGAAATTTGGTAGTTTGTCTTCGTTATACAACTTTCCACCTGAAATTTGTCGGTATAGGTCCACGCCCTCATTTAGCCCCCATAGGACGATACCTCCCAATTTTCGGTATTTTTGGAATTCACTTCAATACAGTTTGTGGTGGGACCTTTGTTCATGTCATTTTGTATTAACAGCATAAAACAATTCTTACCGTATACCCCCTCCAGAGGGGAAAGGGGTAGAATGTTACGCTCGTGGTTTCTTAAAACACTCTTCGCAGCAGCACAAAGCTGTAACCGGCGCATTGGCTTGATTTTTACGCTCTAAATATTTTTGGCCACTTTCTCCATACAAGTGGATCCACTGTGTTATGGGCCCACAGAAACCTGAGGCTTTGATGTCAACAGGGATAATTTTGTCAGGCACATATCTTCTAAATCGCTTGGAATTTTGGATTACTCGTGGAGGCAAAGTTGTAGCTCTCGTCCTAAAGAAAAATAATTGTGAACAAATTAAATCCATTCGACCACGTCTTCAAGGTCAAAATCGTCAAGGTCCAATTTACATAATGTTTGTTTTTTCTCGGATTTGCGGATCTGTAGATAGTAAACCGATCAAAATTAAAGCAAACAACAAACTAGAAACATGTTCGCTAGATCTCAGTAAGCATCTTTCTAGAACATACAAAATCTGTAGAAAAAGTCCTTAATGGCCAAAATAGCTAAACAGATGCGAATTTTATCCTCATTTCTTGGTTTCCGCTCCATAGGTTCTGAACCGAACAAAATTCAAAAAAGCTATCAACCACAATAATGTATCAAATATATCAGCAAACAACTTTCTGGAACATACGAAATGTCTATGAACGATTCTTAAATGCGAAAAAAGCAAAAACTTTCGAAAACGTTAGATTTTTATACTTTTTTTCTCCAATTCTGGTAAGGATACAATCAACTACAAAAATGTGCCTACGATTTCAATAAACAACTTTCTAGAACATATGGAAGGTATAATTGACTTTGTCACATCGAAATATTCGTCGGAGAACCTATAAAGCATAATCAGCATAAAATTCTAAGTCGAAATAGAATTCCGACCATCCATCTGTTGGAATCAGGATAAAGCTCGCAATTTTTAAGATAGAGCTTTGTAATTAGGTATAGACGTTCCCGTTCGATATAGCCATTATAGAACGGGACATCCTGATTTTCGGTATTTTGAAGGTTGTGTCCTCGATATCCCATCAAAATGACTGAAATTTGGTAGATAGTCTTCGTTGGGGATGCAAGACTTTCCAACTAAAATTTGTCGCATAGGTCCACGCCTTTATATAGCCCCCATAGAACAGTACCTACCGATTTTCTGTATTTTGATGGCAATGGCCTTAATATCCCACCAACATTGCTGAAATTTGGTACTCAGTCTTCGTTGAGAATATAAAACTATCCACCTGCAATTTGTCGCTATTGGACCACGTTTTCAGATAGCCCCATATGACAGTACCTCCTGATTTTCGGTATTGTGAAGGTTGTGGCCTCAATATCTCACCGAAATTTCATATTTAGTCTATGTGGGGGGTAAACAAAACTTTATGCCTGAAATTTGTCTATATAGGTCCTCATCTTCATATGGCCCCCATAGAACTGTACCTACCGATTTTCGGTATATATTTTAAAGATTGTGGCCCCAATATCCTACCGAAACGTCTTCGGTGTTTTGGAATTTTTAGGCAAATTATTCACCGAAATAACTGAAATTTGGTACTAAGTCTTCGCTAAAGGTACAAGACATTTACATATATAGGTACAAAAAATCGATTGCAAAAAACAGACTGTATAGGTTCGCCTTTTTTATTATAAGCGTAGCCACCATTTCAGGTTTTTTGAAGATTTTAGTCAAACTTTTTTACCGAATTGGTAGAATAGCATTGTTGTGTTCCCAGAAGATTGAAAACTTACACGCAATCATACTGCCCATATAAATCCGAGACTAAGCTAAGTTAAACCTGCTTAACCCAATTTAATGTATTTCGAGAGTTTTTATACCCTACACCACTATGTGGAAAGGGTATTATAAGTTTGTTTTGGTAAAAAATCATGTAACTCCGCGAAATATTCGTCGGAGACCCCCAATGAGGTATACCAATCTTCATATCTCGGCGAGATAAAGCGATTTTTAGATGTGTGTCCGTCCGTCCGTCCGTCCGTGTGTCCGTCTGTCCATTATAAATTGTAATCAAACTCCAGGCCGCAATTATGGACCGATCGTCATGAAATTTGGTATAGAGGTCGGTTTCACATCAGAATAGATCGCTATTTTAATAGGTGATGATCGTGAAATATTTAGTGGGTAAAATGGACCAAAAACATAATTTTTATCCGATTTTGTAGAGCAGCTAGAGGTCGCAATAATAGTCCGATCGCCTCGAAATTTTAAATAAGGTTCGAGTGTATGACAAAGAAGAAGCATGCAATTTGAGATGGCGATCAGATAATATTTAGAGGGTTAAATGGACCACAACTTTTGTGTGAAAATTGTGAACATTTTTAATATACAGCTTATAAATTTCTTCCTGGAAGAGACATTTCTGGCAAGTAAGCTATACTTGGAAGAGGAACGCTTGACCTTTCTATTGCTTTCAATTGTGTTGGTGGACATGATAAGATAACAGAGTTACAGCCTAATATACCCAGTTATATGTTTGTAGAGTTATCAAAAACAAGCTAAAGTTCGCAATTATAGCTCAATAATCACGAAATTTTGCAAGAGGTAAAAGTTTAGGTAGAAGAAGATGCCTACAATTTTGGATGATGATCTTATATTATTTAGCGGGTGAAATGGACCATTACTTTTGTATGAAAAATACAAAAAAAAATATTTTTGGTCTACATTTTATTTCCTGGAGTGCGTATGCCGGCAAAGTAGACTACATATGGGAATAGAACTACTGATCTTCCCCCTGATGCAAATTCCAATCACGAGTCTGCTAGATAACTGGCCTACTGCTTAATATATAATGTGTTTTGTGTAGAGAACCACATTTCCCTATTCCCAGTGTTTGCATTATTGCAAATTACATAATGCCCTAACGTTTTTATTGTCCAATTGGATTTGTATACATACATTGCAGCATGGTTCGCTTTGCCAGCTCTTTCCTTCAGTAAGGTTTGCGGCATTTTCTGAGTATTTCAGTCATATAAAACTTCTCTACAAGTGGTGTCTTTGGGCACGTCGTTCGGACTCGGAGATAAGCTGTGGGTCCCATATCATTGAGCGAATATGAATTGGGGTACACTCACTCAGTGATATGAGAGAAGTCTCCCTTGTCCCTTCTGAGATGTTTGTGAAACAACTACAGTCGAAATCGCTTATAACGTAGTCGTTTATAACGTCATATCGCTTATAACGACGAAATCAAAAAGTCCCGAATTTCTGCCCTTTATATTCCACACTAATAAATATCGCTTATAACGTCATATTATATTATTATTTATTATTTAAGTGTGGTGTGATACGGTACCAGAATCCACAAAGTTATTTCTTACAATAAGTTTATTTGTTCCATAAAGAAATTTTGATTTGTGAAAAGCTAATTCCAAGTGGTAAAGGAGTAGGGTATCACATGGTCGGCCCCGTCCGACTATAGCCTTGGCTTACTTGTTTTTTTAAATTTTTTATCCGAGATTTCTGTAATTTAATATAGCGTGTTGCCAGGAGTTCAAAAGCTCAATTCGGAAAATTGTAAATATTAGCTCTTTAACTGATAATAACCCCAATTGGGATATACTATTAAGGGATTTAAAGTTCGGCCCGACCGAACTTATCGTCGTTCTAACTTGTTATTTTGCTTTAATTTAGTGTGGATGAACACTACGTAAATGTTTTATCAATGCGTATACGCACAAAAGTACGCACTTCAAAATTAAATACAATTTATTGACATTAAAGTTTTTGCAATTTAAGGATTTATTATACCCTCAGCCTTTAGGCTAAGAAGGGTATATACACTTTGATACGATGAAAATGTGCCTCATCGAAATAATGGTTTTAGACCCCAAGTATGTTTGGACGAAATGTGTTTCAGACAATTTGGAGTCGATCTAGCCTTGTCCGTCCGTCTGTCTGTCTGTCCTGCTGGCTGGAGCGCACGATAACTCTCGAACAAATGAACCGATTCGGTTCAAATTTTGGCTTTCGTAATATTTTGCCCAAACTTAGTTTAAGTTCGAAGATGAGCTACATCGGTCCACTCCTTCCGATACCTCCCCCACAAAAGTTCGAAAATGTTCGGAAAGTTTGTGCGCACGATAACTCTTGAAAGGAGTGACCGATTTGGTCCATACTTTGTATAGCTTAAACTTTCTACCAGGGTAATATGAGGTTCCAATATGGTCTCAATAGGTCCACTCCTTCGGATACCTCCCACACAAAATTTCGGAAAAGTTCAGTTTAGGGCCATCTCTCGAATCGCTTGGATTTTTGTTTTAGCAACTTGTATTCACTACCCTCCATACGACGGTACAAGTTTCATCAGGGGCAAGTCCATACTTCCCGAGAAAATAGCATGAAAGTTGCAAAAAAACCCCTATGACACCGTGTGAGGTGGATAAAGCGCAAGATAACTTTCAAACGGATTTGCCGATTCGGTACAAAAAATGGCCTTAGTAATATTTTGCCCAAACATAGTTTAAGTTTGAAGACAAGCCATATCGGTCCACTCCTTCAGGTACCTTCCCCACAAAAGTTCAAAAATGTTCGGAAAAATTGTTCGTACGGTAACTCTTGAAGGGAGTGGCCGAATTGGTCTATACTTTACACATCCTAATTTATCTACCAGATATAGATCAGGTTTAAATATGGACTATATTTGTCCACTCCATCCGGTACCTCCCACACAAAATTTTCGGATAAGTTCACTATAAGACTTGATATCGAATCACTTTGAATTTTTTGAAGCAACTTGCATTCGCTGACTCATTTACGATGGTAAAAGTTTTTTAGGGGCAAGTCCATACTTCTTGAGCAAACAGCCCGATGAGTGTAAAAATCCCCTATGGCACCATATGTTGTGACTGGAGATCCACATACATAACGGTCAATGTCGATCCACTCCTTTTAGTATCTCCTCCGCAGAACTTTTGATCTTTAATCCTAATCAACATTTTTGTTCTGTTCAAACCACCAACAATTGTTAAAACCCCCTAAATACACACGTATTTTGGGAAAAAATTGTTTCAATATACACAGGCTGGGGGTATATCTCTATCGGCAAAGCCGACTGATATTTTTTACTTGTTTTTATATTGGTGAGGACATTTCACTGTTTATAAATAAAACGTTCGTTTCTCTACCCACTACTTTTCCAGAATTTGTCGAACAAAACACCAACTATGGTTCGAAATAGATAAAATCTTAATTAGCAACATTTGCAAGTTAATGACCGCAAATGTTTTTTGTCGCTCTTGTTCTTTTCTCTTTTGACAATGTTAGGAGTTCTTGGAATGAGTGAAATCAAATAGTTAAACAAAACAAAACGTTTCATATGAAAGAAAATTTTAAGTGAAAAGGGGACATAACAAAATCCGTAAAATTGCGTGAATTAATTCGCACAACATTTATATGGAAATATTGTTCAAAAGATAGGAATCATGTTTGCTTATGTTGAAAAATTGAGGTATTTGTGCTACTTTTCTACAATGTTTTTATAGTGAAAGCATTTCAGAAATATTTTTGGAAAGCATTCGTTTAAGCATTTATGCAAATTAAAATAATAAAAATATTTTTATATAAAGTTTCTGCATTAATGTACGCTTTTGCTAAATTAATTTTTTGTAGAATTTCCCACTTTTTTATTTCATTAATTTATTCTTTTTAATTTAAACACTCGCACAAGTATTTCATTCATGTTTCACATTCTGCTTCATAAATCCACTGACTGACATAATAACACCTTTGTTTGAGTTCAAAATTTAGTTCGAAGTTGTACAACAAGGCTTGTGGGTATTTTGCTTTCCGGTTAAAAGTTGTTAAAAAAATTTGTTTATACTTCATTCAAATATTTAGCTAACGCAGTATGTCGGAGAAATATGCATATGCTATACACATATAATAGAAAAGAAGCAACGGGGATACATACGTGTACGAGAGTGTATGTAGAATAGGATGTAGCGAAAAAACTGATATAAAAAATAATATTAACAAGTAAAAAAGTATCTGTCGCCTTTGCCGACAGAGATATACCCTCAGCATGGGCAAATTGAAACAGTTTTTTCACAAAAAACTTATGGAGTTAGGGGGTTTCAAAATTTTGGTCGTATGAACCGGCAAAAATGTTGATTAGGATTAAAGTTCAAAATTTTTGCGGAAAAGGTACCTTAAAGGAATGGACCGACATAGACCATGGGGGTGCCATAGGGGGTTTTTACACCCTTCGGGCTGTTTTCTCAAGAAGTATGGACTTGCCCTGAAATAACTTTTACCATCGTAATTGAGGCAGCGAATGTAAGTTGCTTCAACAAAAATCAAAGTGATTCAATAGCAGGTCTTAAAGTGAACTTATCCAAAACTTTGTGTGGGAGGTACGGGATGGAGTGGACAAATATAGTCATATTCGAACCTGATCTATATCTGGTAGTTATTTTAGGATGTGTAAAGTATAGACCAATTCGGCCACTCCCTTCAAGAGTTACCGTACGAAAAATTTTTCCGAACATTTTTGAACTTTTATGGGGGAGGTACCTGAAGGAGTGGACCTATATGGCCCATCTTCGAACTTAAATCGAATCTGGACAAAATAATTCGATACCCAAAATTTGAACCGAATCGATTGATCCGTTCGAGAGTTATCGTGCGCACCAGCCAGCCAGACGGACAGACAGACAGACAGACGGACGGACATTGCTAGATCTACTCAAAATTGTCTGAAACGGATATCGTACAAACATACTTGGGGTCTAAAACCATTATTTCGATGAGGCACATTTTTGGTCGTATCAAAGTGTAAATACCCTCTTTAGCCTAAAGGCTGAGGGTATAAAAAGTAAATACAGTAAATACAAAGCGTCACAACACAACCTAAAGGTGACGTACTTTATTATAGCTGCCATGACACAAAGCATGAGTTTGGCTGCGGATTTGTAGTTAGTTGGAAGTTAAAACATTTGGTCTCGAGCTTCACTCCAGTGAATAAAAGACTTGCTACAATACGGAGAAAAAAAAATTCTTCACAATTAGCTTTATCTGCGCTCATGCTCCAACGGATGACAAGGACGAATAGACCAAAGATAGATTGGACGAGCGTTTAGAAGAAACAAACGACCGTTGTCCTGCCCATGAGATTAAAATTATTCTAGGCGATTTTAATGCCAAACATGGAAGCAGAATATCTTTGGTGCGACAGTCGGGAAATTTAGTCTCCATAGTGAAACATCGAACAATGGAATGAGGCTGATAGACCTCGCAGCAGCAAAAACATTGTAGTTAGCAGTACCAGATTTAAGCATCTCGATATTAATATGGTCACCTGGCTGTCTCCAGATCAAAGAACAAGAAATCATATTGATCACGTTGTGATAGATGGAAGCCATTCATCGAGCGTTTTGGATGTACGAACGTTCCGAGGAGCAAACATTCATAGACTCGACCACTACCATGTTGCAGCAAAGATACGTACCCGTCTAAACGGTTCAAACAAAACACGAACAGGCACAACACGGAAGCGGGACCTTGGTAAGCTGCAAACGCAACAGATAGACACAGCATATTCCACTCAACTAGCCCAATTGCATTATGAAAGCACTCCTCGCCCCAGACAACATATCAGCACAATGGCAAAATATTGCCCATTCCATTCAAACTGCCGCAAAATCCATACTTCGATACCAGAAACCTCCATCAAGACACCCATGGTAGTCGTGCTGCTACCGAAGAGAAAAATGCGGCATGTAGGGCTAATCTACCTACAATCGGTAGCAACGCGTAGCGCACGAGAGAGGTATCGGGAGAAAAGAAGGGAGGAGAAACGTCCTTTCCGCAGGAAAAAGAGAGAAATGGAAAAGAGGGAGTGTAAAAAATCGAGATGTACATGAGATAGGATGAAGTCCGATAGTTCTTCCAAAGAGTGAAACATGAAACTGAATAATAAGGCAGCAGGAGCCGATGGCTTACCAGCCGAGCTGTTCAAAACCGGAGGCAACACGCCGATAAGTTGTACTCATCAGCTTGTTAGCACCATTTGGCACGAATAATGTCTACCCGACGATTGGTATCTGAGCATCCTGTGTCCCGTCCACAAGAAAGGATCTGAGCATCCTGTGTCCCGTCCACAAGAAAGGGGATAAGGCTGTGTGCTCTTATTATAGGGACATAAGTCGTCTCCCTATTGCCTACAAAATACTGTCAGGGATATTGTGCGAACGACTAAAGCCTATGGACAACGAAATAATTCTAACAGATCATAAGTGCACTTAAACAAATATGTTGAACCGAAAGACCGATAATATTAGCAAATCCAAAGTTTGCACCAAATCGGTTGCTCCGTTCAACAGATATAGCGCGTACCATTTTAGTGAATAGTTTGAAACTTTTGGGAGTAGCTCGTAGTTGTATTATGAAGTGCAGAGCATGGAATAAATCGGTTAGTGTCTTCAAGAGTTATCGTAAGCACCGTTATAAGGAAAATATGGTACATAGTCTTCGTTGAGGGTATAAAACTTTCCACCTGAAATTGGTCGGTATAGGTCAACGTCTTTATATAGCTCCCACAGAATGGCACCCCCTGATTTTCGGTATTTTGAAGGTGTTAGCCTCATCATTATTAGTCTTTTTCTGGGCTACAAAAATATCATTCAGAAATTTATCGGTATAGGTCAACGTTTTGATAGAACGGTACCTCCCGATTATCGCTATTTTGAAGGTTGTAGCCTTATTGTTTCACCGATGTGGCTAAAATTTGGTATTTAGTCATTTCTGGGCTTTAAAAATTTCCCTCAGAAATTTGTCGGTATACGTCCACGTTTTGATGTACCCCCCATAGAACGGTATATCCCAATTTTCGGTATATTGAAAGTTTTAGCCTCATTATAACACCGAAATGGCTGCACGTTGGCACATAGTCTTCGTTGAGGGTATAAAACTTTCTACTTGAAATTTGTCGGTATAGGTCCATGTCTTCATTTAGCCCCCATAGAACGGTACCTCCCGATTTTCGGTATTTTGAAGGTCGTGTCCTATATATGCCACCGAATTTGGTATTCAGTGTTAGCTGAGGGTGCAAAATTTTCCACATTAAATTGTCCACATATAGCCCCATAGAACGGTACCTCCCGATTTTCGGTATGTTGAAAGTTGCTGCTTAATATCCCATCGAAATGACTGACATTTGGTGGTTAGTATTCGTTCCCCACCGAAATAGCTGATATTTGGTATTAAGTTTTTGATAGGGGTATGAAACATTCCACCCAAATGTGCTGGTATAGGTCGACGTTCTCAAATAGCCCCCGTAGGATCGTATCTCCCGATTAACGGTATTTTGAAAGTTGTGACCTCAATATACCACCGATGTGACTGAAATTTAGTATTTAAACTGCCATGGGCGTATAAAATATTGTAAAAGGAGAATTATTAGTATAAGCCCTTTTCTTCAAATAAGCCCCTTAGAAGCGTACTGCCGGATTTTCGGTATTGTGAAGGTTGTGTCATCAACATCCCATCGAATCGGATGCCATTTAATATTTAGTCTCCGTTGGTGGTATACAACTTTCCACCTGCAATTTTCCGGTATTGTTCCATGTCTGTATATAGCCCCCATAGAAAAGTCTCTCCCAATTTTCGGTATTTTGAATAACTGAAATTTGGTATTTAGTCTTCGCTGGAGTAACGAAGCTTTCTTCCAGAAATTTTTAGCTACAGGTCAACGTTTTATACAGCCTCCATAGAACGGTGCTCCCGATGCTGTTAACTATCCAAATCCAGAATATCCAGTTTTAGGTCTAGCAGGTATTGCCCAATTTTTATATGTTTCGCTCAATTCGAAAAATTTTAAATATTAGTCCATGTTTTAGAAAGAACAAAAATGTCGTCCCATATGAGCCCTTTAGTACTCATATGTTTAGTACTTTCATAAACGAAATTATACTAATTGTTCCTATTCACTTCAATACAGTTCGTGGTCGAGGGTATAAAAAGTTCGTCCCGGCCGAACTTAACGCTCTTCTTACTTGCTTTTTTTCATTACTAAGCTATACAACCATACAAACACTTTCACTGATGGATGATACACACATTGTTACACATATGCAAATATTTAACAATCTAAGTATGTACACACTTTTCAAAACCTTTATTTTCGGTGGATGAAAATATGTTAGCTTTTCAAAATAAAACAAAAAATTTAACTTCCAAAATAACATTGGCAAATATGATAAGCAAAAAATCGTCGGATTTTGTTCGCTATATGTGGATGACTAGGAATTTTATTGTTGGCTATGTTCAAAGTTTAAAATTCAATATTTTTTGTAGCAACAACTTTATTAGGTGCGGAAATTTGTAAGCATTTTTCACGTACCTTGTTGTGTGTGGTCAGAAAAAAAAATATTGTTGTTAATATTTATATTTTTCGTTTTACGTGAATGTCATGCACATTGTTTTGGGCATTTTGACAACTCGAAGTTGATCCGAAAATTTGGATGATACGCAGATTTTCTAATCGACTTTTGTATTTTGTGGGCGAATAAAAAATACATGTAAGCGTATACATGTTTTCATAACTTATTTTTTGGGTATTTTTTGAGTTTCCCAATCTTGAATCGATCTGAAAATTGTTACATTGAAGGACGAAGGATTAAAAAACAACACAGTCTGTTCAGTGCGTTGGTTATGACCTAAAAACTCTTTTTAGTTTTATCTCTGTCGCTTTGCTATCGTAAATGTTGCTTTAAATGAATGTAGAATTTTAGTCATCTGACATATTCCGAAATTTCCTGGTCCTTCTTAATCTTTCCTACCCATTTCAAGTTATTGTCTTCCACTAATAAATCATTTATCACTTTATTTGTGACAAGTAAACAGATTGATGGTGTGGTCTTTAATATTTTGTTGCTTTTGTTTTCTTGTCCAGTTAGTAGTTGGCCCACAACGTAGCTATTGGTTGGGTGACAGATAGACAGACTGTTTTGTTAATTCATTTGTGTCAAAGTTGATAAATCAAATTTTCAACTGTTGGTGTGACACTAAAGGATCAAATGTATGGATTTTTCCGATTTTCCACTTTAACACACGACTTGTTCATCTGGTGAGGGTTCCATGCCAACGGCACAAAGCGCAACCACGCTTACACAGAAACACATTTTGTTTTGGTGGAAGGGTTTGGCGACAAATGACAGTGTGGGTGGGTGGATAACTTTGATTTAATCAAATGAATTTTCTGCTTCTAATTATCGGAGAAACAAAAAAATGAAATATTAAAATTTATTTCATGTTAAAGTTTGAGTTCCAGCGAAAATGTTTTCTCCCCTTGTGGCAAATTCTCGGTGACAGCTGTTGTCGTAACGGATCACTGAATTCAGTTGCTTTGATGGCATGGCATTGAACGGGATACGGTGTTTATGCATGAAGGTACATTTCAAAGGTAATTTGGATAGAGGCTCAAATGTATAGGAGAAGTTTTCAAGAGAAGTTTCAAAGGAAAAAAATAACAACATTTCACTAAAATCATTAAATATTATTTACTTTATTGTTATTCTTTATTAAAGTGCAAAAAAAAAATTATTTGTATTTACTTTTCTCGTTAGCCTCACTAAGAGTACACATTGACAACTTTGTTTCCTAGAAACAACAGACGAAAGCCCGCACATTGTCCGTCCGTTGGATTTGTTGATTCCTGTATCTATGCCCATTAACGAAATTTGTCACCAGTATACATATACGATAACAGCTAACTATTGTTCAAGAAAAGTTTAAGGGAAACATCACTTATTTTACACCTTTCCCAGAATACAAACAATAGCAATAACTATTGTTTCCTTACGCTATTTTGAACTTAATACCTACGTACATTGTTTGCCGCTCATCTATTGAATTCGTTTTTTTTTTTCGTGACACGTAATTTCCTTGCAATTAAAAGCGGTGTGGATTAGCAACAGATGTGGGCGTAGTTCTGAGATCTTATTTCTATCTAACACACAACTATAACTAACATCGACAAGAAGGCTTCAAGGCTTTTCAAGGACATTTTTAATCCCTAATTAAAGAGTTCGATTGCAAATGTTATAATTAAAAGATGCCTTCTTGGGATACATCATTAGTAAAACATTTGCCAGGCAGGGGAGCCGTAAATGTAGTATGTGTTGATTGAGTAGTATATAAAAGTTTTGTATTTAAATAAGGATATAATTTGTAACACTAAGCGCACAATAATTTTAAATTTTGTACTAAGCTTTGCGAGAACCACCCTTTCTTTCAGAAAGGGTCTGTAGGAGCACCTTTTCTTTCAGCAAGGGTCTGTAGGAGCACCTTTTCTTTCAGCAAGGGTCTGTAGGAGCACCTTTTCTTTCAGAAAGTGTCTGTAGGAGCACCCTTTCTTTTAGAAAGGGTCTATAGAAGCACCCTTTCTTTTAGAAAGGGTCTATGGAAGCACCCTTTCTTTTAGAAAGGGTCTATAGAATCACCCTTTCTTTTAAAAAGGGTCTATAGAATCACCCTTTCTTTTAAAAAGGGTCTATAGGAGCACCCTTTCTTTTAGAAAGGGTCTATAGAAGCACCCTTTCTTTTAGAAAGGGTCTATGGAAGCCCCCTTTCATTTAAAAAGGGTCTTTAGAAGCACCCTTTCATCTAAAAAGGGTCTTTAGAAGCACCCTTTCTTTTAGAAAGGGTCTATAGAAGCCCCCTTTCATTTAAAAAGGGTCTTTAGAAGCACCCTTTCATTTAAAAAGGGTCTGTAGGAGCACCCTTTCTTTCAGCAAGGGTCTGTAGGAGCACCTTTTCTTTCAGCAAGGGTCTGTAGGAGCACCTTTTCTTTCAGCAAGGGTCTGTAGGAGCACCTTTTCTTTCAGAAAGTGTCTGTAGGAGCACCCTTTCTTTTAGAAAGGGTCTATAGAAGCACCCTTTCTTTTAGAAAGGGTCTATGGAAGCACCCTTTCTTTTAGAAAGGGTCTATAGAATCACCCTTTCTTTTAAAAAGGGTCTATAGAATCACCCTTTCTTTTAAAAAGGGTCTATAGAATCACCCTTTCTTTTAAAAAGGGTCTATAGGAGCACCCTTTCTTACAGAAAGGGTCTATAGGAGCACCCTTTCTTACAGAAAGGGTCTGTAGAAGCACCCTTTCTTACAGAAAGGTTCTATAGAAGCACCCTTTCTTAGAGAAAGGGTCTATAGAAGCACCCTTTCTTACAGAAAGGGTCTATAGAAGCACCCTTTCTTACAGAAAGGGTCTATAGAAGCACCCTTTCTTACAGAAAGGGTCTATAGAAGCACCCTTTTTTACAGAAAGGGTCTATAGAAGCACCCTTTCTTACAGAAAGGGTCTATAGAAGCACCCTTTCTTACAGAAAGGGTCTATAGAAGCACCCTTTCTTACAGAAAAGGTCTATAGAAGCACCCTTTCTTACAAAAAGGGTCTATAGAAGCACCCTTTCTTACAGAAAGGGTCTATCAAAGCACCCTTTTATTCAGAAAGGGTCTATAAAAGCACCCTTTTATTTATAAAGGGTCTATCAAAGCACCCTTTTATTCAGAAAGGGTCTATAAAAACACCCTTTCTTCCAGAGAGGGTCTATAGAAGCACCCTTTCTTCCAGAGAGGGTCTATAGAAGCACCCTTTCTTTTAGAAAGGGTCTATTGAAACACCCTCTCTTTCAGAAAGGGTCTATAGAAGCACCCTTTCTTTTAGAAAGGGTCTATAGAAGGACCCTTTCTTTTAGAAAGGGTCTATAGAAGGACCCTTTCTTTTAGAAAGGGTCTATAGAAGGACCCTTTCTTTTAGAAAGGGTCTATAGAAGGACCCTTTCTTTTAGAAAGGGTCTATAGAAGCACCCTTTCTTTTAGAAAGGGTCTATAGAAGCACCCTTTCTTTTAGAAAGGGTCTATAGAAGGACCCTTTTTTTTAGAAAGGGTCTATAGAAGCACCCTTTCTTTTAGAAAGGTTCTATAGAAGCACCCTTTCTTTTAGAAAGGGTCTATAGAAGTACCCTTTCTTTTAGAAAGGGTCTATAGAAGCACCCTTTCTTTTAGAAAGGGTCTATAGAAGCACCCTTTCTTTTAGAAAGGGTCTATAGAAGCACCCTTTCTTTTAGAAAGGGTCTATAGAAGCACCCTTTCTTTTAGAAAGGGTCTATAGAAGCACCCTTTCTTTTAGAAAGGGTCTATAGAAGCACCCTTTCTTTTAGAAAGGGTCTATAGAAGCACCCTTTCTTTTAGAAAGGGTCTATAGAAGCACCCTTTCTTTTAGAAAGGGTCTATAGAAGCACCCTTTCTTTTAGAAAGGGTCTATAGAAGCACCCTTTCTTTTAGAAAGGGTCTATAGAAGCACCCTTTCTTTTAGAAAGGGTCTATAGAAGCACCCTTTCTTTTAGAAAGGGTCTATAGAAGCACCCTTTCTTTTAGAAAGGGTCTATAGAAGCACCCTTTCTTTTAGAAAGGGTCTATAGAAGCACCCTTTCTTTTAGAAAGGGTCTATAGAAGCACCCTTTCTTTTAGAAAGGGTCTATAGAAGCACCCTTTCTTTTAGAAAGGGTCTATAGAAGCACCCTTTCTTTTAGAAAGGGTCTATAGAAGCACCCTTTCTTTTAGAAAGGGTCTATAGAAGCACCCTTTCTTTTAGAAAGGGTCTATAGAAGCACCCTTTCTTTTAGAAAGGGTCTATAGAAGCACCCTTTCTTTTAGAAAGGGTCTATAGAAGCACCCTTTCTTTTAGAAAGGGTCTATAGAAGCACCCTTTCTTTTAGAAAGGGTCTATAGAAGCACCCTTTCTTTTAGAAAGGGTCTATAGAAGCACCCTTTCTTTTAGAAAGGGTCTATAGAAGCACCCTTTCTTTTAGAAAGGGTCTATAGAAGCACCCTTTCTTTTAGAAAGGGTCTATAGAAGCACCCTTTCTTTTAGAAAGGGTCTATAGAAGCACCCTTTCTTTTAGAAAGGGTCTATAGAAGCACCCTTTCTTTTAGAAAGGGTCTATAGAAGCACCCTTTCTTTTAGAAAGGGTCTATAGAAGCACCCTTTCTTTTAGAAAGGGTCTATAGAAGCACCCTTTCTTTTAGAAAGGGTCTATAGAAGCACCCTTTCTTTTATAAAGGGTCTATAGAAGCACCCTTTCTTTTAGAAAGGGTCTATAGAAGCACCCTTTCTTTTAGAAAGGGTCTATAGAAGCACCCTTTCTTTTAGAAAGGGTCTATAGAAGCACCCTTTCTTTTAGAAAGGGTCTATAGAAGCACCCTTTCTTTTAGAAAGGGTCTATAGAAGCACCCTTTCTTTTAGAAAGGGTCTATAGAAGCACCCTTTCTTTTAGAAAGGGTCTATAGAAGCACCCTTTCTTTTAGAAAGGGTCTATAGAAGCACCCTTTCTTTTAGAAAGGGTCTATAGAAGCACCCTTTCTTTTAGAAAGGGTCTATAGAAGCACCCTTTCTTTTAGAAAGGGTCTATAGAAGCACCCTTTCTTTTAGAAAGGGTCTATAGAAGCACCCTTTCTTTTAGAAAGGGTCTATAGAAGCACCCTTTCTTCTATAGAACAAATGGCAAAATAAAACAAAACGGTCTTATTAATAAAACAGCAAAAACAAGCACTCGAGTATAAGTAACAGAAAAAACGAGCGGACAAAAGCACACAAAAAGGGTCTATAGAAGCACCCTTCCTTTTGGAAAGGGTGTATAGAAGCACCCTTTCTTTTAGAAAGGGTCTATAGAAGCACCCTTTCTTTTAGAAAGGGTCTATAGAAGCACCCTTTCTTTTAGAAAGGGTCTATAGAAGCACCCTTTCTTTTAGAAAGGGTCTATAGAAGCACCCTTTCTTTTAGAAAGGGTCTATAGAAGCACCCTTTCTTTTAGAAAGGGTCTATAGAAGCACCCTTTCTTTTAGAAAGGGTCTATAGAAGCACCCTTTCTTTTAGAAAGGGTCTATAGAAGCACCCTTTCTTTTAGAAAGGGTCTATAGAAGCACCCTTTCTTTTAGAAAGGGTCTATAGAAGCACCCTTTCTTTTAGAAAGGGTCTATAGAAGCACCCTTTCTTTTAGAAAGGGTCTATAGAAGCACCCTTTCTTTTAGAAAGGGTCTATAGAAGCACCCTTTCTTTTAGAAAGGGTCTATAGAAGCACCCTTTCTTTTAGAAAGGGTCTATAGAAGCACCCTTTCTTTTAGAAAGGGTCTATAGAAGCACCCTTTCTTTTAGAAAGGGTCTATAGAAGCACCCTTTCTTTTAGAAAGGGTCTATAGAAGCACCCTTTCTTTTAGAAAGGGTCTATAGAAGCACCCTTTCTTTTAGAAAGGGTCTATAGAAGCACCCTTTCTTTTAGAAAGGGTCTATAGAAGCACCCTTTCTTTTAGAAAGGGTCTATAGAAGCACCCTTTCTTTTAGAAAGGGTCCATAGAAGCACCCTTTCTTTTAGAAAGGGTCTATAGAAGCACCCTTTTTTTAGAAAGGGATCTATAGAAGCACCCTTTCTTTTAGAATGGATCTATAGAAGCACCCTTTCTTTTAGAATGGATCTATAGAAGCACCCTTTCTTTTAGAATGGATCTATAGAAGCACCCTTTCTTTTAGAATGGATCTATAGAAGCACCCTTTCTTTTAGAATGGATCTATAGAAGCACCCTTTCTTTTAGAATGGATCTATAGAAGCACCCTTTCTTTTAGAATGGATCTATAGAAGCACCCTTTCTTTTAGAATGGATCTATAGAAGCACCCTTTCTTTTAGAATGGATCTATAGAAGCACCCTTTCTTTTAGAATGGATCTATAGAAGCACCCTTTCTTTTAGAATGGATCTATAGAAGCACCCTTTCTTTTAGAATGGATCTATAGAAGCACCCTTTCTTTTAGAATGGATCTATAGAAGCACCCTTTCTTTTAGAATGGATCTATAGAAGCACCCTTTCTTTTAGAATGGATCTATAGAAGCACCCTTTCTTTTAGAATGGATCTATAGAAGCACCCTTTCTTTTAGAATGGATCTATAGAAGCACCCTTTCTTTTAGAATGGATCTATAGAAGCACCCTTTCTTTTAGAATGGATCTATAGAAGCACCCTTTCTTTTAGAATGGATCTATAGAAGCACCCTTTCTTTTAGAATGGATCTATAGAAGCACCCTTTCTTTTAGAATGGATCTATAGAAGCACCCTTTCTTTTAGAATGGATCTATAGAAGCACCCTTTCTTTTAGAATGGATCTATAGAAGCACCCTTTCTTTTAGAATGGATCTATAGAAGCACCCTTTCTTTTAGAATGGATCTATAGAAGCACCCTTTCTTTTAGAATGGATCTATAGAAGCACCCTTTCTTTTAGAATGGATCTATAGAAGCACCCTTTCTTTTAGAATGGATCTATAGAAGCACCCTTTCTTTTAGAATGGATCTATAGAAGCACCCTTTCTTTTAGAATGGATCTATAGAAGCACCCTTTCTTTTAGAATGGATCTATAGAAGCACCCTTTCTTTTAGAATGGATCTATAGAAGCACCCTTTCTTTTAGAATGGATCTATAGAAGCACCCTTTCTTTCAAACAGGGTCTAATGAAGCAACCTTTCTTCAAGACAGGGTCTATAGAAGCACCCTTTCTTTCAGACAGGGTCTATAGAAGCAAACTTTCTTTTAGAAAGGGTCTTTGGAAGCACCCGTTCTTTTAGATATGGTCTATAGAACACCCTTTCTTTCAGAAAGGATCTACAAAGAGTCCTTTCTTTACAAAAGGGTCTATTGAAGCGCCCTTTATTTAAAAAAGGGGCTACTTAAGCGCCATTTCTTTCAGAAAGTGTCTTTGGAAGCAATCTTTCTCTCAGAAAGGGTCTTTAGGGTCTATAAAAGCACTCTTTCTTTAAGAATTTTTGTTTGATTGTCCATAGTAAAATCTTTGTGTGGATTGACCCGTCAACTCCTGATTTTATTGTATTTCTCCAGAAAACACTACAGGAAAGACTTGTGAAAAATTAAATTTATATTTTCCCATATTAAAATCAAACAGGACTTCGCTCTGTACTTACCATTCCCATGACACCCACTTTGTATCAATATAAACCAAATCAGTTAATTGACAATATAATGCCACAACAAACAATCCATAAAAGGATACTTAAATATGAGAAGTATTATTCATATCCGTTACAAGGCGTTAATCGCATTTTATGAGTGACATTTATTAATATTTCCTCCTGCAGAGGATATTTAAAACCATTTCACATGTGCATAAATTCATATTTTTACCCTGCTGCGGATTACTGCCGCTATTATTAACCTGTATCAAAATCCATTTATTGAACAAACAAAAGCGACCAATTAAAACCACATAATTGACAACAATTAAATTAAATACTTCTGGTCATCAAAGCGATTTAAGAGATAATCATTGCGATTTGGTCTCCATTATTTGCAGATTTGGTCATTTCTTATTCTGTTTCTTCTTTTGTTCATTAGCCGACATTGAGTTATTTGAGAGTTGGCATATTGAGTAATTTATTGGTCTTTGAAAGAAAATAACTGCGCCCCATGTACAAAAGGGATTTATTTTCGTATTTATAAGAATCGAATACCACAAAAATAAATAAAGGACCATCATTGTGAAGGGTCAGCCAACCAAAAATAAACCAAACAATTTCGGTGCTAACACAAAGCTATTAGGTAGCGGTGGGGTCACAGCAAAGCAAAGCTGATGGCCAACAAGGAATGAAAGGAAAACCAAAGTAAACGTCACAACAAATTACCAACATATGCCGGAAAATTTGTCATGTTTGCTTAAATAAAAGGTCAGCCAAGCAAGCAATAGCTGGATAGCCAGACATCACTGGCTTGATGGAGGGTTTTCAAAATTAAAGGATACACAATGCTACATTAAGTCACTCTCGCCACCCACGCCAAACATCCACCTCCACAAGAGACAAGAAGTCAAATCAGCCAACAAAAATTGTAAAATTGTAACCTTCCACAAAGAAGAAGAAGAGAAAAATATTGAGGACAAATGGCAAAATAAAACAAAACGGTCTTATTAATAAAACAGCAAAAACAAGCACTCGAGTGTAAGTTACAGAAAAAACGAGCGGACAAAAGCACACAAAACACCAGAAAAGATTAAAGACTAACAGCTTTGCTTGCTTTGTGTGGCAAAAGGAAAGAGGGGAAAAACGCCGAAATGAAAGCATGCTTTTGGGAGGTTACTCCCACCAAAAGTGTGGGGCAGTAAAACACAATTAAAAAGATAAATGTTTTAGTGCCATGAAATTCTCAGTGACTAACATGTTTTCCATTTACATGCATTTCCCCGATTTCCATGGGAATAGATGCTAAGTTAAAGAAGCCACTGGGTACTGGACTACCCACTGTTTTTTGATCTGCAGTGGACACAACTGTCAATAATGACTAATGTTATTTTGTTGTGTCTAATTTTTATGGTTTTTATCTTCTTCGCCTGGCAGTTGTCTTGGGTGTTTTTTGCGCTGGTAGTAGATAACAGAATACCATTTTTAAATAATAAATAGCCTGCGAAATATGCTTTATGTCAGTTTCTCACTCTCCCTTGAGTCTTGGGTTATGGAGAATTACGTTCTGGTATTTTTATCCATTAGCATATCATAAATTCTACGATGTTAAAAATTGGAAGCAATTTGTGGTAATAAGAAAGAAAACAGACATTTTTTGATAGCTCGTGCTTGGCAATCTTGTTACAGTTAATAAGTGTTTATGACAACAACATTGATGATTTAATAAAAAATGTCACCAAAAAATGGACAGTTTAAATAGGGACATTTCCAAGAAATATTAAAATATGTACTGCTTATAACGGGGCACAAGCTGAATTTAAAATAAGAAATTTTCAATGAAATAAAGATATATTTGTAACAAATCTGGGGGTATTTAAAAAGCAAGCAAAGAATGGGATGCAAAACATGTAAATAATGTCTCAAAACCCGAAATATAAGGTAGGAAACCACCTACTGCTGGGGGTCTTGATATGCACCAATACATTCCTTGGTGGCGTGTTGCGTTTGCAAATTTAGGAAGGGACTACCCATTGTGGCTGTTCCATTTTTGGCCAAAGTCGTGCACCCACTGTGCATCGTATTTCCTGTATGGCAGTAATATCGGCCTTGTACTTTGTGAGTACATCTGCCAATGCCTAAACTGCACCTTCTCTATAAAGAGTCCGAACAGTTGCAGTTGCGTATTAGCAGATCATGGTCCTTAAAGCTAGTGCGTGTGTTTGTCAACTTAAGAGAAGTTTGTCATTGTCTTTCTTAGCTTGTCATAGTAGGATGTTTTTATAGGGGTGGGCTACTTGTCGGACGCCAAACCCAAGTTTGTACCGTTCTTATGGGTGGACGAGCGGCACATGTTAGCTCACTACTCAGTCCCGTTAAAGGCAGTTCCTCATGGGACATCGCGGGGAGGTCAGTGTCCACTTAGAATGAAAGAGGAACCAAGATAAGTTCTGGGCTTTGTCATGTTAAAGCCGGTTCGCACCGTTCCTTGTTGTCTTCCTAGGAGTCTATGGCGGTGACTTTCTAGTAGTATATGAAGACGATTCTTATGTCGTCTAAGGAGTTGACAGTCTAGTCATCTCTTTCTTCTATGAGGACACATTTCAAAATCCGTCCCAGAGTGGATATGTGGATACTTATCTTATAAATACAAAATTAACAATATTCTGAGGGGTTTTGGCGATGCAGAGCGGTTCAGAACCGTTTTTTCCGTATAGAGATATTATCATAATTCTTTTTTTGTTCGACTGCTAATACTTTCAGCTTTCCGACTTTCAGCTTTCGGTCTAGCGGTTGAAGAGGAACTCAAGGTCAAAATTACAAATTTGAGTTTTTTTATACCCTCAGCATTTATGCTAACGAGGGTAAAAAATGTGCCTCATCGAAATAATGGTTTTAGACCACAAGTATGTTTGGACGAAATGTGTTTCAGAAAATTTAGAGTTGATTTAGCCATGTCCGTCCGTCTGTCTGGCTGGTGCGCACGATAACTCTCGGGCGGATCAACCGATTCGGTCCAAAATTTTGCTTTCGTAATATTTTGTCCAAACTTAGTTTAAGTTCGAAGATGGGTTATATCAGTCCACTACTTCCGGTACCTCCTCCACAAAAGTTCGGAAATGTTCGGAAAATTTGTGTGCACGATAACTCTTTAAGTAAGTAACCGATATGGTCCATACTTTGCACATCGTGAAATTTCTACCAGACTTATATGAGGTTTCAATATGGACTCAATAGGTCAACTCCTTCGGGTACCTCCCACACAAGATATCGGAAAAGTTAATTTTAGGACCCGTTATCGAATCGTTCCTAAGAAAGAACACTGAAAGGACCAAAAACCCCTATGTGACCGTGAGTAGTGGTTGGAGCGCAAGATAACTCTCGAACGGATCTGCCGATTCGGTCCAAAATGTGGCCTTCGTAATACTTTGTGCAAGTTTAGTTTAAGTTCGAAGATAAGCCATATCGGTCCACTCCTTCAGGTACCTCCCTCACAAAAGCTCAAAAATGTTCGGAAAAATTGCGCGCATGATAACTCTTGATGGGCGTGACCGATTTAGTCCATACTTTACACATCCTAATATATCATCCAGATATAGATTAGGTTCGAATATGGACAATATTTGTCCACTCCTTCGGGTACCTCCCACACAAAATTTTGGATAAGTTCACTTTAAGACCTGCACTCGAATCACTTTGATTTTTGTTGAAGCTATTTGCATACGCTATCTCCATTACGACGGTAAAAGTTTTTTCAGGGGCAAGTCCATATCTCTTGGGAAAAGATCCCGAAAGTTGTTAAAACCCCCTATGGCACCACATGGAGTGGCTGGAGAGCTGGAAACGAATACCCCGTTCGTCCAAAAACGTTATCCCCTCAAATTTGCGAACTTTAACCCTATCCATACTTTTGTCGGTTTATACGCCCAAAATTTTGAAAACCCCCGTAAATACATAAGTTTTTTTTGGGATAAAAGTATTTCAATCCACACAGGCTGAGGGTATATCTCTGTCGGCAAAGCCGACTGATACTTTTTCACTTGTTCATATTTTGCATCAAAATAATAGTGTTTTTGAGTTTTTCATATGTTCTAACGTTTTGGAAAAGGACTAAACCTAATTAAACAAGTAAAAAAGCATTAAGTTCGGCCGGGCCGAACTTTTCATACCCTCCACCATAAAATATTCTGAACTAAAATGGAATAATTACTTTTCATTCCTGTCCCCAACTTTAAGTGGGTATGTTAAAACGTCAGATAATGTTTATGTACATTTATGCTTCATTCGGGAGGCCCTTTTTTATGGTGCCTATATCTAACTATGTATGTTGACAATTTTTGGTGGGCTAGAAATTGGGAGGTACTGTTATATAGGGGTTATAATAAAACATGGGCCTATGTTGACAGTTTTTGATGGGAGCCTTTAATGTCAAATAACTCCTAATTCGGTTAAAAAATTTAGCTAGAATCTTCAAAATATCGAAAATCGGTACATAACGTGGGAACTTCAAATGTCATTAACAGCTAGTTCAGAGGTATCTGGGCTATACGAAAATATGAACTTAAATGAACCGTTATATGGGGGCCATACCAAAACGTGGACCTATGTCCACAAGTTTTGTCATATAAGTTTATTGACATTTAAGAACTTTAAATGTCAAATTATAGCTACATCGGTCTGAAAATGTAGCTACAAACGTCAAAACACCGCAATTCGGGGGTACCGTTATATGGGGGCTATACCAAAACGTGGACCTATGTCCACAAGTTTTGTTATATAAGTTTATTGACACTTAAGAACCCTAAGTGTCAAAATATAGCTAAATCGGTCTGAAAATGTAGCTAAAACTGTCAAAATACCGTAAATCGGTGGGTACCGTTATATGGGTGATATACCGAAACGTGGACCTATGTCTACAACTTTTGTTATATAAGTTTATTGACATTTAAGAACCCTAAATGTCAAATTATAGCTACATCGGTCTGAAAATGTAGCTAAAAACGTCAAAATACCGCAAATCGGAGGGTACCGTTATATGGGGGCTATACCAAAACGTGGACCTATGTCCACAACTTTTGTTATATAAGTTTATTGACACTTAAGAACCTTAAATGTCAAGTTATAGCTAAATCGGTCTGAAAATGTAGCTATAAACGTCAAAATACCGCAAATCGGGGGGTACCGTTATATGGGGGCTATACCAAAACGTGGACCTATGTCCACAAGTTTTGCTGTATATGTTTATTGACACTTAGGAACCCTAAATGTCAAATTATAGCCAAATCGGCCTGAAAATGTAGCTGAAAAAGTCAAAATACCGTAAATCGGGGGGTACCGTTATATGGGGGCTATACCAAAACGTGGACCGATATATCCCATCTTCGAACTTGATCTTCCGACGGCTAAAAAAATGGTATTCCCCAATTTTCAGCGAAATCGGTCAACAAATGCGACATGTATGTTGCGAACGGACGGACGGACATGTATAAATCGACTCAGAAAGTGATTCTATGTATATCCCTAGAAGGAACTATGGGTCTATCTCGCTTCCTTTTGTATGTTACATACAAATGCACTAACACATAATACCCCTTACCACATAGTGGTGTAGGGTATAAAAACCATAAAAAAAATTTCTAAACATTTTTTTCAAAAAAAAAAATATATTTTTTTTTGTATAAAAGCTATAATATATATGAGAAAAGGTATGGAAAAAACACAAATTTTTACCCATGTAATTCCCAAAAATTTAAAAAAAAGTGTTAAACGAATGGAACGGCATGTGTACAAAGTATATATGCACTGAAAGGGGACCCTCTTGGACGTCATTCTGTGAAAACGGAACTTTCTTCCAAGCTGTTCCCTAAAAGTTCTAGTCCACTAAACTTGGAACTTATTTTCCAAAAGTGGGAAACATTTTTCGTTTTTAGGAGCACGCCAGGCCCACACCTTCCAATATTTTGATCTAGTTTTTTTTTTGCTTTCCTTAGTTTCAATATGTTTACTATCGATTCCCATATAGAAATTGACAATCGGTGACAACAAAAATGGGCGTTTTGGCCAGGAAACTCGATTTCTGAACCACTGTGCGACGGTGAAAATTTGCAATGCTGTAATTATCAATGATAATCTCTTCCACTTTTATTACTTAATTATGCATTATTTAACACTTTAAAGCCCGCTGTCCTGTCGACTCATTAGAACTAGAATTAGAAGATAAATGAATGAACGACAAACAAAGAATTCCTTATTAAATTATCACTTCTTAATTAACTTCTACTTACCGGAGAAGCTGTGGCAGAAAAGTATGCAACGTTTGTTTTGAACATTAACAAAAGAATCTCAAATAAAATAGAATATAAGAAAATTAAATATGTTTTTTTGTTTGTTTTGTTTTTGTACTGAAACATAAAACTCATTAAGGTTAACAAGATGGTAATTAGTCATGTACGCCTCTTAGAATTACTTTGCATTGCTCTTGTACTCGTTATAAGACAATAAATATAAATATGAAAATAAAATCTCGAAGGGATATCACAAGGTGAAGGGTTATAGTAAATAAAAACAACATGGGTAAGGGCGGCAAAGGTACCATTACCATTATCTATACTATTGCTATTGAGTATGAAATTGGATTGGCTAGTATTAGTAGGTTGTAATAATAGATAGATCATTTTATTTACTGAAATCCTAGATTATATTTGTGTAACAATATTTGATTTATTAAAATATTATAGAGAATTTATATTTGTGTAACAAAAAATAAAACCATTGGAGATTATATATCTATTATGGGTTAACTATATATCCCAAAAAAAATAAAAACAAAATACATATCAAATTAGAGGTTTGTTGGATAGCCGATAGCCTTAGATGCTAGTGCTATTTATACCCTATACCACAATGTGGAAAAGGGTATTATAAATTTGTTTTGGTAAAAATTCATGTAACACCGCGAAATATTCGTCGGAGACCCCCAATGTGGTATACCAATCTTCATATCTCCACGAGATAAAGCGATTTTGAGATGTGTGTCCGTCCGTCCGTCCGTCTGTCCATTATAAATTGTATACACGCTCCAGGCCGCAATTATGGACCGATCGTCACGCAATTTTGTATGGAGGTCGGGTTCAGATCAGAATAGATCCCTATTCTTATTGGTGATGATCGTGAAATATTTAGCGGGTGAACTGGACCAAAAACATAATATTTATCCAATTTTCTAGCGGCTCTGTAGGTCTCAATAATAGTCCTATCAACGCGTAATTTTAAATAAGGTAAGAGTATATCACAAAGGAGAAGCTTGCAATTTGAGATGGCGATCGGATAATATTTAGAGGGTTAAATGGACCAAAACTTTTGTGTGAAAATTGTGATAATTTTTAATATACAGCTTATATCTTAATTCCTGGAAGTGACATTCCGGACAAGTGATATATACTTGAAAGTGAAACGCTTGACCTTTCAATTGATGCCAATTATATTGGTGTGTATGATCAGATAACAGAGTTACAGCCTAATATATTCCGTTATTTGTTTGTAGTGTAATAATAAACTCGCTAGAAATCGCAATTATACATCAATAGTCACGAAATTTTGCACCGGGTAAGAGTATAGGTCGAAAAAGATGCCTACAATTTTGAATGATGATCTGATATTCTTTAGCGGGTGAAATGGACCATTACATAACGGGCCTACTGCCTAATATATAATGGGTTCTGTGTAGAGAACTACAATTTTATCCCATGCTACATATTGTCTCTCCAAAAGTTTAGGTAACACCACGAAATATTCGTCCTAGACCCCTTATGTGGTATGCCAAAATTCATATCTCGACGATAAAGCGATTTAGCGATGTGTGTCCGTCCATTAAAACTTGTAAACAAGCTTAAGGCCTCAATTTTGGGCCGATTGTAACGATTTTTTTAGGGAGGTTGGGTTCGGGGCAGAATAGAAATGATTAGTTTTTGGTGATGATCATGAAATGTTCAGGGGATGAAATGGAACAAAAACAAAATTTTAACCAATTTTGTAGCGGCTCTGTAGGTCAAAGTAATAACCCGCAAAATTTTAAACAAAGTTTGAGTTTATGATGAAGAAGAAGCGTACAAACCAACGTGAAGATCAGATAATACTAGCGGGTTAAATGGACTGAAACTTTTGTGTGAAATTGGTAAAAATTTCAATAACGTAGCGGTTAAACAACGGAAATAGTAGTACTACATAAGTGGGTTTCATTATAGTTTAGTTTGTGTGAACTAAATTTTCCTTTCCTGCTACAAAAATGTATTTGTCATGCTAGATAACTTTTTGGTTTTGGTCATAAGTATTATACATTACATCTCTGATATTTGATAATTAAATTTTCACAATCATTGAAAAGAAGTTGCGTGGAGAGCGATTGTCCAGGATAGTGGTATAGGGTATCCCATGGTCGGCTCCGTCCGACTATACACTTTTCTTACTTGTTTTTATATAATTTTATTGTAATTTGTTTTACTAATAAATATTTGAAATAAATAAAAATAAAAATAGGGATTTGTTGGAGAATTTAATTTTGAATGGATGCTTTCATTTTGTTTTTATACCCTCAGCCTTTAGGCTAAAGAGGGTATTTACACTTTGATACGACCAAAAATGTGCCTCATCGAAATAATGGTTTTAGACCCCAAGTATGTTTGTACGATATCCGTTTCAGACAATTTTGAGTAGATCTAGCAATGTCCGTCCGTCCGTCTGTCTGTCTGTCTGTCTGGCTGGCTGGTGCGCACGATAACTCTCGAACGGATCAATCGATTCGGTTCAAATTTTGGGTATCGAAATATTTTGTCCAGATTTGATTTAAGTTCGAAGATGGGCCATATAGGTCCACTTCTTCAGGTACCTCCCCCACAAATGTTCAAAAATTGTCGCAAATCTTCTGCGCACTATAACTCTCGAAGGGAGTAACCACCACACCACCACTACCACACTTAGATGAGGTTCCAATATGGACTCCATCTGTCCACGCCTTCGGGTACCTCCCACACTAAATTTTGGAAAAGTTCAGTTTAGGACCTGGTCTCGAATCGCTTTGATTTTTGTTTACGCAAGTTGTATTCGCTGTCCTCTATACGACGCTGTAAGTTTCATTAGGGGCAAGTCCATACTTCCTGAGAAAATGGCCTGAAAGTTACAAAAAACCCTATGACACCGTGTGTAGTGGTTGGAGCGCAAGATAACTCTCCAACGGATCTGTCGATTTGGTCCAAAATTTGGCCTGCGTACTATTTTATCAAAACATATTTTAAATTCGAAGATGGACTATATCGGTCCACTCCTTCAGGTACCTCCCCCACAAACCTTCAAAAATGTTCGGAAAAATTTTGCGCACTATAACTCTTGAAGGGAGTGACCGACGTAATCCATACTTTGCACATCCTAATATATCTACTAGATATAGATCAGGTTCGAATATGGACTATATTTGTCTACTCCTTCTGGTACCTCTCACACAAAATTTTGGATAAGTTCACTTTAAGACCTGCTCTCGAATCACTTTGATTTTTGTTGAAGCGATTTGCACCATATGTGGCGGTCGGAGAGCACGAAAACTCTCGAAGTGTTCAACCGATTTGGTCCAACATTTGGTCTTCGTCATTATATCCAAACTTATCATGGGCAATACCGGTCCACAACTTTCGGTACTTCTCCCCAATATTTAAAAAAATGTCACTAAAGTGTTAGGACGATATCACTTGAGCGGTGCAACCAATTTGGTCCAAACTTTGGATCTCCTTATATTTTGTCAAAATTTAGTATAACTTCTAAAATGTCCCATATCGGTCCTCCCTAAGGGTACCTCTCCCCCAAAAGTTCAACATTTGTGTCTTAGTGCAGTTAATTCCTAATAAACATTTTTGTCGGCAAGTTCAAATGTCCAAAAAGGGCCACAAAATTCTGAAGAGACCTTAAATACATTCGATCTGTCCGGAGGTGAAAGTTTCGCTTCACATTGGCTGAGGGTATATATCTGTCGGCAAAGTCGACTGACACTTTTTTACTTGTTAATAGCAATATTTAATCCCAATGTCATTGTTTTAATATAGTAAATATAGATGTTTTTAATAAAATATTAAAACAAACACGCAGGGATTAGACCTTACTTTAAAAAACTATATTTAATTTTTTTGTTTTGTTTCCAAAAGCCCTTCACAAACCTGCATCACAGTTTCATTTTCCAAGAAATATATTTTTTCTGCAGTTTTTAATTTAATTTTATTTTTTATTTTGTATGCTTGCGGGTGAATGAATCACTGAAACTATAAACTAAACAAAAAATTTGACAAAAAAAAAACTCCGCACACACATATACACATCGAAGCAATGTTTATTTAAATTTGGTTTTTGAATTGCGCATTTTTATCTGTTTGAATAACCATTCAATGGTAAATTGATTTGCAGCAAAAGAATAAAAAAATCGCCACAGATCCCGCACATCTTCACATAGACAAATACAATTAACAAGCGCACTATGGGATTTTCTACAAAACAATCAAACATTTGAGTTGTGTGTTTCTCATTGTTTTTTCTCTCTCACTGTTTTTTTTTTTTTTTCGAAGTAATAAAATTGTATTATTGTGGCTAATACTTTTGTTTGATTTTCCAATGAATATTTTGTATGTTTTATTTAAATTCACACAATTAAAACAATAACAACGAAACAGCAGAAAAAAATATTTCAAAATTGAAACATACATAAATTTCATTAAATTGCAAATAACACAACCATAAAACTTAATTATAATGTTTGTGTGAATTTATTTATAAAACTTTAAACAATCAAACGAGTGAACGAACGAACTATGCGCAAAAAAGAACAACAAACAAAGCATAGGCGCCGAAATATTCAAACAACGGAAGGTTGCCATCTGTCTGGGGAAGTAAGAAGAGGAAATAATGAACACAAATCAACTACATATTCACGTCACTAATGAAATAAATTCACTAGTTTTATATCGGTATAACAAAAAAAGCAAATTGAATAGTGTCAGTGTTGAAATTGTTATTTTTGATTTTTAATTCCATCTCCTTAGATTAGATGAAATAAATCAATTTAGCATTTTATAAAGTGTGAACAAATGCTATGGGGTGTTAGCTATTGGAAGAGGCCAGATTATGAAGACATCACTTCGTGTAGAGAATCAAATATAAACTGTTCTGTAGTTTATTTTTTAATATTTAGTAACTGTTACTGAAGTTAACGTATATGATGAACGATACCAAGCAACAGTCCTGACCGTCTTTAACATGGCAAAGCCCAGGACTTATTGTGGTCCCTCTTTCGTCTCAACTGGACACTGAACTCCCCGTGGTGTCACCTGGGGAGCTGCCTTGAACACCCGTTAAAGGTAGTAAGATAACACATGCCGAGCGTTCATCCATTACTTACTTAGCTGGCCCATTACAGAACATTTGTTCCATAGGCCGAACTAAGAAAAGATCTCCACTTCTCTCTATTTGTTGCTTCGCACTCTGGAATACCGCGCCTTTTCATCTCATCATCCACTTGTTTGCGCCATCTATTCCTTGGCCTGCCAATTCTGCGTGCACCGCCAAGCGGTCCGTGTTTATACGATTTTTAGCGGGTTCATCATCATCGTTCATTCTTATGATATGGCCTTGCCAACGCAATCGCTGCATCTCGATACGTTTAACAATATTGATGTCGTTGTATAGCAGATAGAGCTCGTGGTTCATGCGACGTCGATATTCACCGTCAACGCAGATTGGTCCGTAGATCTTTCGAAGAATTTTTCTCTCAAACACACCTAGCACTGCCATATCTGTTTGCGCAAGTACCCAGGCTTCGGAGCCATACATCAGCACGGGTAGTATCAGTGTTTTGTAGAGCGTTATTTTTGTTTGACGAAATGTGGCTTTGTTTTTAAACTGCTTATTTAAACCAAAGTAGCATCTGTTGGCCAATACAATTCTTCTTTTTACTGATGTCGTTTGTTGTGTTTACGGAGGTGCCGAGGTAGACGAAGTCTTTTACTACCTCAATATTATAGGAACCAACTTCCACAGTCGGTCCGAGCTCAATGGACGCATTACGCGTCGACACCATCAACCTGGTCTTCTCACCGTTTACCGCCAGACCCACTTTAGCAGATTCTCCTTCGACCTTCATAAAGGTATCATTTACTTCTTTTACTGATCGGCCCATGATGTTTATATCATCAGCATAAGCAAGTAACATGTGACTATTGGTGTAGATTGTGCCACTTCTTTGGCGTTTGCCTCTCGTATAACCTTTTCCAGCAGGATGTTGAAGAGATCACGCGAAAGGCTGTCTCCTTGTCTGAAACCATTTTTGGTACCAAACTCTTCGGCGAGATTCTTTCCTATTTTAACTGAGGACCTCGTGTCAGTTAAAGTCATTTTACAAAGCCGGATGAGCTTTGCGGGGATACCAAATTCAGACATGGCTTGGAATACCTTTGAACGCAGCGGGCTGTCGAAGTCTGCTTTATAATCGACAAAAAGGTGGTAGGTGTCGATCTGCATCTCTTGGGTCTTCTCCAGGATTTGCCGCAGGGTAAGTATCTGGTCAATGGTGGACTTGCCAGGTCTAAAGCCGCATTAGTATGGTCTCTTTGACCATAGGCTTTAGTCGTTCACACAATATCCCTGACACTATCCTGTAGGCAATAGGGAGTAGACTTATGTCCCTATAGTTAGAGCATACAGTCTTATCTCCCTTCTTGTGGACGGGGCACAGGATACTCAGGTTCCAATCGTCGGGTACTCGTTCTACCTGCCAGTTGGTGCTAACTAGCTGATGAATACACCTTATCAGCGTGTCGCCTCCGGTTTTGAACAACTCGGCTGGTAAGCCATCGGCTCCTGCTGCCTTATTATTCTTCAGCCGATTTATTGCTGTCTTTACCTCATCTTGGCTGGGCGGTATCCATTCAATACCATCGTCTGGGATTGGGACTGTGGTATCTTCGTCGTCTTCGCTGCTGTTGGATACCAACAGTTTTGAAAAATGTTCTTTCCATATCCTGAGTACACTACCTGTATCAGTTACCAAATTACCTTGCTTGACTCTTTGGTAGAATTTTCGGACTTCATTCTAACTCCGGTACATCTCAATTTTTTCACACTCCCGCTTTTTCATCTCTCTCTTTTTCCTGCGGAAAAGACGTTTCTCCTCTCTCCTTTTCTCCCTATATGCCGCATTTTTCTCTTCGGTGGCAGCACGACACTCCTGATCATACCATGGATTCCTTGGTGGAGGTCTCTGGTATCCAAGTATGGATTTTGCGGCTGTTTGCATGGAGTGGGAAATGATTTGCCATTGCGCTGATATGTTATCGGGATGAGGAGTGCTTTGATTAAGCAATTGGGCTAGTTGAGTGGAATATGCGGTGGCTATCTGTTGCGATTGCAGCTTACTGATGCCTAACTTTCGTGTTGTGTCTGTTCGTACTTTGTTTGCTACGTTTAAGCGGGTGCGTACCTTGCCGCAACAAGGTAGTGGTCCGAATCAATGTTTGCGCCTCGGAACGATCGTACATCCAACACGCTGGACAACATGATCAATTTGATTTCTTGTTTTCTGATCTGGAGACAGCCAGGTGCCCTTATGAATATCGAGATGATTAAATCTGGTACTGCTAACTACCATGTTTTTTGCAGCTGCAAAGTCTATCAGCCTCATACCATTGTCAGATGTTTCACGGTGGAGACTGAATTTCCCAACTGTTGGGCCAAAGATATTCTCCTTTCATCCATTAAAAGGTTAAAAACTGGGGTTGGGTGTTGGTCTAAGGACCCATCCCTCCTAAAAGCAACGCATTATGAAAAAAAAAAGAAAAAGAAAAACAACACCCTCTGAAGTTTACAACCCCTCAAACGTTTTTAGAATCATGATCTGCAAAGTTGGACCTGTAATGTTCGCACTATTTAGAGAAGGTGTAGTTTACGCAATGACAGATGTACTTGAAAAATACAAAGTCGATATGACTGCCATACAATTGGTTTGGAAAGGCATCACAACAACTCCTAAAACAAGTGCATTGTATTACACTGTGCAACATTTTTAAGGTGATCTTGTGCAAACAATTCGAACTGAGGATTTTTTGAAAGTGCAGACCCAAACGACAGTAACCCTAGTTGGGTTTTGTTGTGTCAGATCCAGCTCCGATTTTATGGCCCCATCTAAACATGGTTAAATATTGAGTTTTTAAAGGAATTCGGGGCTATATCTCTGAAACCAATGCGAATCTTCATCTGGCCTCTGAAACAAGTTTGTAGATAAGGACAAGTATTAAATATTTGGACAATTAATGAACTCGAAAAACTACATTTACTGCCTCAAATTTCAAAATATATGCAAAAATTCCACATTTTTTATACATTTCGCACCGTATCTCCAAAACCGTTAATTTTTTCTGGCTATTTTCTTTTGAAAAAAAATATTCCCTGGAATGTAATACACAACTCTTCAGAACATGTCATTGTTGTAAAATGCCTCTATGCCGTTGTTGTCAGTACATTTTTCCACGACGATTTAATAAAAGTGTCAATAATGTGGTGAAATCCGTAATGCGAGAATAAACTGTTGGTGTGAACTGTGTTTGAAATACGTGTTGTAAAAAATATGATGCGAAATAGCGCATGTTCTAAAGAATTGTTGAGAACTTTATTTGGAAGATTTTTGCAAAAGGTTACTGTGTTCAACTCCCAATAGTTTAGCCGTTACTGACCAGAATTTCAGCACATATGTACAATTTTCTATATTTTATAGATTTTGATGCCCTAGTTAGAGTTTTTCTTAAGTGTTTTTTTTTCAAAAGATAAGTTCTACTAATTTAGGGCTACAATATTGCTAAAGACAGCAAGGCCAAATTCCTAATCGTTTCTGGGATAAAGTCCTGATAAATGCAAAAAAGTGTAGATTTAGCGCGGTTTAGATGATGCCGTAAAATCCGAACTGGATCTGACAGGACAAACCCCTACTAGGGTTTTTGTAGTCTAAATATGTACTTTCAAAAAATGCATACTAGAAGTTGTTTGCATTTTCAGTGTGGCATAGTGTTATTGCTGCCATGACATAAATCAAGGGTTTGGTTGTTGACTTGTAGTTGGTCGGAGGGTAAAACAACTCCACCTTCGACCAAACGAATGAAAAACTTGCCCCAATATGTATAAAAGAAAAATTCTTCAACATCAGTTTTATTTGGGCTCATGCTCGCACCGAAGGCAAGGGCGAACAGACCAAAAATGTATTTTACAAGGGCTTAGAATATGGCATATGACGACCGTTGTCGTGCCCATGACATTAAAATTATTCTCATCAATTTTAATGCCAAAATTAAAAGGGAGAATATCTTTGTGAGGCGGTAAAAACACGGCCGTTAGCTGTGCCAAAATTAAGCATCCCTACACTCATAAGGGCACCTGCCTGTCTCCAGATCCAAAAAACAAGAAATCAAATTGATCACATTGTGATAGATGGAAGACATTCATTGAGCGTGTTGGATGTACGATCGTTCGGAGGAGCAAACGTAGATTCGGGCCACCACCTTGTTGCAACAAATATACGTATCCGATGTAAATACAACATATATATATATCAATCAAAGCACTTCTCGTTCCGATAACGTGTCAGCACAGTGGCAAATTATTACCCACTCCCTGAACAGAGCCGCAAAATCCATACTTCGATACCAGAGACTTCCAACAAGGATCCCGTTGTGTGACAAGTCGTGCAATTATGTAACTAGTTACCGACAGAATTACTCGACAATTATCGATAACTGAAAATTTTCATTTGTATATAATTTTGGTAATTAACGAAATTTGTCGGTAAATTGTCGCTAACCCCTACCGATGCCGTAAGTGTTGTGAACTTTTATTTCAAATGTTCATTCTCATTTTTTGCGTTTTAATTTTACCAATTGTCATCGGTAACAGTAAAATCAGTTACAGAATTCCACTACAGGTGTGTCGTGCTGCTACCAAAGGAAAAATGCGGCATACAATCAGTAGCAACGCGTAGCGCACGAGAGACGTAGCGGGAGAAAAGGAGAGAGGATCCTCCTTCAGAGACCAGCAAGGCAATTTGGTAACTGATACAGCTAATGTGCTTAGGATATGGCATGATCATTTCACCAAACTGTTGGCATCAAATACTAGCGGAGACGACAAGAATGCCACAGATCCAATCCCAGAATATGGTATTGAATGTATACCGCCCAACCAAGACAAGGTAAATACAGCAATAAATCGTCTTAAGAAATACAAGGCAGCAGGAGCCGATGACTTACCAGCCGCGTTGTTCAAAGCCGGAGGCGACACGCCGATATGGTGTATGCATCAGCTTGTTAGCACCATCTGGCAGGGAGACCGCGTACCCGACGTTTGTAACCTGAGAATATTGTGTCTCGTCGACAAGAAAGGATATAAGACTGTGTACTCTAATTTTTGGGGCAAATGTCTTCTCCCTATTGTTTATAGGATAGTAACAGGTATATTGTGCGAACGACTAAATCCTATGGTCAACGAAATAATTGGGTCATACCAATGCGCCCTTAGACCAGGCATATCCATCACTGATTAGATATGTATCCTGCGGCAAATCCTGGAGAAGACCCAAGAGATGCAGACCGACACGTACCACCTTTTGTCGATTATAAAGCAGCCTTCGACAGTCCCCTACGTTCAAAGGTATTCCAAGTCATGTCAGAATTTGGTATCCCCTCAAAGCTTATTCGGCTTTGTAAAATGACTTTAACTGACACTCGATCCTTCGTTAATATAGAAAAGAACTGGTTCAGTGCCAAAAGAGTTTTCTGATGAGTAGACAGCCTTTAGTGTGATATCTTCAACATGCTGCTGGAAAAGGTTATACGAGATGCAAATTCAAAAGAAATGCCATCGTATACACCAATAGCCACATGTTACTTGCTTTTGCTGACGATATTGATAATGAAGTAAATGATACCTTTAAGAAGGTTGAAGCAGAATCTGCTAAAGTGGGTCAGACAGTAAACGGCGACGAGACCAAGTTGATGGAATCGACGTGAACTCGTACCAACGGTGGTAGTTGGTTTATAGCATTTTGATGAAGGTAAAGAGGACAATCGGAAGAGTGATGCGAATTCGAATTTGTTCTCATAACTAATTCTCTTTAAACGTCAACCTTACCCACTGTCTTCTTGTGACTTATGTTGACCTCATAGAAGAACTGAAAGAAATTTAATTCTTCCTTGGAGGCCACAGGCGCATGCCAATGGCTCCCCATCTTCGGCAAGCTCCACGTGTCTGGGAGGGAGCACCTTATGTTCAGACAGTGTTTCAAATACCTTTAGAGGACCTATGCTCCTCAAGGAGTTAAGCGTAAAAAGAAGCAGAAGAAGGAGTTCGTCTACATTGCGGTTCCACGACACAACAAATAGCAGCACCTGTGAAATAAGAAGAAGAATGGTGCTGGCTAACAGACGCTACTTGGGCTTAAGTAAGCAGTGTAAAAACAAAGCCACATCTCGTCAAAAAATGGTATTTTACAAATCACCGGTATTATCCGTGCTATGGTTCCGAAGCCTGGGTACTTGCGCAAGCAGATAAGGCAGTGCTTATGGTGTTTGAGAGAAAAATGCTTCGAAAGATGTATGGGCCGCTATGCGCTGACGTGAATATCAACATCGTATGAACCACGAGCTGTATCGAGATACAATGATTGCGTTGACGAGGCCATGTCATAAGAATGAAGATGAAGAACCCGCTAAAAAGGCGTATAAATACCGGAAGAAAGGGACCACTAAAAAAAACATTGTTCCACAACATTCTCTCATATCCATGAGTGCACCCCGATTCTTATTTAGCTCAATGATATGGGACCTACTGTTTATCGCCGAGTCCGAACGGCGTGTCTTAAGACACCACTTGTGGAGAAGTTTTTCAACGCTGAAATACTCAGGAAATGTCGCCGACATTACTGAGGGGTATTTTGCCACCGTTGAAAAATGTTTGATGTTGCCTGGCCGGGGAATCGAACCACCGACCTTCTGCATGCAAGGCGGGCGTGCATACCATTGCACCACGGTGGCACCCGAAAGGGACCACTTCATACGCTTATATTCATCGTCAACCCAGATTTACTCGTAGATTTTTGGAATACACATACATTATCCCATTTCCCGAAGTCAAACAATTTGTTATTGGATTATTTGGAGTAGAAATAGCATAGAATAAACAGTAGGACATAGGCCTATAGCCTGTTTTTGTCACTGGAAAAGGGCTTAGCTGCCGATCATGTCAAGGCACTAGTTACAGGTAATGTAGCGGGTTATATATTGACTATTTTACAGACTACCGATGGATAGTGTATTCGACAATTCTTCTCTCTTGTAATCTATTTTCAACATTATTTCTTTTTTTATTTAAACAAAATAGAAAAAAATGTTCTCATTTTGTTTATTCATAATTAAAAAAACGTATTTTAGTAAGTTTGTTGTGCAAAAATTGAAGATGCAACAAGTAAAAAAGTATCAGCCGGCTTTGCCGACAGAGATATACCCTCAGCCTGTGTATATTGAAACAATTTTTTCCCGAAATACGTATGTATTTAGGGGGTTTTAAAAATTTTGGGCGTTTGAACCGACAAAAATTTTGATTAGGATTAAAGATCAAAAGTTTTGCGGAGGAGATACTAAAAGGAATGGATGGACATTGACCGTTATGGAAGTGGATCTCCAGCCACAACATATGGTGCCATAGGGGGGTTTTACACTCTTCGGGCTGTTTGCTCAAGAAGTATGGACTTGCCCCTAAAAAACTTTTACCATCGTAATTGAGGCAGCGAAAGCAAGTTTGTTCAACAAAAATCAAAGTGATTCGATATCAGGTCTTAAAGTGAGCTTATCCGAAATTTTGTGTGGGAGGTACCGGATGGAGTGGACAAATATAGTCCATATTTGAACCTGATCTATATCTGGTAGATATATTAGGATGTGTAAAGTATAGACCAATTCGGCCACTACCTTCAAGAGTTACCGTACGAACAATTTTTCCGAACATTTTTGAACTTTTGTGGGGGAGGTACCTGAAGAAGTGGACCGATATGGCTTATCTTCAAACTTAAACTATGTTTGGACAAAATATTACTAAGGATAAATTTTGGACCGAATCGTCAGATCTGTTCGAGAGTTATCTTGCGCTCCAACCACCTCACACGGTGTCATAGGGGTTTTTTGGAACTTTCAGGCTATTTTCTCAGGAAGTATGGACTTGCCCCTGATGAAACTTGTAACGCCGTATGGAGGGCAGTGAATACAAGTTGCTAAAACAATAATCAAAGCGATTCGTTAGATGGCCCTAAACTGAACTTTTCCGAAATTTTGTGTGGAAGGTACCCGAAGGAGTGGACCGATTGAGTCCATATTAAAACCTTATTTAAGTCTGGTACACATTTCACGATGGGCAAAGTATGAACCAAATCGGTTTTTCAATTCAAGAGTTATCGTGCGCACAAATTTTCCGAACATTATCGAACTTTTGTGGGGGAAGTACCGGATGGAGTGGACCGATATAGCCCATCTTCGAACTTAAACTAAGTTTGGGTAAAATATTACGAAAACCAAAATTTGAACCGAATCGGTTAATCCGTTCGAGAGTTATCGTGCGCTCCAGCCAGCCAGACAGGCAGACAGACAGACAGGCGGACGGACATTGCTCAATCGACTCCAAATTGTCTGAAAGACATTTCGTCCAAACATACTTGGGGTCTAAAACCATTATTTCGATGAGGCACATTTTGCCCGTATGAATGTGTATATACCCTCGTTAGCATAATTGCTGAGGGTATAAAAAAAGAACGTGTTACGAGATAAATTATAGAAGGGATGAATAATTTAAGAAGACTATTTATAATATATCTGTGGTAAGTATTGATACATATTTTGACATAATTTATTATCGCGTCATTTCAAAACTTTCATAGATTTTATTTCAGGAGTTTTTGAATGATCCGAAAGATACACGAGAAAAACATTCCAAGGACCGAATAAACCGATGATACTAGTAATTTTGGCTATAATTTCTGACTACCGAGTTGACTGGCTACTGGAAATGCAATCGAGAGACAATTGCCTTTCACACGACTATCGAATTGGGTGGTTACTGATAATGCCGTGGGGGACAATAGACACCCTCCATGTTAAATTCACCAGTCTATAGCATTGCGAGTAGATTGGTTGGTAACTAGTTATGTTTACCAGTAGCCAGCAAAATTTCTAGTTATTCGTTAGTTATCCGAACAACTGGGTATTTACACACATACACATCCCCGAAGTGCAAGGGAGACCTCTCTCATATCAATGAGTACACGCCGATTCATATTGGCTCAATGATATGGAACCAAGTTTTTATCGCCGAGTCCGAACTGCGTGTCGTTGGACACCGCTTGTAGAGACGTTTCTTCATGGTTTAAATACTCAGGAAATGTAAGCCAGTATTATACTGAGGGGATTTGACACCGCTGAAAATGTTGATGTTCTGGCGGACGTGCTTCTTATTTACCAAAAGTTATTCTGAAGGAAATTTAATATTCCAAATAATTTTATATTTCCATTTTTTCTACTTACCCTTCTTGTCCATGTTGGCAATATTTCCATTATGCCAAATTCCTTCTTTTATTGCAATCTTATTGAGTTTATATGCATTCATAATGTTTATTAAATATTTCTTAATATTAAAATTTCATTTTTATTGATTTATCTCTTCTCTTTCTCTCTCTCGCTTTGTTCTTGTTGTTTTTTTATTACATCTAAAACAATGAAAAAAATTTCCTGTATTTCTTGTTGTGTTGTTGTTCAATTCAAATTTGTTTTTATCTGGATTTTGTGTTACTGTTGTTGGTATTTATTTCATTTCCTGTTTTTGAAGTGTTGTTGTTTGGTCTTAAATAACTAATACAAGTTAAAGTTTTATAAACATTAAACATTTATAAATATATAATTGAATTATAAATAGCTATTATCTGTATGGTTTTGTAGTTATGTATGTTTGTGTGTAAAAAAGGACATAAAAAACAATTTAGGTTTATTTTATTCTTTTAATTTAATTTATTTTTTATCTACAATAAAATCGTATAATAGTTTGTGTTTTTTTTTTTTTAAAAACGTTTAACGTTTTTTTCCTATATTTTCAAATTTCACCTTTTTTTTGAGTTATCAAAATAATTTTGTTCCGGGTTTTTGCACACGTTTTTCCTTAAAAGTAACATTTTATGCAAATTTCATAAAAAATTGGTTATTGCATAAGAAATGTTTACTTTTTGTCATACTTTGTTAGAATTTAGTTTGATTTGTAATTTTGATAACTCTAAATGTGTGTTTGTTTTAATTTGATTTCATTAACTTAATTTAATTTCCTTAAGAATTATACTATGGTTGTATTAGAAATTCTATTGGCAACACAATAATAATTCTTAAAAGCCTAATTACAAATATTAAATATAATTATTAATAGTTTACTTTTTTCCTTTGGTTTCTTTTTCCTTTTTGCATAATTTATGGTAAAGTTTACACATATTTACACAAATAAATTAATTTACCTTAATCTATTTATTTATAGATTTTATAATTGATTTTAAATGTAGTTTGCTTAAGGTACATTTTTAATATAATTAAATAGAAAGGTAAATGAATTTTCTTACAGTTTTATTTTGGGCATTTAATAAAAAATTGTAAAGTTGTAGAAAATAATTGGTCAATAATAATTACATTTTAAGGAATGTTCAAAAGTTATGTTAAAGCAAACCAGTAAATTCCTGCTCATTATAATTACAAAACCTTGCCAGTGATGATTGAAAATGTGTTAGAAGGTGAATAATTATTTAGTTAATGACAATTGTTAAATATTTAAGCAAAAATATATACCATGAATCCATTATGTTGCTAATTTAATTGCCTTTTTGGTCTTCATCTGGATGAAATATGAGTATTAAAACTATCAAACTTCATTAAGGATTTCCATAACAGAGTTACCCTGATTCTTAAATCATAAATATATATGACCTTTTATAAGGCATCCGATTTGCATATCGTCGGTGTCATGCTTAAGTGTTCCATACGCCATTTTTGACATTTTGAGATAAAGGTACCTTACAAGGTTTTGAACCATGCTCTTTCAGATTTTTTGGTCGGTTTTTCTCTATCTCTTATAGTTTCTGAGATATTCAGATGCCAATATGTTCCATATCCGCTTTGTGACCCAAAAAATCTTGTCGTTTTGTTCCATATCCTTAAAGCCTGGCGTATGGAACAAAACAACTTTGAACTTTTTAGTTCCATATCCATGTCGTTTGGCGTATGGAACAAAAAGAGACAAAAGCGAATTGTTCCGCACCAAAAATGATGGCGTTTGGAACAAAAAATTGCCAATTTTTGCAAAGTTACGGAAAAGTGTGGCGTATGGAACAAATTGTTTTAAAGGACTTGGTTTAAAAACTGAAGAATAATATTTTCTAAATCCAAATATTGTTGAATATTGTATTGTTATATGAAATCGAGAATGTATCAATCGTTTAAACAAAAAATCCATAGTTTAAAGACAAAATGTTGATGTAAGTCCACAAAAATATACGCAAAAACGTCCATTCGACTTGAAGCTAACCGACTACAGAAATGGTATTATAAGAAAATCGCTTTTAAATGTTTTATGTTACCTTAGAAATGCAAAATATCAATCCGTTTTGTCCGATCGAAATTTTTACCACAAAAAAAGTGATAGGTGGGGGAAATCCCATCCCATAATAATGGTCCTTATTGTATTTATATGAGAAAAATAAATGTTTCATTTAAAGTCCTGATTTTTAAGCTCCACAGTAGCACTTCATATAATGAGGTGGAACACGATTGATAAAAAGTGTTTTGGTTGAAATGTGACAAAACGTGTTCCATGTGACACAAACTGCCAAAACATGAAAAAAAGATTCCGTGGAACAATTCAACAACTTTTTGCAATTATAAAAATTGCCATAACTTCTAGACTACCACAGATATCTGACTAAAATAAACTACTGAAATATTCTATGAGTTTAGTTAAGTAGAACTGAGCTCTTAAATTATTGGATTATTGCACCATTTTTATCCTGTATGGCCTTAAACATTAACTTGAGTTTTTCTCGAATCAGGCAAATGGCGTATGGAACACTTAAGCATGACACCGACGATATGTTAAATACAAATGTAGGTATCGTCGGCGTAGCCAGAAATATATCTTGACACCTTTTTGCGATCAGACCTAATAGATAAAATTAGAAATGTTTCGAGTAAAATAAATTATGCAATAATATGTGTATGTAATTACAATTTCCAGGGTTGAATTTTTATTTTCTAAAGTTGCATATTATATTTTTATTATTTTAATAAGCAATATTAATATTTATACATATCAGTGTGCATTTAAATTTTGATTTACTTGGAAGTAATTTTTGCTTAAATTCCTTTTTTTGTACTGATCTATATCTTAGTTTAATATTGGTCATATATATACGTTTTTCATTTGACATAATTTCAAAGTTCAAAAAATCGGCATTATACAAAATTACAAAAAAAAATACGAACAAACCATATTCTGACACCTCAGCATAATAGAAGACCAAAAATAAAAGGACACGTGTCCCGGCGTTTTTCCCTATCACTTCCACTTTCGCCGTTATTGGCCCCCAAAGGTTTGAGACCTTGTTGTCAAAAGGGTAAATATTACCAGGCTCATATTCTCTAAAACGCTAAAAATTTTAATTAATTCTCTTTCGAGTTGAGCTTATTAGACCCATTATATACATTGAAAAATTAGGAGTCTACCGAAGTCCCATGCATTCAACCATTACGCTACGTTTCACGGGTGGTTAGGCCGATCTTCAGGCGTATTGAATGTTGTTTTTGTGACAGACGAAGGCAAAGCTTGGGAACTAGTGTACGTATCGCACTTCATTAAATAAATGTATATGCGAAATTATGTTAGTTAATTGAAACTCCAAACTTTTCCTATAGTCCTGCTTGGACAATTTTGCCAAAGCTCACATGAAGTACGACCCTAAACCTAAAATTTGTTTTTAATTTTGCATATTTCTTGAGTTCAGGTAAGATAGAGTTTTGGTGTGTGTATGCACGCCCGCCTTGAACGCAGAAGATCGGGGGTTCGATTCCCCGGCCAGGCACTATCAAACATTTTTCAACGGTGGCAAATACCCCTCAGTAATGTTGGCGACATTTCCTGAATATTTCAGCCTTGAAAAACTTCTCCAAAAGTGGTGTCTTAAGACACGCCGTTCGGACTCGGCGATAAAAAGTAGGTCCCATATCACTGAGCTAAATATGAATCGGGGTGCACTCATTGATATGAGAGAAGTCTCCCTTGTCCCGTATGGAATGTTGTGGAACAATGTTTTTTGTTGTAGTTTTGGCGTATTCTAGGACCTATAGTAAAATTTTATTGCGAACAAATTTGTAGAATATTTTGATCCGATAGGATCACATTTTATAGGAGAAGGGACCAAAAATACCCCTTTAATGACCACCTGAGGGTTAAATAATATGAAAAATAAAACCAACGACCCAAAAAACATAAGAATCCAATGTCAGGTCAAAATCCATTCATTATTAGAGTTTTGACCAGGTTTTTCGTAAAATTGGACACTGTTCATTGGCGAGAGAATTATTAAAAAAGTAAAAAAAGTATCAGTCGGCTTTGCCGACAGAGATATACCCTCAGCCTATTTGAATTGGAACATTCATCTTAAACTTGCCGACAAAAACGTGGATTAGGATTAAAGGGAATGAACCGACATAGTGCATTACGGAAGCGGATCTTATTTTGAGAGACATATCTCTTCTATAAATATCGCGCACACTAGTCATTTCAGTGGGTTATCGTATACCTGTTGGAGCAGTATGCAAGGAAGCATGGACTTGTCCACGGAAAACATAATATGGCTGTACATCATCGGTATAAATTTCCAAAGGATCTCCGAACAGATCCTAAACTGCACTTGGACACAAATGTTGAATTTTGTGGGGGAGGTATCCTAAGGAGAGGACCGATATTGTCCATTTTAGGAGCTAAACTAAGTTTGGACAAAATATGACGAAGGCAAAATTTTGGACCAAATTGGTCTATCACTTCGAGAGTTATTATGCTCTCCAACTACTACATATGGTGCCACAGGGGGTTTTTACAACTTTCGGGTTGTTTTCCCAAGAAGTATGGACTTGCCACTGAAAAAACTTTTACCGTTGTAATTGAGTCAGCGATTGCATGAAGCAACAACATCAGAAATCAAAATTAGTCAAGAGCTGGTCTTAAAGTGAACTTATCCGAAATTTTGTGTGGGAGGTACCCGAATGAATAGGCAAATATAGTCCATATACAAACCTGATCTATATCTGGTAGATATATTAGGATGCGTAAAGTATGGACCAAATCGGTCCGTCCCTTCAAGAGTTATCGTGCTCACAATTTTTCCGAACATTTTTGAATTTTTGTGGGCGACGTACCTGAAGGAGTGAACCGATATGGCTTATCTTCGAACTTAAACTAAGTTTGGACAAAATATTATGAAGGCCAAATTTCGGATCGAATCGGCAGATCCGTTCGAGAGTTATCTTGCGCTCCAACCACTACACACGGTGACATAGGGGTTTTTTGAACCTTTCAGGCTATTTTCTCAGGAAGTAAGGTTTTGCCCCTGATGAAACTTTTACCGCCGTATGGAGGGCAGTGAATACAAGTTGCTAAAACAAAAATCAAAGCGATTCGAGAGATGGCCCTAAACTGAACATTCCGAAATTTTGTGTGGGAGGTACCCGAAGGAGTGGACCTATTGAGTCCATATTAAAACCTGATCTAAGTCTGGTACACGCTCCACGATGGGCAAAATATAGACCAAATCGGTTACACCCTTCAAGAGTTATCGTGCGTACAAATTTTCCGAACATTTTCGAACTTTTGTGGGGGAGGTACCGGAAGGAGTGGACCGATATAGCTCATCTTCGAACTAAGTTTGGACAAAATATTACGAAAGCCGAATCGGTTCATCCCTTCGAGAGTTATCGTGCGCTCCAGCCAGCCAGACAGACAGACGGACGGACATTGCTCAATCGACTCCAAATTGTCTGAAACACATTTCGTCCAAACACACTTGGGGTCTAAAACCGTTATTTCGATGAGGCACATTTTGCCCGTATGAAAGTGTATATACCCTTCATAGCCTAAAGGCTGAGGGTATAAAAATAATTGGTTGGAGTCCGATATGAAGAAAGGTTTATGACAGCGATCAAAACTATAGTCGGAGGATCGATAGTTTGCCAGCTCTACTTTGAAAGTATTTACTATCGACCGAATAAGCAAAAGCCACGTGCGAGTGATGCTGAGTTGCTAGCGAACAAATAGTTTCATGGAAAAGTAGTATCATGCTAAGGAGAAGATATTGCGGTTCTCATAGTAGTCTTTTAAATAACATTGTTCATTACAATAAAACCCAAAAAATGAGCTTCTAATCATTATAAACAAACATACATTCCGAGTACCTCCCCCACAAGAGTTTAAAATTTTTCCCTTAAATTGTGTGCACGTTATCTCGCGAAGGCAGCAACCGAGTTGGTACATTCATTACATATCGTAAACGTTATGCCAGAAAAAGTTGACGTTCCAATATGGACTCCGTCGGTTCACTTCATCAAGTACCTCCCATACAAAATTTGTGAAAAGTGCAAACGGCCCGAAAACTGTGAAAAGCCTTACAAATAGAATATCGGTCTTCTCTTTAGTGAACCATCAAATTCAAAATTTTTGTGTAAGTGCAGTATGGGGTCTTTTCGAAGATATTTGGAAAATTCATACCGATGCTACTCCTTGTGGTCTTGTTTACAGCGATTTTATATTTTTCGCGGGCAATGCTTCCTGACATAGTGTTCAAAAAGCTCTAACTTATACGGTGACCAACTGAAATGACTGGAGGGCGCGATATCTATCGAAATGCCTCCCAAAAAATATCCACTTCAAAGTTCTATTTGAAACCCCATTAGAAAACAAAGGAACTATGGAGGCATAGTAGTTATTTTTTCATGGAAGACATGTGAATTTTTTCCATTTACAAACAAGTTGGAAGCGTTTGGAGAATACCTTTATAGGTGTGACAATATAAAACTTTACCCTCGTAGAAGTGCAGTAGTTCTGAAGTAGTTATTACAGAACAGACCAATATAGGCAAAACAACAACATACCAGTATTTCTTTATTATAACTGAATTCAAAAATAAGAAAATGTTGTTATTGTCATGGAAGAAGTCCAAAACAAGGTATTTTATCCTTTGATGGCAAAAAGGTGGTCTACGGAAAGAACATGTATGAAATATTTTCCACACAGGCAAATATTTTCCAAACGTAGAATTCCTCCTGAAAATTTGCTGCTAAAAGCCAAAAGCCCTGTAAAAACCTCTTTACCCTTATATGTGCTGAGAGAAGTTTTGTATTAAGGGGTTATAGCCACTTATTAAGCACCAAAAAAAGCATTTTTTATGAATTTTTATACCCTCAGCATTTATGCTAACTATCATAAGGGCAAAATTTGTCTCATCAAAATAATAGTTTTAGACCCCAAGTATGTTTGGACGAAATCCGGTTCAGACAATTTGGAGTCGATTTAGCAATGTCCGTTCGTCTGTCCGCCTGTGTGTCTGGCTGGTCCGTACGATAACTCTCGAACGGATGAGCCAAATTGGTACAAAATTTGGCTTTCGTAAAATTTTGTCCAAACATCGGCCCACTCTTTCAGGTACCTTCCCCACAAAAGTTCAAAAATGTTCGGAAAATTTGTGCGCACGATAACTCTTGAAGGGAGCAACCGATGTGGTCCATACTTTGCACATCGTGAAATTTCTAACAGGGATAGATAAGTTTCCAATATGGACTCTAACCGTCCATTCCTTCGGGTACCTCCCACACAAAATCTCGGAAAAGTTCAGTTAAGGACCTGCTCTCGGATAGTTTGGATTTTTGTTGTAGTAACTTGTATTCACCGCCTCCATTACGAAGAAACAAGTTTCATCAGGGGCGAGCCCATACTTCCTGAGAAAAGAGTCAGAATGCTGTAAAAACGAACGGAACGGCCGATACGATAAAAAATTTGGCGTTCATAAATTTTTTCCCAATCTTACTATAAGTTCGAAGATAGGCCATATCGGTCCACTCCTTCAGGTACATCCCACACAAAAGTTTAAAACTTTCCGCTTAAATGGTGGGCACCACAACTCTGAACCGATGTGATCCATACTTTTCATATCGTAATATCTCTACGGGACATATATCAGTATTGAATATGGACTATATAGGTTCATTCCTTCGAGTACCTCCGACACAAAATTTGGGGAAAGTGCGGTTTGAGGCTTGCCCTCGAATCGTTTTGCTTCTTTTTGTAACAACTTGTCTTCGCTGCACCCATTACGACAGTACACATTTTTCAGGAGCAAATTCATTCTTTCTAAAAAAAAATGGTCCGAAAGCTGGAGCGCATGAGAACTCTCGAACGTTAAAAACCTTTGCGTTTCGAATCCCTTTGATTGTGTTTGTAACAACTTGTACTCGCTTTCCCCATTACGACGGTACATGTTTTTTCGGGGGCAAGTCTTTACTTCTCGGGGTAATGGTCCAAAGGCTCCAAAAAGCCTTGCGGCACCGACTGAACTGGGTAGTGCGTAAGATAACCCTCGAAGGGAGAAACTTTCAGAAGTATTATGTGTTACATCTTTTCTTTCTTTAGGACTGAGACTGAGGGTATTTCTCTGTCGGCCAAGCCGACTAATACTTTTTTACTTGTTTATAAAAAATCTACCAAAGTTGTTGAGAAGATTTTTTTTTTCATCTGAAAGATCGCTGGTGGAGCTACTTTCGGGTTTTTTCTTTTGGAATATATTGCATATTTTTATGTCAAATGCCCGCCTAGAAAACACTGTTTTAGTAAAAACAGTTTGCGGTACACACTGTAGCTCGAAAACGCAATAAAACGATCAGCATAAACGTTTGTGTTATCACTAAGATCCAGAAACAGAACTTGTAGACTCGCCAAACGTCATAATCAACATTACAAATGTCCTTTTGAATTTCGTTTAATTTTTTACCAAAGACTTAATATAGTTTCTTTGATCCAATTGATTCATTCTAGTCGAAAAAAAACTAGGAAAGAATAAAGATCACACCAAAATGCGGCTAACTTCTTTATCTGCCAACCTTTTACCTGACTATCTAAAATGGCTGATATTACCAACATATCGAACATACGTAACTCACGAAATTTGAAAATGACGGTTGTTTTTTATTAGACCTCGTATGTTTAAGATGTAAATAGTTATTCTATGGAAAAAAGACTTTTTGCCATTAGAACATTTTTAAAATTTCCCCTATTTATAGAAAACCCTCACAAAATCTTCTGTGTATTGAGGATTACTAGGAAGTCCTGTAGGAACAGTTCTACCAATAGAAAATAACTAAGCGAGTTACGTGTTCCAGCCGGAGTTTTACTTTCATATGACTGATTTGTTCATTATTATTAGAAACTTGACAGGTGATCTTAATTTCTCCCCTAAAAACAAAATCAAACAAGGATATAAATTACATTAAATTTGACATACCCAGACAAATAAATAGCAACTAGTTCAGGATTTATAATTTACGTAAAAGGATGTAGTCTGGAATCACATGTAACTTTGATTCAATTACTTCAATCACAATCAGCACGAGATGCAGAAGCAGCACCAATGTGTTATTTGTCATTAACAACCGATCGGTTCATCCTCTTCGATGAGATGCTACTCTACAAGGAGAAATGTCATGCCAATTGCCGATAAAGTTAACCCTGACTTCACTTCCTAACTCGTCGCCATGAAGGAACTGAAGTAAAGTAATTATACAATGTAATTGAATCTATTTCGAAAATAAAGAATACTGATCAAAATTCACATATAAGCTCGTAATTTTTTTACGTTTAAATTAACCACTCCTTTCTTATTTGGCTATCTCTAGGCTTATTTGAATATGGCCACACAGTCACAAGTCACGGTGCTCTTGAAACAAATTTAAATGGAAGGCGCTTACACCTGGGAAGTTTTTGCGAATTCTGAAACTACAATGTTCATTGTTTTTTATGATATCTGCGTAGTTTTTACCGCTATTAAGATATAGAAGTTCAAATTAGAACAATGGATTGACTGTATCGCTTCCACAGTGCATCTTAACTAACTTTAAATGAAAACCGCTTACACCAGGGAAGTTTTTGCGGATTCTGAAACAGCAATGTTTATAAATGAGAAAAATCTAAAAACAAAAAAAAATCGCTGGATGGATTTTTAAATAAATAGCGATCAAAGTTCATATTTTTAGGTTTTTACGATTTTGCTTGGAAACCGCAAGTCCTATAGAAATGGGACTAAAGAAAATGTTGTAGCAGTGAAAATTCTGTACAAGATTGGCTAACTAATATTTTCCTAGATTTTACCATTTTTGAGATGTAGAGGTTCAGATCGAACTTTCAGATTTTGTTCTTAGGTCTTCAGGATTTAACTTGAAAACTGTAAATCCTTTCGAAATGGGACTAAAGAATATGTTGTAGCTGTGAAAATTCTCTATAAGATTGGCTTTCGTAATTTTTTCCCAGGTTGCACTATATAAGTTGAGATATATAAGTTTAAGTTGGGAAATTGCGGTCATGACTTTGTTTTATAAACTTCTATATCTCAATAACGGTAAAAACTATGAAGACTTGACACAATCCAATCTTGTAGAGAATTTTCAAAGCTACAATATTTTTTTAGTCCCATTTCTATAGGACTTGCGGCTTTCAAGCCAAATCGTGAAAACCTAGAAAAGCCTTAAAAATGTCAATCTGAATCGCGATTTATTTAAAAAGCGCTCCGGCGATTTTTTTTTGTTTTTTGATTTTTCTCATCTATGAACATTGTAGTTTCAGAATCCGCAAAAACTTCCCAGGTGTAAGCACCTTACATTTAAATTTATTTAAAGAGCACCGTGAAGTGTCATGAAATCGATTTACCGAATCAATTTCACGTGAGCTGAGACAGCTAAATACCTTAATATCCTTATGGAAGGCTTAACCAATTTTATACATATGTTTATATGGTCCAACATATTTAAGGACTGTTAATACAAACAATATACACATGTTTTTCAGAAAAAAATCCATCGGTCCATTTTTCACTAACTCAACTGGTGGGATCTGTTGTCAATAGGATTAGCTCATTGCTTTGAATTTGATACCATACAAAAGTCTACAAAATATTAAAAAAAAACTATTTCTTATAAAATATTTTAAAACAACCCACTTTACAGCAAACAACAGTTTTTTTCCAATACTAATAATATCAATTTTAATACTTACAAACAAAATCTTATATAATTTTCAGATAATATAGAAAATTTGTTTTAAATCTTACAGAGCTAATAATTTGGCAATAAGACTAGCATTTATATTATCTTTTTATTCTTTAACCACAAACTTTGGGTTTTGAACCCTTTTTCAAAATACTATCTTTACAGACTTAGAATTATTCCTCAGTTTCTAGAACACTATCTAAACCTAAGCTTACCATGTAATGATGATGTGAATGAGGCTGATGATGATGATGATGACCCAATCTGTGCTATAGACCGTTATTCGATTGTAGCAAAACAATGCATTCATGAACCCGCTGCTTACGCCTTTCTTATAAGTCGGTGTGTAAGACAGGAGGCTTGGCAACCTCTGCTCCCTCAGAACATTCCGAATAATTATCTATGTTGGAATTTTCTGTGCACACACTACTTGGTGCCGGTGGTGGCATTAACAAATTTGAGTTTTGGGAATTACACGACGAGACCATTTGCCCCATCATGTTAGGTGGTGTTAGGAAGTTGTTATTTCCCATATGTTGCTGCTGGTGTTGTTGTTCCAGTTGCAAACAAGGTGCCACAGAACTATTGGCCTCCAGTGATGTCATGTTTGTTGCACCTGTTGTGGTGGTGGCTGTTGTGGAATTCATTGCCGCCCTTTGGCGGAACGATGCTCTCTGTTTGGCCTTGTTAGGTGCCAACAACTTTTCGGCATTCTTGGATTTATTGAAACGTGGAAACATACTGTTCTCCAACTGCAACTGGGCATTGACATCTTTGCGGGCAGCACAGGTACATGCCTTCATAAAGGACTTCTTGAAATTATCACTTAGAAAAGCATAGAGTATGGGATTCATGGCCGAATTCGAATAGACCAAACAACTGGACAACAAGAAAATCGTTATCTCCAAACGTGATACGCATTTGCCCGGTGTTGAGAATATCAACGCCACCTGGGATATCCAATAGGGTAGCCAACATAGAATATATACGGTAATCACTGTGAGTACCAGCTTTGTCACCTTGCGATGTGACCGCTTCTTCTCTTTGGACTTGTGCTTGGGACCAACTGTGTGCAATTTCCGTATGACCAAGCAGTAAAAGCCCAAAATGAAAGTCAGCGGGGTGGCAAAACCCAGGGCCAATGAGTACAGTATAAATGTGGTACCCGATTGAGTATTCTGGGCTTCCGGCCATTTGATGTTACACGAAATGTGCTTGCCATCCGTCACCGTGTTGGCAAACAGTATGACGGGTAACATCAACAGGGCCGATGTTAACCAGGCAATGCCAGACACAATTTTCGATACAGTGGGTGTTCTATAGCGTGGCGATGATATGGGATGGCAAACGGCAATATAACGATCTGCCGACATAATGAGCAGGAAAATTGACGATGTAAACTGTGTTATTGATGTACTCACCATGTACGCCTTACAGGGATATTCCCCAAATTGCCAACTACCGTTGTGCATTGTGTACAACAACAGGGGTATGCCAATGAGGAAGCATTCATCCGCAATGGCCAAATTCAATATGTAAATATTTGTAACAGTTTGCATTTTGGAAAATCTCAAGACTACATAGATTACCAAAGTGTTGCCAAATAGACCTACAATACAAACTAAGGAATACAAAATCATGGTTATTAATTTCATAACAGTATCCTGTGGCGAACCACAAGAATCATCATCGCCATAATCAAATGAATCATTTGAATGGGCGGAGCGATTGTAAGCTTTCATGGCAGCAATAAAGTTGGCATTATAATGACGTAGCCATTCACTTTCATCCCATTCGTAAAGTTGAAGTGTGGGTTTCAAATGTTTTTCAACAACAACATTTGTTGGTTGTTGAGCACCATCATCATCAGCAGCAACATCATTACCATCGTTAGCTCCTGTCCAGTTGCTTATATCATTGGTAGTATCCTTGTTGTTGTTATTGTTATGGCCGTTGATGTTTGTGTGTTGCGGCTGCTGTATGCCGGTACGTTTTTGTGGTAACATTAGGGCGGGAGATGAATTATCATTAGCTAGTTCTTGTTGTTCATTTTTCAATTGTTGTTCTTGTTGTTGTTGCTGCTGTTGCAAACTCAAGTGGGGTAGTAAGCTCATTAGTAATATACTTATATATAAATTCATGGTTGCTGTTGCTACTTATTTGCTTGGCTTCGTAATATATGCTTAAGTTATTCTGGCAACAAAAAATAAATATTACAACATTCGAGGTGCAAATCACTTTCTTCCTTCGGTTTTGGTTTTGCTTTTTTTCTGTGTAAGTAATTCTAATGGTGGTGATAATGGTGATGTTGGTCGTGCTAGTTGTGGTTGTTTGTGGTCGTTGTGAGCACGGGCAAGCGGTTATTCGGTCTGCCTTCCTCAAGTATTACTTAGTATATATTTTGGCCAGCTTTTGTCATTGCTTTGTGGTAATAACCTCATTTTTTCCTGGCACTCTTCCTCTCGCTACTTGAAATAGATGCAAATGCTTCTGTAAGTGGAGGAAGAAAAAGATGGAGAGATAGCAAATAATTAGATGAGTAACAAGGGCAATAGAATATAAAATACAAATAAAAATAATATGAGAAAATGTAGCTGTCAGTATAACATTGTAATCGCGCTACAATTTTAATAAGAAGATAAGAAATACATAGGTTGTTTACTATAGGATCGTATACGTTTTGACAATACGTATACGCTGCTTTATAATTTTATTTAGGAGCTACAATTAAACCACGATGTCAAAATCTTGTTCATAGAACATAGAAATAAATTGAATTAAATTTAGTAATAAAATAAAATTCTTCGATTTCTCCTTAAACTTGTTTTATTTATCTTTGTTTGCTTAGAACATGTTTATATTATAGCCTTTTGCAGGGTTAACCTTCTTTAGGAGGATTTGTTTGACGTAAATGTAATGGAATTGACATTTAAAACCCAATGGGTTTGTTAAATCGGGTTATATATAAACGTACTATCAGTTTGGTTTTTAGGTCAGAAAATTAAAAAAAAAATTTGTTTTTATTTTTTATTCTTCCAATATTTCGAACATCATCGACGGTCATCATCAGGGATTTTCTTTTGACAAAATTAAATTTTTTGACAAATTTATGATGGAAAAAATTCCAAAATTTCAAGGTTCCGCGACATAACTTTTTTAATACAATTTTTAGTTCAAATGTATAAGAAAATAAAAATAAGTCAATTAATTAATTCCAAACTTTTATGAAACAAGAAAAAAAGTGTCAGTCGGCTTTGCCGACAGATATATACCCTCAGCCAGTGTGAAGTGAAACCTTTACCTACGGACGGATCGAATGTATTTAAGGTCTCTTCAGAATTTTGTGGCCCTTTTTGGACAAAAATGTGGATTAGGAATTAACTGCACTAAGACACAAATGTTGAAACTTTATGGGGGAGGTACCCTTAGGGAGGACCGATATGGACCAGTTTAGAACTTAAACTAACTTTTTAACAAAATATTAGGAGATCGAAACTTTGGACCAAATTGGTTGCCCCATTCAGTGATATCGTCCTAGCATTTTAGTGACATTTTTTAAATATTGGGGAGAAGTACCGGAAGTTGTGGACCGGTATTGCTCCATGAAACTATGTTTGGATATAACATGACGAAGATCAACTGTTGGACCAAATCGGTTGAAAAGTTCGAGAGTTATCGTGCTCTCCGACAGCCACTTATGGTGACATAGGGAATTTTTACACCTTTCGGGCTGTTTTCCTAAGAAATATGGGCTTACCCCTGAAGAAGCTTTTACCGTCGTAATGGAGGTAGACAATGCAAATCGCTTCAACAAAAATCAAAATGATTCGAGAGCAGGTCTTAAAGTGAACTTATCCGAAATTTTGTGTGAGAGGTACCAGAAGGAGTAGACAAATAGAGTCCATAGTCGAACCTGATCTATATCTTGTAAATATATTTGGATGTGCAAAGTATGGATTACATCGGTCACTCCCTTCAAGAGGTATCGTGCACACAATTTTTCCGAACATTTTTGAACTTTTGTGGGGGAGGTACCTGAAGGAGTGGACCGATATGGCTTATCTTCAAACTTAAACTATGTTTGGACAAAATACTACTAAGGCCAAATTTTGCACCGAATCGGCAGATCCGTTCTAGAGTTATCTTGCGCTCCAACCACCTCACACGGTGTCATAGGGTTTTTTTGCAACTTTCAGGCTATTTTCTCAGGAAGTATGGACTTGCCCCTAATGAAACTTGTACCGTCGTATGGAGGGCAGTGAATGCAAGTTGCTAAAACAAAATTAGAGCGTTTCGAGAGATGGTCCTAAACTGAACTTTTCCGAAATTTTGTGTGGGAGGTACTCGAAGGAGTGGCTTTCAAACACATCTGTATAAAGGGCATATAATTTTTTATTAGTCATTAGGATGAATTGAAATGGAAATCTATAAAAATAAAATACTTTCAGCTTTTTCAAAAAATATGTTTACTATTAGGAAATAGTTTTTCTAAAAATATGCAAATATTTTTTAAAAAAAAAAACAGAAAGCGCCGCTAACGAATTAAAAAACTTGCGACTTGTTACAAAAATTTTCACAATTCAAGAAAATACAAAATTTTTGTAAAAATTTCAAAATACTTTTTAAACTAAAAGCGCCACAGGCGAAAATATTTTTGAAAAAATAATAGCGCGATTTTTTACAAAAATATTTTCACTATACAAAGTTTTTGTAAAAACATGTAACTACTTAAAAATCGGTCGTTTTAAACAAAAAAATGTGTTGCTACTCCATATGAAGAAACATGTCTACATTATGAAATTGTAAATATTTAATATGTATACGAAATTTCTTGGTCGAATACCGAAGTCTGGTAAAACTTTTTCGAAGTGCTACAGACAAATTCAGACAAAATTTCGTTTTTAAATAATTTTATGAAATCTGGAGGACTTTCTGCATTGTTTTGCCTTCTCAAATGTACAATTCCGCTTAAATTCTAACTTGTTCTCTACATTTTGTACCACTTCTTTGCCATATAAATAAAAAATTTCGAAATTATCCAAAAAACATCGTTGAATTTAAGAAAAAATCGTAGGAAGTTATGTCAGCTTTTTTGGAGTTATGTCCGCAGATCAAAGCGGAGGAGTTGTGACCGTGGGAGTTTTGTTCGGGCTTCAATATTCAATAATAGTAGACTCTTTCAGGTTCTGGAGCAGAACAATTGTCTAACTTAATCAAAAACTGGCGATAGTTTAAATGTAGGGTAGTATACTTTTTGACCTCAAGTTCCCGTTTTATTCAGAAACTAAAACTCTTGCATGATTTCGAACAGTTTGAACGTATCTCATCTCAATACAGGCACCAGGGAGCTAGCTATAAATAACCAGTATAAAACCTTTTAAGCCATCACAAAAATATTTGCTCCGTTCGATAACCTGCAAGAATCTATTATTTTTTAATTTTTCGACAAATTTATAAGGAAAGGACAATTTTTCAAAATTTCACAAATAGTAAACTCTTGCAGGTTCTGTTACGGAGAAATCGTCTTATTTAATTTTCCTATTATGGAAGGCTTTCAAATGCTGGTTGTAGTTTAACTGTAAGTTCGTATACGTTTTGACAATACGTATACGCACCAACGCACCCATTTTATTCTGAAGCTAAAACTACTGCACGATTTCGATCATTTTGAGAGTATTTCATCTAAATACGGGCACCTGTAGCTACATAGGGAACTAGAAAAGTTTCTGGCTTAGCTAAGTCGTAGTGTTGCGAGACTGGAAAAATCACTTTGGAAAAAGAATGAAATTTACTTGTGAAAATCTTCGTCCGATCATTTTTCACAACTTTTCACGTGGAAAATCACGGCAAGAGTGCATCGATCAAATTAAATCTTTGTACGTAGGTAAAGGACAATCCTATAGCACTATGAACAACTGGTTAAATGAATTCCATCGTGGTCGACACTCGCTAAATAACAAAGGTCGTGAGGTCGTCCAAAAACGGCCGTTGTGACAGCCGTACGTGAACGGATAATGCAAGATCGCCATGTTATATACCATGAGAAAAAGATATTCTTTGGCATTTCTTCCACCAACTAACATTTGATATTGCATGAACACCTAGCTGGAGATTTGACAATCCCCAAAAAAGGCTCTTGTCGATTGTGACAAAGAAATTGTGAACAAATACGACCGCGGTGCTTAAATACGTTTATAAGATCATCACAGACGAATCTTGGATCTTCGATTATGAGCCCAAAACAAAACACCAATCGACCGTGTGGCGCTTCGAAGTGAAGCCAAATCCAACGAATGTTGTTAATGGAAGAAGAATTTTGAAGCAAATGGTCGCCTGTTTCTTCAGTAAAACTGACAATTTGGCAACTGTACGGCTTGAGCAACATAGGACGATTAATTCCTCCGAGTGGTACACTAGAACTTGTTTGCCTGAAGTCTCTTGAGAAATTCGAAAAAAATGAACAAGAGAACACGAATCATTCTGCACCATAACAATGCGAACTCTCACAGATCGATTCAAATCAGCGTCTTTTTGGCCGGACAAAACGAGGAATTGATTGGTCATCCGCCGTACAGTCCTGACTGGGGATCCAATAACTTCACTTGATTCCAGCATATCAAGAAAAAAGATGTGCTCAACGATTTTCGTCGGCAGATGATGCTGTTGAAACGTTTAAAAACTATGTTTTGGAGGTGGCTCAATCGGAGTGGAAGAAGTGCTTCAATAATTGGCTTGAGCGCATGACAAAGTGTATAAATCATGCTGGATACTACTTAGGAAAACAATAAAACTATATGAGGCGCCCAGCTCCAAAACGGCCTAACCCAAAAAAATCAAACAGACTATAAAGACCTAACAATAACCTTTTGAAATAACTACTAAAAATTCCATATTGCATTGAATAACACTAGGTAAAACTACCTTCTAAAATAATACAATATACAATATGAAATTTTTTAGAATTTATTTAAAAGGTTTCAGTTAAATCTTTGCAGTCACTTAGATTTTTTTGGGCATGTGGATTAGGTCGTTTTGGCGCTGAGCGCGTTCTCTGTTCCAGAACTTGCAAGAGTCTACTATTTTTGATTTTTTTGAAAAATTTTTAGGAGAAAAAATTTTCAACATTTCAAAAATAAGAGACTCTTGCAGTTCCTGGAAACAGTGCGATTGTTTCACTTAAATTTCTTACCATGGAAGGCTTTCAAGATATGGTTGTAAATATGCTAAACTTCAATTTCAGCTGGCAAAAGATTATTGAATCTTCCATAGAAATGCTATTCAACAGTAAATTGAATGCAAAAATATTAAGGATTTCAATGAGCAGATAAAATGCTTTTTCCCGCTGACAGCCATAATGAGATTTTCATGCTAACTTGCGAATCGTTGGTCCTTTTAGCATCTATTCCAAACGGGGTACCACAATGCTTCATTTTTTTTTTTTTTGCACAAATGTGTGCCTATTTCAATGTGTAAACGGTTTTGTTCTAAATGTTTTCGAAAAAAAAACCTCTGGGGATAAAAGTGGAAAACCCCGACGAACCAGCATATGGATACATGTTTCTGTGTTCATTTCAGCTTTGTATTTGAAAATCTGTTTGCTTGATGTGGGTCAATCCATAAAAAGTATGATCTTCGAAAATGCTATACAATTTGCTGTATACATGTTGTCAACACGTATACGCTCCCATTAACTAAATATTTAAACATTGTTGGAACTGTTGGCAAGTTCAAAGTCATATGACTTTCTAGCGTGTGCACTTTCATCCCACATTATTGTCCATAAGAAATTCAGGCTTTCACAAAAATATAAAATCTAGAAATTCTTAATTTTGGATTGTACGCAACGGCTCACATGACAACAATTAGAAACCTATTAAACATCATTGACACAGCAACAATTATAAATTTCATATGTTACCTAGTAAGGACATGAACAATGCAACGCCTAGGCATTTGTTGGTCCATGCCATGCAATTGAAACAAAAAACTTTACATAAACATGGCCAACAACACATAGAACTGATCTACAAGCATCACATCATGTGTAATTTAACTGTCAATTCGTATAAGTGTTGACAATACGTATACGCACCAACGCACCTTAAATTCCCATCTAATTCTGAAGCTAAAATTATTGCATGATTTCGAACAGTTTGTGAGTTCTGTGTTGATTCCTTTGTACCCAACATTAACAACTTTCCTATATATTTTGTGAAAGGCATAAATGTCTGTGTTCTAATAACCAGGATTTCGCACACGTAACCATAATATGCGAAATATCAATATGTTCACCCAAAATCTACATTAATTCTAAGAAGAGAAAGAGAAGAGACTTAGACCAGTTAATAGCTTTGTTCGTTTACGTTAAAATTTCTTAAAGTTTTACCACTTTTACCATTTTTAACTCGAAAGGCGTTCCATAACCCCAAAAATTAGTAAAACTTGAAGCAACATTTAGGAGAGTGCATGCCAAAATGGCTTTCTCTTTTACTACTTTCTCCTCGGCAAATTTCGTGGTGTAAAAAGTGGAATATCTGTCAAACTGCTTATTTGACAATTAAGGCAAAAGAAAAAAGAAAACAATGCGTATTATCAAAGCAAAATAAAAAGAAATAAAATAAGTATAAATAATAAAAAATTTAAACCAATTAAATAAAAAATAAAAAACAGTGACATTTATTTTGTTTGTTTTTAGTTTTTAAGCAGCCATGTTTGTTTTTTTGACTTTGCTGCAAGATCTTCTATTTGTCCGTTCCTTTACTTTTGTGCAGAACTTTTTACGTGAGAGCAATTTTGGCAGTTTTCTCTTTTGCTACTTTTACTATTAAAAAAGTAAAGGAACAAAGCTAATGCATCCCTATTCTATCTGCTCGTATACGTTCTGACAATACGTATACGCCCCATACTTATCTCATTTATTTGTAGAGTTGGGTAATCTAGTTTCTAGTTCCTTGTACTAGTTCCAAAGCGTATGAGTAACATCATGAAATGTAACGTGTGATAGTAAGTATACGCAGTTTGTTCAAAGAAAAAATGTGGGCCATTGGAACTGCGAAGTGAACTAGGTAGTTCCATATAGTTCCTTTGGCACAACTCTATTTATTTGCCTTAGAGTTGGAGAGTGATGCAATTTGTGTTCAATGTTTTTTTTATCAAAATTGTGTTTTGGTTCGCCAGATCAAAAATATCCAAACGGATTTTCTGTTACCAATGATTGCAAGAAGTCGGAATATCCCACACACCCTATTTTGAAGGATATTTCAGTGGCAACACAAAATGCTAATATTCATTGGAAATTTATTCACAAGCAATGGCAACAAATTGACACCCGAGAAAAATTACTGCAGCCAAAATCATACACACAGATTTCTTGGAGACATCTACATAGAAAACGATTCACAGTCATACAAACTCAGTTGCCAAAAGGAAATTGTGACCTAATAAGTGGTTTTTCTGGTATTCAATATTACATGAGTTCTTTGCACCAAGAAAAAAGGAAAAAAGCAGAAGGAAAAGCAAAAGAATTCTAGCAAAATAACTTCAGCACCTTTATTGCCTTGCCTGTGAAGTTCTTCCGCAATAAAGTGCCCTGGATTGGCCAATAATCATGATTTATATAGGCTACGTGCCAGCATTCAATGTTTCGAGAAATCATGTTTTGTATTCTGCATGTTCCTATTCTGTTGATACCCAGCTGGTGTAGAAATTCGTATAGTGGACACTTGACATCCATCAACTTTCATTTAACAATTGACTCACTGTTGTTAGTCAAAACATTCAAGGTGACAGCTTTATAGCAGGCTTGATGTTGAAGAAGAACGAATCAACCAACCCCCATCAAATATTTGAAATACTCTTTCTGTGTGACTGTGACAATCAAATGTCAAGTGATAGCAACCATAATATGTACAAATACGACATATGAATGAAGAAAAAGAGACCATTTACATGCATGGCTGCTTAGTTGGTTGGTTAGTCAGGATTTTCATTGAATTGGCTCACCATGGTTTCTAGTTGCTTTAGTAGGTGTCTGCCACTCATATACTCGTAAGTGTATATGTTTGAGTGTGTTCAAATAGACTGCTAGTTTGATGTGGGTTATTTTGAGAATTGACCAAGTTTCCGAAAATTGAAAGTTATTTAGGTTAAGAACTTTAAAAACTAATATCTGCTTTGGGAGTTAAGTGTGGTTAGAGGCTTCAGTATGAGAAGAAAAAGAAAAGGAAAGTTATTTTTTCACTGTAATAATATTGAAAGACATACGAACCACAAAATATTACTTTAAAACACTGTAATACGTATTTCTCCCTCGGGTCGTATAAGTACTAACAACAGTTATACGCTCCACATCACTTTTTTTTGTAAATGAAGTTATGAGGAAGGAAGTTTTTTATCGCCAAGTGAGAAAATATGAAACTCTATATACAGAACACAACGGTTTCTTCACTTTGAACGGTCATATCTCAGCAAATTTTGCTCCGATCGACTTGATTTTTTTTTTTTGGCAATAAACAATGACTTTTGTACGCTGTAAGTGGTTTGGTCAAAAATAACTACCTTCTGCTCTAATATCATTTAATTGTAGAAGAGTCTTACATTATACAGAAGCAAAACATTTTAAAATTTTGTGAGAATCGGGTGTACCAGAATGAGGAACGATAGGCAAAGTTTGTGGTCCCTTGGCTGTTCCCTTGAAGAGTTATGGAACGCACCGGCCAGAAAGACAGAGACAAGGACATGGCTGCATCGACTTCAATTTCCCTGAAACGGAATCGAACACAGCAATTCATCGTGAGATGTGGACCTTTTTAACATCGCACCATGGTGCCACCCTTTAAATAATATATGAGTAAATTTTATTTTTATTTAAAATGTGGTAGTTTTAAAATTGCTGACCAAGAGGTCGTATACGTGTTGTCAACACTTATACGCACTTTGAAGTATGGCTGGATTAAAAACCAAAATTCTCTTTTATTTCCTACAAAATCGTAATTTCCTTCAAATTGTAAATGCCAAAATTGTTGAATAGGAAAGCATTCTCTTCAATTAGCTTCAATTGCAAAGAAAAGGGAATGTTTAAATATTCGTTGAAAACAGACAATTCATTATCCTTTTATGCTCTTGTCTACTCTCTTCACATTTTCTTTTGAAAAGTTAAAACGCCAAAGAATATTTAGCAACCTGTAATGATGCTAATGAAAATCAAAAGGAGCAAAACTCTTGCCCTTTTTTCATAGAATTCCATCTTGTGAATGAAAGTCAAAGCATTCGCCATTAGCATTGACAGGATACAAGATGTGCAAAAACGGAAATGAAAGCAAATGTGTAACTGGCTTAAGGGCTTTCAAATTGAATGTGATGAGTGAGGTAACGTCAGTAAAGATGCTAAACTACAAAGTTGATTTCACCTGGCAAAACATTATTGAATTTTCCATAGAAATGCTATGTAACAGTAAATGAAATGCAAAAATAGTAAGGATTTCAATGAGCAGATAGAATGCAATAAAGCATTAAATTTTTCACGCTGACAGCTATGATAAGATTTCCATGCTAAGTTGCCAATCGTTGATCCGTTTAGCGTCTATTCCAAAAGTGGGTACCACCATGTTTCATTGCTTGTCCAATATTTATGAAGATAGAAATGCCAATGCCCCTGGTTATGGTCAAGTGCACACATGTAGGCCTATTTCAATGTGTAAACGGTTTTGTTCTAAATGTTTTCGAAAAAACCTCTGGGGATAACAGTGAAAAACAAAACTTCGACCAACCAGCATATTGATACATCTTTCTGTGTTCATTTCAGCTTTGTATTGGAACATCTGTTCGCTTGACATGGGTAGCTATGTGGGTCAATCCCATATGAGGTAGCAAAAATAACTTCCAAGAAAAATAGAAATATAATCATCAAAAATATGCAATAAAATTTGACGTATACATGTTGACAATATGTATACGCTCCCATAAACTAAACAATAAAATTTTGTTTGAACTGTCAGCAAGTTCTAAGCCATATGACTTTTTAGTGGTCACAGTTTTCCCAAGAAATTGTAGCTTTCACAAAAATATAAAATCTAGCATTTTCCATTTTTGGATTACGGGGAACTGCCCACATGGCAACAATTAGAAGCCCTTTAACCGTCATTGGTACAGCAACAATTATAAATTTCATATGTTACCTAGAAAGGACATGAACACGGCAACGCCTAGGCATTTGGTTGTGCATGCCATGCAAATGTAATAAAACAACTCCCTGGCATAGACCAACAATTCGCCCACACACACACGCACATAAACTTTATTTCAACTGTAAACATGGACAACAATACATAGAACTGATCTACAAGCATTACATCCTGTGTTCCACATTCCTTAAAAACAGTTAGATTACTGCGGCCGCCATCCACCCTTCTACTTTGATATGTTCTTCACTGTGACATTCTGCCATGGCTGTAGGCACTGGACACGGGTTTTAACAAGCAACACATGTTACTGTTGTTATCTGTTGATGGGTTGTTTGGTTGAATGTTGGTTATGGAATGGCGTTTTGTTCGCTTCTTTGTAAAGTTGGACGAGTATTTAACTGCGTAAATCTTACTCTAAAGGATTTTTTCAAGTCTATCTTTCATTGTAAATACCAAGCCCATAAGATTTCTTTGGATTTTGTTGTTCTAGGAAGAAGTTGTTTATTCTTTTTATGACGCACATAGCCAATCTGACCCTATATAAATATTTATGCGCCATAATTAAATGCCACTTAAACTGAACGTGTAGTGGTAGTGGTAAAAACACAACAGAAATCCTACAGTTTTGTTAGCTTCAGGCAACATAAAATCTTTTTTTTTTTGTTATGCAGAGGATAAAATTTATGTAATTTAATCGCTGTTGAACAATTTTTCTTAAAATTTATTGCGTTAGGAGCTCAAACATAGCGTAGTGTATATTTATTTAGTTTATTATTATAAACTTGTTTAATAGAAAATTTCCCTTGCAGAGCTGTAAATATATGATAATAAGTTTAAAGTTACGGATTTCTAAAAATATGTAAATATTTTTCAGAATTCATTGTAGTTTTCCGACTACAAAAGCAAACCCAAAGGCTATATGGTGTCGTATACATATCGTCAATATTTATACGTCCCATACAACACATAATTTGTACTTAGTTCTTAATCTTTTAAAGCCCTTAAATATTATTCAAATTTCATCTTTTACTATAAGTCAATATCTCAAATGGAGTGCATTACATGGACAATATTACTCGTAAATCCTATTTTTTGTTGGCGCGGACTGTATTATGGCGTAATGGAGAGATTTTTTCGACAACAAGTTTAGCAAACCAGTTAAAAATGTTTGTTAAACTTTTTCGATAACGGTAACGCATAACACACATAACGGTAACACATATTTGAGTTTCCGGTCCAACCTTGAGTATTAAAAACTGTTTTGTGGGTCATTCCATAGATTTTAAGCACTAATTCATATGATATTTTTCTTTAAAAAATACCCATGAAGTAGGCAATGACGTATTGGTGCTTTCAACCCTAATATGCATAAATGAAAAGCGATTCAAAATAAATATTGAATCCGGGTAGTTGATAGGCGTGTCACTGTTTCTATAATTAACCTAGAATTTGCATAAAAAGATATTAGGGGACAATATACCGTAACATGACATAGTCCAAGACATATGTATATGGACCCATCTAACAGCTCAAATGGACACTGACCTCAACGCAGTGCCATTTCGGATGATATCATCATGCCAAACACCTGTTAGTAGGCTTGCATGGGTCCTGCAACTCCCTTAACCCCAGGAATCTACTTAACCTGAAAATTGACGAACCATCTGAAAAAATATACAATTAAAAAAGTGACTGTGATCGATATAGTCGTTCTTTGAATTCGATGTCAGTTTGAAAGAATAATTACCAAGTGGAAAGATCGGACCAACTCGAAGACTCCCTTTAAGAGCCCTTTAAGTTGGTGGCCGTAAGGGTTTTACACCTTCACTTTCATCTCTCAAGAAGTATAACCTTACCCAAAACAAAAAAAAAAAAAATCCGTACTACTATGAGCCCCGATGAACACCTGCTATAAAAATTTCAAAACGAACCTAAATATGTCCTTAAACTGCACATTTGGCAAAAATATTAGAATTTTCTGTGGAAGGTACCCAAAGGAGTGAACTGATATAGTCCATATTCGAATATGGAGAAATATTATGATGTACAAAACTTGAACCAATGCCAATGACTGCTTTCGAAGTTTATCATGCCCATCTGGAATTTAAGTGGATCATATGTATCAGGAAGCATATTCTTGCTGTAAACAAGGCCGCAAGGATAAGTTTATTGGTTAACGTGGTGGCTAAACTTTATAGCTTCTCGGCTATATCATGAAGGTAGGATCGTCATAAAGCATTAAGTCGTCGTTGCATTTGTTCAAGGCAGGAAAAGTGGCGATGCTCAACATTTTCCTCCTCTTCTTATTTACCGCATCTGCGACAGTGGTCGTTGTGTGATAGATTTAAGCGCTTTGCATGGTTACAAATAGCCCAAATACCGATTAACACTGCAATAAGGCTTTCCAGGCTCCGTCGATTTTGGCTGATTACGAATTTTGTGCGTTTGGCGTTGTATTGAGACCATGTATTGATACCATGTAGTTTTTGATGTTCAGCCAATGATAGATAGTATTTGAAGCTATCCCCTTTAACTACTTCCATTGGTTTTGCGACTGACGCCTTTGGAAGTTCGTTAGAGGCGGATCATGCTCTAGCTAGTTCGTCCGCTTTTTTGTTACCAACAAGTCCCTTATGACCTGAGATCCAAGTGAAAATAGCTGTTGACAGACGTTCTAGTTTAGCAAGTTCTTCTTTACAATCTTTTACTAGCTTCGATGTGTCCGAGTTTGATTTTATTGCAAGGAGCAAGCGGCACTGTCGATAACAATTCATATTGAGTTTTGTGCTTGGAGTATGTAAGAGTATAACACAAGCTTCCGCCTGAAAAGCCTACAGTCCTCAGGTAGATTTGTGGACTTAGATATGTTTGCTTCTTCCGATAAGACACAAGAGCTGACTCTACATATCATCTTGGAGCCGTCTGTGTATACCTTGATGTCATGACCTGTAAGTGGTGATCCATTATTCGATTCTTTCCTGCTTGGAAATTTTACTACAAAAGGATGATCAAATGTCATTGTATAGCCGCAGTAAAAACCAGTAGTTGCTATTTTATTCGGTATTTTGTGAAGCCGAACGCATATTCATAGGCTCTACCTGTCCACATACCGCAAGGATTACTTTCGGTAAAAAGTTGCAAACGATCCTCGAACAGCGATGATGTTTTCCAGTATTTTATGTGTGAGTTTTAGTGCTCGTCAGTAATTTGAGTTGATGCCTACAGCGTTTCTTAGAATTTTCAGGCCCATTATCACAATATGTATAGACCTGCCCCGGAAAAAATTGCTCCGTCGTAGAAGGGGCTCCGGGGCTGCAAAAAATGAAATTGTTTGTGGAAGGTACCCGAATGAGTGAACTGATATGGTCCATATTCGAAGCTGTTCGATGCCCGATAGAAATATTACGATATACAAAGTTTGACCATCGTACCACTCTTTCAGCAGAAAATAGTGAACTTTTGTGGTACATAGTGTCGTATACATATCGTCAGCACGTATACAACCTACGATAATCATGGAAAGCTACAAAACTAATTAAATGCTATCCTAGGGGTGGAAATTCGTCTTTGGGGGTATTGGATATAAGTTACATCCGCAAATTCTTTATAAATCTGTTACAGTATTGCTTCGATTCTTACAAAACAGAATTTGAACTCCTCTTAAGTTCCCCATTACTTGATGAAGGCATTTCACATCCAATTGTCCGAAGATTATGTCCTCTTAACTTAAACATTACCTGATGAATGTATTGTCGTCCGTTTGAACGGAGACAGCTAAAGTTTTCCCACGCAATATTCGCACTTCGGAAAAGAAGAACGTTGCAAAACTTGCACCAGACATGCGTCCCCATGTCGAAATGGGGCAGAAATTGCTCGCAAATGTTACAGTGTAACTGTTGGCTTATTTGAAGGCAAACACTCTCTTGTAAAACAATGAAGAAACTGCTTAAAACACCGGATACTTATAACTAAAGAGTCCATTTCCAGTAGCGCCGATTACCACGGCTGCATGTGACTGTGTGAATGGTATTTTTAGCTGCACCCCAAGTGTGTAAGGCCCTCTTTATGTTGCAGGTCTCTTAAAGGCCATTGACAGAAGACCTTTTCAAAGTCTTCTATGGCACAACATATTTTAAAGGTCTTCTTTAGGTGAAATGTCTCCTAAAAGTTATCTTTAGGTAGAATACCTTTAAAAGTCTTCTATAGTCAGAAGATTTTCCAGAGATTTTTTACAGGCCTTCCGTAGACAGAAGGTTCTACAGGTATTACATTGGTTTCTATTGCGGACGATGTGAACATAATGTCGAATGTTACCCTAGAATCTAGTGAAATTTGTTGACCATCAGCCAGGACTTTCAACACTGTGTTTAACTCCACAGTCCAGGTGAACAGAGTAGCGGATATTTTCATATTTCTGGCTGAGATCGCTCAAATAGGAGTTCAAGTGTACATAAGTTGCCCCAAACAAGATCGTGCATTGATCCTCTCATGTAACGATATCTATGCCGTCTGGAGGAGGTGTACTACAGGAAAGGTAAATATTTTACAGTTACGGTAAAAATCGCTACCTGGGGGAACTCCCTGTTTCACTCTACGGAGCTACGACTTATTGTTCCTGAATTCCACTAAGACTGGCGTACATACACGTAACTGGTTATACAACGTTTTGGACTTGGCCGCAAAATAATTTGCCATAAACCCGCCATTTATCGGCATCTATACCAGGGAGAACGTTCGGGATTGTACACCCGTCTAAATTTCTAAAGGGTGCGGTACAGGCCCGCCCGTCACACGACATTTTTCAACTGCCCTACCAAACATACTCAACTCACTCCAGTAGTTTTGGAATCACAATCCATCGAAGCAGCACAGTTTCTGGAGATAGAGCCAGGGCCAGATTCAGCAGGAAAACGAACATACACATACTGCATCTCCTCTCCTCCTCCTCTTGATCCGTTTAATCTATCATTTAATGCTGATTTCCTATATCTAACTACCTACCTTTCTGATGTCACACGTCTATTTATCTAAAGGACAAAAAAGTCTTTGTAAAATTCCTAGGCCAAGTGGAAATTCTGTACAAGTTTTGCTGATTGATATTTTCGTAGGTTTTACCATTTTCGAGGTATAGAGGTTCAGATCAAACTTACAGATTTTTTTCTTAGGTTTTCCGGATTTAGACTGGCTTCTTTGTTTTTTTTCCTAGGTTCCACCATTTTTTGAGATATATAAGTTTAATTTGGGAAATTGCAGTCATGACATTGATTTATAAGGAGGCGATACAGTCAATCCATTGTCATAAATTGAATTTAACGGTAAAAACAACGAAGATATCATAAAAGTCTATCTTGTAGAGAATTTTCATAGATACAGCATTTTCTTTACTTCCATTTCGATAGAACTTGCGGTTTCCAAGCAAAATCGTGAAAACCTAATAAACCCTAAAAAATGTCAAATTGAATCGCGATTTATTTAAAAAGCGCTCCGTCGATTTTTTCTTTTTTTGTTTTTTGATTTTTCTCATCTATGAACATGGTAGTTTCAGAATCCGCAAAAACTTCCCAGATATAAGTACCTTCCATTTAAATTTGGTTCAAGAGCACCGTGATGTTTGACATATGGTATAAAAAATAGTAATTATTCGAATCCCACTACCAAATGGGACCTAAAATTACGTAATTAATCGTAGTTTAAAGCAAATAATTCAAGAAAATAGAAAAGTACAAGTATTGATAAAAATTCATTTTAAATATTAAATCGCGAAAATTTCATCCAAGCTCTCTGTGCAAATTTTCTTTTCTATTTTTTATTAAATAGCGGATAAAAAAGTGAAAAACAAAAAACAATTTCTCTTTTTGAACCAATATTAAGGAAGTTATGAGTATTTCGTTGCACATAGTTTTTCTAGAGGTCGAGTTTCCAAGGCGCGATATCTCCGGAACCGTTAGTCAAAAAAAAAGCTCAAAATATACTGAAAAGCTTTGCTGATGAGCAGCATCACCACAGCAAAAAAATAAAGGAAATCAAAAACCAATTTTGCAAAAGTGTCCAATTTCACCCCATATATGGTAACATGGGGCGCCTTCGCCACGTTTTTGTTCAAAATGTTCTCATACCGACACCGTTAAAGTTTTTTCAAATATTATTTTTGGTACAAATATTAGCGTATCTTGACTATAAGTTTTAATATATAAGTGGTTATAATTTTGTTTTTAAAATATTATTTTTGAGAATTTACAAAATGTCTAAAAAGTGGCGAAGCCTCCCCACCCATGGGGCAGCTTCGCCATCGATATTGAACATTTTCCAACGGACTCTAAAACTGTAATTTGCCATATTTTTTCCTTAAATATCAACATTATGCGAAAAAGGAACATGTTTTCTATTGAATAATCAATGATTCTAAAATTCACAAATAGTAACCGATTCTAGCGGGTTAATTGAAATAGGTTCCTTGAATTTAGGTACAAAAATCATAATATAACCAAAACAAGATACATTTATGATAATATTTGATTTTAACTTCACATTATAGCGTGTTATATCTATGGCAAAAAGAATTGAAGTTAAACATGACAAATTTCTGGCATTAACCCACCACACCCCTATCATGGCGTAGGCGCCCCACCCCCAACATATCTCATAATATGAATATATTGACATTTGTTATTGTTTTTTTCATGTAAATTATTGGGATTTCTATTCTTCAGTAGTTGTCTTCTAACGCACTATAGGTAATTTGGACAGGTTTTTAGGCAAAAAGTCAATTTTTGCACTTTTAATAACGCGAGTTTTCTAATTTGATTCGAAGAAAGAACATGTCAAATTCTATGGATGTGCAATTTGTTTTCAAAAATATTCAAAACTCGCGGTATAATTCGAAGTTAAAATCAAAATTTCGAAGACAAAATAAAAAATGTTAAAAAGATTAAAAGTCGGAGCAGAATTTAAACGCAATTTGTAAGAGTTTGGTAATAATTAAATACAAAGATATGATATTCAGTGGAATGGTGGTGGTGTGTACTTTCTGTTTTAAGAAATAATTTTCTTCAAAATGTTTGTTACAGCAGAAGAAATCGTCATATAGGATACAACCTAAGAATTTTTTTTTTTACAAAATTATAGTTTTATATTATAGACTTTTACAAAATTGTCCAACTTTGACCGTAATTCTGCTACCGGGAATATCTTCAGCAAAGGGTTCTGAATCAACTACATAATTACCAAGGTGCGATTTTTTGCGTTTTTTGAGTTATATCACTTTTTTGAAGGTGACCTCGTTGCAGAAAAAATATATTTTTTATATTTTTTGTTTCGTGAAGGAAATATTAAACACAAAAAAGCATCCGATTTGAACTAAAAAAACACTGTAAAGACATTTTCTTTAAAGAAATATTCACCAGGTGTTCTAAAAATGTACAGGCGTGTTGTGGTCAACATTTTTGTTAATTATTGCCGTAATATGTTCTAACTAGGGATCACGATTGCGTGATTTATTTGGTCCTTTAAAAAAATAATATTTATAAAGATCTTTTCGCCAATAAATATTTTAAACATATCAACGTTTATAAAAATCTTTTGGCGTTTCAGTACTTTAGTTCATTGTAACCATTTTTCTTTTGTTTTAACCGCGTTCATTGGATTGGAACGAATAAAATAGGTAAAATGAGAATAGGGGGTAGGAAAAAGAAAAGTTGTTCGCTATATCCGGTGTTCGTTGTAAACAAGTTCGTCTGTAAAATTCTTATTAAAGCCTACTTTTAAATATCATATGTTAAAATATTTGAAACAGTGCTTAAATTCGTCGCTTTCGCTTATGTTTTAAAGCGGGCCTGAAAATTCAAACAAATTGTAAAAAATTCTACTCGCGGGGTAACAATTTTTGTTTGTTATAATCGTGAAGTTCAATGTATGTACAAATATTAAGAAAAATTCTTTGGAAACATAAAACTTTGTTCGCTATAAACGTAGTTTCTTATAACCGATGTTCGCTATATCCGAATTTTCCATTGTAATTCTTTGTTTTATCTTACTTTTACATATAAAGCAATAAAAATGTATAAAAAGCCCACATATCCACCGCTATTAATTTTTGCCTCAAAAACAGGCCAAATTACCTATAGTGTAACGGTATAAAATATGTTTTTGATATCACAAAAGGTAAAGAAGATATCACAAAAAACATATACCATAATTATTTTTCCCTATACCCTCAAAACACAATACCGCGTGCGTCCGCTATCATACTTATGACACAACTGCCAACTTTTGGGAGATGATAGATCTTCATTAAACTCACAATTTTGCCTTTAACGGATTTTTTCTAGCACTTGTATTTTGCGAGAAAATCGGCGATGGCGTACCCGCCCCAGTGGCGAAGGCGCCCCATGTTACCATACATGTCAAAAACGTATATAAAACAAAAACTGACGTCATCTGGGGGATATAAACCAAATATTGGGAGCCGAATTATTTACCACATGCCCATGTTGCTTTGGTGTGTTGTGTGATGGCATTTTTTGTATTCACAACATCCGTTAATACGGAATACGGTAATACCAATATAAACTTCTCGATAGCTGACATACCTTTGCGGTTTTCATTCACTATTTTGATTTTATTTACTACTGACAACAAAAAATATTAACAGAATTCCATTACTGAGTGCCACACCGTCGTATACGTATTGTCGTCTAGTATACGCACGGGAGATCATTACATAACATTACATAAAATTTTAAAAGTCGTTACTTATCTTTTAAAATTTAAATTTCACATAAACCACACGTTAGTGAAAAGACTTTTCAATGTTATGCTTACAACGCCTCACAATTCCCCAAATGAAAAGTTCAACAATAGACCACAAACAGAACAATGAAAAGAGCATTACAAAGAAAACACAAACAGTCACTGAAGGAACCAAACAAGAGCATTTGTGCATGAAAACATCGTGTGTATGGGTTCAGACATACAGTAAACGTTAGAAGTACACAAACATGTGTTAGTGCAGACGCGATGAAACGTGTATGGATGGTATGCATGAGAACTGTTTTCTAATGCATGGAAGAACGATGACAAATACCGTGGGTATCAATTGGCCCATAAATATGCAATCAACTGAAGGCGCTTCACTGATATGAATTTTAAAATTTATAATTTAAAATTTTCAAACGATTCACTTTCACTTACATTCATTTTGTGCATTGCAAGTTAAATATTTCATAACTTATGTTAATGACAGCAATATTGCTCCACAATTTCCAGCTATTTTTACGGTCTCATCGCCATATGGGTATTGCTTGTTGCCAGAACATGGTAAAATGAAATTTAAATGTAATTTTTAAATTTTTGTTAGTAAAAAAACACTAAAAAGGTTGCTTTCAGTTTTCCAACGACTTTGTCAAATTTGGTTCCCACTAACGCAGATAAATACCCGCAGGGAAGTTGAATACATTTATGTTCACATGTTTTCCTAGAACTTAAGGCATTTAAGAAACAAACATGTGGCTTTGCCATACGTTATCAAATCTTGTGAGTAAAGGGAAAAGCATCAAAGTGATGGACATTTACATACAGATGTGCATACATTAAGATTTATGTGGGGAAATGCTTTTAAATAAATTTATTTTTATTTAGTTGCAACTTAAAAATATAAGAATTATATACTAAATTGATGGCAAGTTTCAGCACATACCTACGTACATATGTATATTTTATAAAAAGGTAATACTAAAGCTTCTACAATGCCAATATGGCGCTGAGGCATAACAATGAGCTGAATTTAAAACAAAAATAAATAAAAAAATAAATAAACGAATCGTATATCGTAAAAAAATCCAATCATATTTTCTCTCCATTTTGTTATGTTTTCCCTGTTTTTTATTCTTCCTATTTATTTTAGAAAGCCATAAAAACTGCTCACCACCAAATCGCGTGACAACAACACCAACGATTCCCATTCATGTTTTACGACATATTCTACAGCTGTTTTGGGAATGGAAAAGGAAACATTTTAAAATAATTGTTATTAATATTGAACATAAAAAATCTGCTACTGAACATTTTATGTGGTTGCCATGGCGGAAATTTGTTGCCAAGTTTTCAACTCTAATCGTTTAATTCGCATTTGGGGTATTGGGAAGCGGAGAAATACTCCTTAAAATAGATGAAGTGCGAAGTGCTCTTAAAATATTAAATTGTCTGTAAATGTGGATTAGGAAAAGCATGAAAAGAAGGAAGGTCGGAAAGAGAATCCGATGATGTATAAGTGATGTCATCAGTTATACGCCACAACGTACTTTGTTTAAATTAATGAAATCGCCCATCAAATGAATACTATATTTTCTGATCTATATTTATATCTATGAAGGTATCTATCTGTAGAATTTAATCTCTAGATTGCAGACCCTCTATGGTCCTCTATGGATAACATACCCTTAATAGGCCTTCTACAATTGGAGACCTCTCACAAATCTTCTATGGATAAAGGAGGCAACAGCAAGAATATCGGTTCGAACGCCCAAAATATCTGGTTGAAAAGAGGCTCATTTGATACAGATAAATTCACCATATGTATGGAAGGTACAGAACTACGAGGAACTCCCAAAAATATGCTCAAGAGCTCATTTTACGGGTCACACAATCATGCAACGCATCTGTGCAAAACAGGAAGATAGGAGTCAACAAAGTCTCAGTACATTGGCGAAACGCGAAAATAAATGTCCTACGTAAAGGGTTTCTTCGTGCTAGAAGACGTTTATGGAAAAGTTCTCAAGATGATGAAAAAGGCCCTAAAAAAAGACATACAAAGAAAACCAGGAAGGAAAGGATCAAACACGACACAATCTGAACTGATTTCGATAAAACTTGGAACATTTATTTCTATACCCAATTCGGTCACACATTCCAAATTTCATTGAAATCTGATATGTATAGCACTTTTGGTGCAGCAAATACGTGAAATCGGCCGAAAATATATATGGAAGCTAAATCCAAATCTGAAATGATTTCGATATAATTTGGCACATTTATTTTTTGACCGAATTGAGTAACACATTCCAAATTTCATTGAAATTGGATATGTATAGCATTTTTGATGCATCAAATACGTGAAATCGACCGAAAATATATGTAGTAGCTATATCCAATTCTGAACCGATTTTCACCAACAGCACTAGCGTTCTTCCTATGGCTAAGGAAATGATATTTCCCAATATTCAGCCGAATCGAACAATAAATGCGACCTGTACATTGCGAACGGACGGACATGCATAAATCGACTCAGAAAGCAATTCTATGTAAATGCATACAAGGAACTATGCGTCTATCTCGTTTCCTTTTGTAATGTTACATATAAATGCTGGCTTCCATGGCTTCCCCAACTATGTCCTAAAAGAGATTATAAATTGCTGTGGTGTTCTTCATCTTCCTTATGGAAGAGGCCATAAAACGGCAAGCCCGGAAAACCCACTGGAAACTCCTTGAGATATTACGCTAGTTATAGTTGCGAAATCAATCGAAGATGCAAAAACTCTCTCAGAAGCCAGCATACAGTTGGTGGAATTATGGATGCTTTCACAAGTATTGTCATTAGCGGATCAAAAACGGAAGCTGTCTTACTTACAAGTCGTAGAGTGGTAGAGAGAATAAATATTCAAATTGGACACTGTACAATAACAACAGCGGATAACCCTGAATTCATCGGTGTTATGATAGAAAATCGCCTGTTTTTCAAGGATCTTTTAGACTACGTAAAGGCAAAAGCTGGAAAAACTTGTAAAGTGCTGTGCCGTATTATGCCGAACACAAGGGGACCAAGATACTTAAGTAGAAGAATTCCCGCAGGAGTTATCAGAAATATAATTCCCTACGCAGCACCAATATGAAATTAATGAAGCACCAATCTGATTATGAATTATCGAATGACTAAATAAGTGGTCAATATCTTTAAAAAGTAGATGGAGATATACGCTGATACGAAATGTGAACACATGGTCAAATAGGCGACATGGATATTTAAATTTTTATCTCATCCAATTTCTCTTCGGGCATGGCTGCATCAGGCCCTAATAAATCGCTTTGGTCTTGACTGCTCCCCTAATTGTCCCTGCTGTGTGGAACATGAAAAAGACCCATACCATGCTTTTTTGTGTCCGCGATTCAGTTTAGAGAGCACAAACTTAGGGCAACAAGTTAACAGTAAAGTAATAATTAAAATTAATGACGACGCCTCTCAACAATTGGATGTATGTATGTGAGTATGTGAAGACAATAATATTGTAAATACGCAGGTAAGACGAGATTCGAAGGAGAATAACAAATACTGGTGTTCTTTAGAAACTTCCTCCACTACGAAATGCTTATAGGGTTATTTTATTTAAAACAAGTCAAAAAGAATCAATCGGCTTTTCCGATCGAAGTATGTATACCTTCAACCCGTGTGAGTTGAAACACCCTTTTTCCAAAAAAGTATTTAGGGGGGTCTTTAGAATTTTGGACGTATGTTCTGGCTGACAAAGATATGGAATAGGTTAAAAAAATAAAAAAATTACGGGGGAGGTACCTAAAGAAATGAACCGACATGGTCCATTTTGGAAGTGTGTCTTATTTTATGAGTCATTCCTCTCGATAGATATCGCACCCACCAGACATTTCAGGTGGTCACCATATAATTTAGAGCTTTTGGACCATTATATCAGGAAACATGGATTTGGCCACGAAAAACATAATATCGCTGTAAACATTGCCACTAGGAGTACCTTCGGTAAAAATTCCCAAAGGATCCTTGAACAGACCTTTAACCGCACTTAATCAAAAACGATGGACATTTGTGTTGGTGGTACCCTAAGCAGCGGACCGATAGGGACCACTTTTGAACATAAACAAGAGTGGACAAAATATTTCGAGATACAAAGTTTGGACCAAATCGATTGCTCCGTTTAGAGATATCGCGCGTACCATTTTACCGAATATTTGTGTGGGAGGTACCGGAAGGCGTCGACCTAAAAGCTCCACCTTCGAATTTCATCTAATATTCGAAGAAATATTACGATATGGAAAGTGTGGACCATGGCCTCATTCATTCGGTTCGGGAGTTGTCGTGCACACCAGCCAATACACATGCCGGCCGTAGGGGGTTTTCAGAGTTTTCGGTTCATTTCCTCAAGAAATATGGACTTGCCACTGAAAAAACTTGTACCATCGTAATAGGAGGCTTGGTGCAATCTGCTACGAGAAAAAAAAAACGATTCCAGATGAGGTCCTAACCTGCACTTCTTCGAAATTTGGTGTGCGAGGCATCCGAAGGAGTTGCCATATATAGTCCACATTCTAACCGAATCTATGTATGTATCGTAGAAATATAACGACGTGCAAAGTATGGACAAAATCGTTAACTGCTTTCGAGAGTTATCGTGCGAACCATTTCAGCGAAAAGTGTTGAACTTTTGTGGGGGAGGTACCCAAAGGAGTGGACCGATTAGGCCCACCCTAGAACCTGATTTAACTTTGGGCAAAATACTACGATTGCCAAATTTTGGACCGAATCGGTTTATCCGTTCGGGAGTTACAGCGCGCTTTATCCACAACACATGGTGACATAACGGGTTTTTACAGCTTTTAAGCCATTTTCTCAGGAAGTATAAGCTTGCCCCTTAAAAAACTTGCACCGTCGTAATAGGGACAGCGAATAAAAGTTGTTACAACAAACATCAAAAGAATTCGAGACGAGGTCTTAAACTGCACTTTTCAGAAATTTTGTATGGGAGGTACCCGAAGGAGTAAACCGATATAGTCCATATTCGAATTTTATCTATGCCTAGTATAAATGTGCAAAGTATGAACCAAATCGGTTAGTCCCTTCGAGTGTTATCCTGCACATAATTTTTGCGAAAACATTGAACTTTTGTGGCGTAGGTATCCAAGGGAGTGCGCCGTACGGCCCATCTTCGAACGCAAACTAGGTTTGGAACAAATAACGAAAGCCAAATTGGTTAATCTATACGAGAGTTACCGTGCGCTCCAGCCGGCCAGACTGACAGAAAGATGGAAGGACACTGCTAAATCGAATCCATATTGTCTGAAACTGATTTCGTCCAAACATGCTTGGGGTCTAAAACCATTATTTCGATGAGGCACATTTTGGTTATGACTTTTTTACAACCTCGTATCCATATATCATATTTTGATAAGCTTTTACCTAAGATAAGATAAACATATTAATTAAAATGTGATTAAATAATGAAAGCTCACCCTCAAAAAGCTTTTAAAGTTTTTACATATGAGCTTTTTTGAGCATTTTTGGAGTCACTTTAAACACATGTATAACTCAAAACAAGCTCTAAAGCAACACGGCAAAATCAAAATGACATAAGCTTTTTTAATTCTGAAAAAACCCCTCAAAAAACTATAACTGAATTTCTCAAAATAAATATTGAACAAAACAAAAAAACATTATATTTTTGAAAATTATGAGAAATTCAATTATAGTATTTTTTGGAGTTTTTTCAGACTTAAACCACTATAACTTAGCCATTTGTTAACCGATTTAAAACTTGTTCGAAAGATATAAATCATCCCTTTAAAAGGAAGAAGGATCAATAGAAATCCGTCGTGAAGAAAAGAAGGTGTGCCCGTTTAAATTTGAAAATGTGAGAAACCCAGATTTTCACTGCTTTTATCGTTATTAAAAAAATAAAAAGAAGTTACCCAAACGAACAATAGGCATTTTCGTTCTCCATGGATCCCAACACGATAGGATTTTGCATCAGAACGCTTGAATTTTTTTTTTTTTTCAAAATAGTCTGGCTGTTGTTTTAATATTTTAAAACAACTAGTTTAGGCGAACAATGCCAAATCTTTTCCACTAATAAACTAGTTGTTTTAAAATATTAAAACAACAACAATGGGATTAAGCCAGACTATTTTGAAAAAAACAAAATTGCAAACGCTATCCCAAAAAACGCCACAATGTTTTTTTGTCAACTTTTGTAGAACGATAGAATTTTGCATCAGAACGCTTGAATCTTTTTTTTGGTCGACTTTTGTAGCACAGTGTCATTTATCGACATTTTCCGAAAAGTTTGCACCTTCTCAAGGCCAAAACCACCTGAAGGAGCATTCCAATGATTTTGCGATGTATTAGGGAGTTCTTAATTACTGTCTTGGCTACAATTTTTGTCTTTGCGCTGGATCGAATATCTCAATGGTTTGGCCGTTATATGCCAAAATGTCAAAAAAACGTGGATACAAAACTTAAAGTCAAAATAGGGAGGCTCGATTTTCACCGTAGACCTATGGTCTAGTGGTCTTTTTTGCTCAGTTCAATCCCAGGAATCAGAAACGCGAAAGGCCCATTTCAAAACCTTAATGGGCCCATCGCGTTTCTGATTCCTGGAATTGAACTGAGCAAAAAGACCACTAGACCATAGGTCTACGGTGAAAATCGAGCGTTAGTGCGTGACCTTTTTTAATATTTAAGTGAAATTAAAGTATTTAAGTTATTAATAGGCAAAAGATCATTCGTTCGTGCAGCATGCAAAAAAAAAATTGCCAAAATTATTTTTAATGCTGCACGAACGAATGATCTTTTGCCTATTAATAATTTAAATACCTTAATTTCATTTAAATATTAAAAAAGGTCACGCACAAACGCTCGATTTTCACCGTAGACCTATGGTCTAGTGGTCTTTTTTGCAAAAGTTGACCAGAATGAACGTTATTTATGGCATTAATAGGCAAAAGTTCATTCATTCTCACTACAGGAAATCATTTTTTATAAAAAAACGTCAAAAAGTAATAACCCTAGTGTATATACCCTAGTTAGCACAAATGCTGAGGGTGTAAAAATAGATAGAAGATCTCTAGCAGGTCTATTGTGGATGGAAGACCATCCACAGGTCTTATATATATTTTTATAGGTCTTCTATGGATAGAAAGCCTTTTCAGGTCAGCCAGGTCTAGATTTATTTTATGGATAAGAGATTTCCACAGGTCTTCTATGGATATAAGACCTTTAAAAAAGTCATAACACTTAAAATCCTTGTATAGACAGAAAACACGTCTATAGAAGTACACTCAATAGTCTACGAAAGGTCTTCTTTAAATATCTGCGGCAATTTTAAAACTTTTAAAGACTGCCCACTGTTTTATGTCAATTTATGCCCGCAATTGAAACAACATGAAATATCAAATAGAAATCAAGTTCCAAAACTATGGCATAGAACTTTTGCACAGAGAAAAAAACGATAGTACACAAAATCTGTAAAAGCACACCTGTTGTTTTAGTTGTTGTTTATGTTTTCTGTAATGGCTTTGTTTTTCCACTTACTTTCCACTACAATAGTTTACTTAGCCAGGTGCATGTCAATACCATGTACACACATATACATAAATATTTATGGATGAAAATATGCTTGGACATAGATGCACTGGTCTTTAGCAAATATTTTTGAAAAAAAAAAACAAAACAATTAAAATTGATCACTTAATTTAAACATAATTTCTTCGAATATTAAATACGTTTATGTTGTTTATTTAAGTTCTTACAAAAATAAACAACTTTTTCCACTAAAAACCAAAGAAAAAATTATATATTTATGCAAAGTATTTTATTTGACACATACTTTACATTTTAATTGCAGATAACAATTTTAAAACACACATACATACATACAGGCACACACAAACAAATAGCCCGCCAACCATCCATGTCAGTTGCTAATATAAATATTGTAAAAATCATTTAATGCAAATTGCTAAATGGATATTCAAAAAAATAAAATTTATTTAATTATACATAAATAATACAATTTGTGTGACGTACATGTGTGCGTGGGAATATCAAGCATTTGTGTGTTTTGTTCAGGTAAAATAAATTCTATTTAAAATACTTTGTTTATTTTTCAACTTTTTTGAGTTGCGTTTATTAGGATGTTGTGGAGACAAAGATAAAGTTTCAAGTAGCACAAATTTCAAGTTTTCAAAATCATTATGAGTTTTACAGTTTTTGACTCCACCCTTATATCCACATATTCAAAATACTGCCCCATTTTTATGTTAGAAATAATTGCACGATTTTCAATGTTATCTTTGCGTGCGAGCGTTTGTGTGTACTTATGCGTGAGTTTATACACCATTGAGTTTTGTTTTTCTTTGAATAGACTAAAAGTAAATTAAATAAATATGTTGAACTTTTAATGACAATTTATTGAGTCTTTTTTTTTATAAAAATAATGAAAGCTTGATCAATGAACTGAACTGAAATAATTAATAACAAATTCAATTTCACATGCTGAAATGTTGAAACAATTAACAAATGTAAATTGAAGTGGTGACAGCTTTTATTATGTTTTCCTTTTTAATATTTAAATTTATTGAAAAATTCTTTGAGTAGAGTAGCCAGTTATTTGAAATAAGATTATGAATAATGATAAAACAATTGAAATTAAAAACTGTCTGTCATAACAATTTATTTTTTTTTTTTTTCAAAAATGACGCAAATACGTTGATAATATTTTTTCAAAAACCTATTAAAAAATATTGTATAATTTCCAAAAATTTAATTATGTCTTTATCACTGCAAACATTCATTCAACATAATTAATTTCATCGCATACACAAATAAAAATCTTCAAATCTGATCAAGAGAACTTTTGTTTGCAAATGTCTACATAAAATTGGGTCATGTTTATTGCCTTTGGCAAGGTCCAGTCAATTAATTGTTTATATTGCTGTGTTGTTTGTTTTAAAAACGCTGCTTAATTACAAAGAAATCGAAAGCTGTTTTACACAAATTAATTATTTAGGCAAAAGTCTAGACACCACAGATAACGTTCTATTATCTTCTACCACAAACGAAACACAACAAAGAGCTGCAAAAAGCATCAAATTCAATGCCTTGGCCAAAAGTAAGAGGATTAATCATGGAAAACGTGGGTACTTATTTAGCGGACATGTTTGTATGAACGAAACACAAAACGAGAAACAGTTGCAAGTTTCGATTTGTAGCGTTCTGGAATTAGTTTGATAATTTGTGAGTATAATTCCGAGAAAAGTATTAAACCTTGGCTTTAATTTCTATAGTCTCAAAAAATAATATATCACTGTGCGACACGAAAACTATCAACCATATTTTGACACCGCAGCGTGAAAGAATACCAAAAATAAGAAGACACGTGTCCCGGCGTTTTTACCTATCACTTCAACTTTCGCTGTTATGGGCCCATAAAAACCTGAGGACTTAATGTCAAAAGGGTTAATTTTGCCAGGTACAAATTTTCTAAACCGCTAAGAATTCGGGTTTACTCGTAGAGAAAAAGTTGTAGCTCTCATCTTAAAAAATAATAATTGTGAACACATAAAATCCATTCAACCTCCCCTTCAAGGTCAAAATCGTCAACGTCAAATTTCTCTTTTAATTTTTTCTCGGATTTTAGTCTACAGATATCAAACCGATAAAAATTGAAGCAAACAAACCACTAAAAAATGTACCTTAGATCTTAGTAAACAATTTTCTCGAACATATGAACTCTGTAGAAACGGTTCTTAATGGTCAAAATATCAAATCAAATGCGATTTTTATCCAATTTTCTCGGTTCTTGCTCCATAGATACTAAACCGTTCAAAATTCAAGAAAACAATGGACAACAATAATGTAGCAAAGTTATCAGTAAAAATTTTTCTGGAACATACCAAATGTCTCTTACCGGTTCTTAAATGTGAAAATAGCCAAAAGCTTTTGAGAATATTCGATTTTGACACTTTCTTCTCCGATTCCGGTTGACAGATACCGAACCGCCCAAAAATTAAGGATACAATCAAATACAAAAATGTACCTAAGATTTCAATAAACAACTTTCTAGAACATAAAAACAAATTCTAGGAATGGTCCACTCCCTCGGGTAGCTCCTCCGCAAAAGTTCAATTTTTTTCGCAAAAAATATCCTTACTATAACTCTCGAAGGGACTTACCGATTTCGTTCATACTTTACACAGGCATATATCAGGTTCTACCAGGCATACATCATATTCGAATATGAACTATATAGCGGTCCATTCCTTCGGGTACATCCCACACATTTCGGAAAAGTGTGGTTTAAGACCTTTTCTCGAATCCTTCTGATTTTTGTTGTAGCAACTTGTATTTGCTGCCCCCATTACAACGGTGGAAGTTTTTTCAACAGCAGGTCCATACTTACTGAGAAAATGGCCCGAAAGCACTAAAAACACGCTATGGCACCGTAAGTAATGGAGGGAGCGCAAGAACATATAAACCGATTCGGTCCAAAAGTTTGCCCAAACTTAAACTAAGTTCTAAGATCATATGGTCCATCTTAGAACTTGATTTAAGTTTGGGCAAAATATTATGACTGCTAACTTTTGGACCGAATCGGTTTATATGTTCTTCCACTCCTTTTGGTACCTCCCCCACAAAATTTCAAAACTTTTCGCTAAAATGATGTGCGCAAGAACTCTCGAAGACAGTAACCGATTTGGTCCATACACCGTATAATTTTTACGAGACATAGATCATGGGTGCCACCATGGTGCAATGGTATGCACACCTGTCTTGCACGCAGAAGGGTTCGATTGCTCGGCTAGGCAACATCAAATTTCCAACGGTGGCAAAATACCCCTCAGTAATGTAGGCGACATTTCCTGAGTATTTCAGCCATGTAAAACTTCTCCACAAGTGGTGTCTTAAGACACGCCGATCGAACTCGGCGATAAACTGTAGGTCCCATATCATTGAGCAAATATGAATCGGTGTACACTCATTGATATGAGTCCCATTGGGAGGTTTGTGGAACAATTATATAGATCAAGTTGGAATATCGACTGTACATTTCAACTCCTTCGGATACCTTCCACACAAAATTTCGGAAAAGTGCTGTTTAGGAACTCCTATCGAATCGTTTTGATTATTATACCCTCAGCATTTATGCTAACGAGGGTATATACACTTTCATACGGGCAAAATGTGCCTCATGGAAACAATGGTTTTAGACCTTAAGTATTTTTGGACGAAATGTGTTTCAGACCAATTTGGTCCATACTTTGTACATCGTGAAATTTCTACCAGACTTAGATAAGGTTCCAAAAATAGACTCAATCGGTCCACCCTCTCGGGTACCTCCCACACAAAATTTCGAAAAAGTTCAGTTTAGGACCTGCTCTCGAATCGCTTTGATTTTGTTTGTAACAACTCGTATTCACTGCCCCCCATACGACGTTACAAGTTTCATCAGGGGCAATTCCATACTTCCTGAGAAAATAGCCTAAGTTCCAAGATAAGGCATATCGGTCCACTCCTTTAGGTACATCCCCCACAAATTTTCAAAAAGGTTCGGACAAATTGTGCGCACGATAACTATTGAAGGGAGCGACCGATTTGATCCATACTTTACACATCCTAATATATCTACCAGATGTAGATTAGGTTCGAATATGGACTGTATTTGTCCACTCTTTCGGCTACCCAAATTTCGAAAAAGTTCACTTTAATACCTGCTCTTGAATCACTTTGGTTTTTGTTGAAACAACTTGCACTCGCTGCCACAAGTACGACGGTAACACTTTTTTCAGGGGCAAGTCCATACTTCTTGAGAATACAGCCCGAAAGGGGTAAACACCCTATGGCACCACATTTAGTGGCTGGAGAGCTCGAACCGAATATTGCGTTGAGGCACACATTGGATATCCTAATACTTCTTTGAATATTAAATGAAATTGAAAATGAAATTCCCCACAAAAGTTCGAAAATATTCGCTAAATTGTTAGCGCAATATCTCATAAATGAAGCAAATGATTTGGTCCAAACTGTGGATCTCCAAATATTTTGTCCAAACTTAGTTTATGTTCAAAAGTGGTGTCTATCGGTCCGCTGTTTAGGTTACCACCCACACAAATGTTCAACATTTTTGTTTAAGTGCGGTTAAGGATCTGTCCAAGGACCCTTTCGAAATTTTTAGTGGCAATGTTTACAACGATATTATGTTTTTCGTAAACAAATAATCCAATTTTCCTGATATAATGGTCCAAAAGCTCTAAATTATATGGTGATCATCTGAAATGTATGGTGGGCGCCATATCTATCGAGAGAAATGACTCCCAAACTAAGATCTACTACCTAAATGGACTATGCCGGTCCTAGGGATAGGTAATGGAAAGCAATAATGGCTTTTTCGACTTTTCAATTTTGGTCTAAAACCAAAAATGCGATTTTTCTGTCTGGCGATTATTTCAGTTGCCTTAAAACTCAACTTTCGATTTTTCATAACCGCAGAAAATCGTTTATAATCAACTATTCGTCGATTTTCGAGTTTTCTTTTGAAACTGTAAAACCGCCAAGTCAACAATCTATGGGCATACTCGAAAATCGATCACAAGATAATCGATTATGCGATTTTCCCTCCTGACAAAAGTCGACTACGATTTTTAGACTTTTGGCTGCAAAAAGTCGATAAATCCAAAGTCCACATACCTATCCCAAATCGATCCATTACTTTAAGTACCTCCTCCGCAAAACTTTTGAGATTTAATTCAAATCCATATTTATACCCTCAGCCCTTAGGCTAAAGAGGGTATATACACTTTGATACGACAAAAAATGAGCCTCATCGAAATAAGTCGAAATCGCTTATAACGTCGGTCAAGGGACCTACGGAATTTGTCGCAATAACCGATATGTCGTTATAAGCGATAGGGCTAGAAAGAACCCCAGAGATTTGGGACTTTTGGATATCGTCGTTATAACCGATATGACGTTATAAACGACGACGTTATAAGCGATTTCGACTGTAATGGTTTTAGGCCCCAAGTATGTTTGTACGATATCCGTTTCAGACAATTTTGAGTAGATCTAGCAATGTCCGTCCGTCTGTCTATCTGGCTGGCTGGTGCGCACTATAACTCTCGAACGGATCAATCGATTCGGTTCAAATTTTGGATATCGACATATTTTGTCCAGATTTGATTAAACTTCGAAGATGGGCCATATAGGTCCACTCCTTCAGGTACCTCCCCCACAAATGTTCAAAAATTGTCGCAAAACTTGTGCGCACTATAACTCTCGAAGGGAATAACCGAATTGAACCAAACTTTGCATATGGTAATACTACCTGTAGACATACATCAGGTTCGAATATGGATTATATCGATCCACTCCTTCAGGTACGTCCCACACAAAATTTGAAATAAGTGCAGCTTAGTGACACCTCACGAATCGTTATGAAATTTTTTGTAACAGGAAGTTTGTGCGGCACCCGTTACGTCATTGTAATTTTTTTCGAGGGCAAGTCCATAGCTCCCGAGTTCATGGCGCATAACCTCAAAAAAACGCTGCACTATGTCGCGAGTTCAAATAAACGGTGGCCAAATATAAAAGGAGTTGGCGTTGGAAGATGAATTTTGGTATAAATACTTATAGTTCACTGACAATGTCGAGAGCAAAAAATTGGGAAGGTCGGTCCACGTTTTGGGATAGTCCCCATGCAACGGTACTTCTTAATGTTTCGGTATTTTGAATATTTTAGCTAAACTTATCAACCAAATTGGTTGAATTTTGAGATGCGGGGTTTTCACTTTACAAAAAACTTTTCCGATAAAAATTATGGACATAGGTCCACTTTTTGATATAGACACCTTTTAACGGTACCTCCCGATTTTCGGAATTTTGAAGATTTTATATATGTATCACGCCCAAATACGCCAAAATTTTTCATTGAGGGTTCCCAATGGACCAAAAAACTTTTCTGATAAAAATTATGTACATAGGTCCACGTTTTGATACGGCACCAATAGAACAAAATGTCGAGTAAGTTCACTTTAAGACATGCTCTCGAATGACTTTGATTTTTTTTGAAGCAACTTGCATTCGCTTCCTCAATTACGACCGTTAAAGTTTTTTCAGAGGCAAGTCCATACTTCTTGAGAAAACAGCCCGAAAGGTGTAAAAAACCCCTATGGCACCATATATAGTGGCTGGAGAGATCGATAACTCTCGAACTGATCAACCGATTTGATCCAAAATTTGGCCTTCGTTATATTTTGTCGGTCCAACAATGTAGACAACAATGCTACCGATTTATAAGGTGGAAATGGCTCATACAAAACTATTTCCCAGACAATTACCTCGTAAAGGACTCAAAGAAGTGGAGTAAAAACCAATTTAAGGGTAAATAAGCGCAGACTATGGAACGACAATCACAGGGTATCGTATAGAGCGTCATCAAGGGAATGAGAGGAAGCTAAAACTGTGGCTTTAGATCCCAAAAATAAAATAAATTCGTCAAATTATGGGCAAATTTTGGAAAACGTTAGGTATGCCCTAATTATCAAACTTAGACTCAATAATATGTACCATTGAAGGACATTTGATACTAAATATGAATCAAAGTAACTGATTTCTAAAATACATAACGATATATTCACATATTGTGTATGAAAATTACCTTAAAGTAACCTTTACTTATATCATTCTTAATTATGTGGCCAGGTCGATTTATTACTATTTTAATAAATCGTGGTTTCTTTCGTATAAACGAGGGAGAATTAAAACATGTTTTGGCTTTATTTAAAAGTGCTTACACTGTACTTTATTTACAAATTTTGTTCCATATAAATATTCAAATATTTGGAAAGTAGCAAGTCAAATACTTTTTAATACGATGTCGTTCTTAATTATATGGCCGCCACTGTAGGTCCTCTCCTTAGGGTACCTCCTCCACTAAACTTAAACATTTGTGCAGTTTAGAGTATGTTCAAATAGCCTTTGGAAATGTATACCGATGCTATTCGCTGTAGTCCTGTTTACAGCAATAAGTTATACGATGACCCGCTGGAATGACTAACCAAAATTAGATCCACTTCCATAATGGACTATGTCGGTCCATTCCTTTAAGTACCTCCTTCTGAACACTTTTCAACTATAGTCCTAATGCATATTGTCGTAGGCAAGTTTAAATGTCCAAAAAGGCAAGTTTAAATGTCCAATTCACACAAGCTGAGGGTTTGTCGCTGTCGACGAAACCGACTGATACTTCTTTACTTGTTTTCTCTGTTCTTGCTTCTTGTCTTCAGAAATTCTTTTTTAATTTCTTCTATTTTTTAAATACAGGCGTCATCGTTTCTAAATACAAAATTCCCAAAAATATATGTGGTTTTTTATATCCCACACAAAACAAATATAGCTTATAACGATATATCGCTTTTAGCGACCAATTCCCCCGGTCACTGGACGGTCGTTATAAGTGATTTCAACGGAATTTTCCTATCGCTCTACTGTTTCTGCTTAATTCAAACCTGTCCTGTATGCACAGTTTATTCCTGCAGTGGTCTGGCAAACTCCAAATAACATGGATCATTTATACTAACGAGGGTAAATACACTTTGATACGAACAATTAACTAATATATACAGATCTAGTCCAATACTTCTTTAGAAATAAATTTTTCCAAAATTCACCATTATAGCCCTGATAATCTAATAAAGTTATTGCCTTACATTTTAAACATTATGCTCCATTCTAACCAAGATCCATTTCCTTTAGACATTTTAAAACATTACATTACATAACATTACCAGGTTTATTATAACAGGCTTCCTTTAGAATTCATGCTGCTGCATAAATATAATTTCTTTTGCCTTCCTGTACATTTGGCTTTTAGGACGTAATGACATTATTTGCTATCATCAACATCATCACCAGCATCAACATCAACATCCCATTACAGAATTCAAATACATTTCCTCCACCTACACATAGCTGTGATTTTAATCTTGCTCTTTGCATTTGTAGTTGCAACAACATTTTTCTTACATAAGACAGTAATGTTGGCACTTCAATTTTGCAATAAAATTAAGAAAAGTAAAAATAGTAAAAAGGAACAAAAAAACTAATAATAAGAAATATGAAAAATTGTTATGAAAATATTTTACTTCAACAGAAGAATATTCATCACTGCTAGAGTACAAAACAATAAATAAATAAATAAAAATAGTTAAGAATTTCACTATGATGGAATAAAAATGTTTGTAAAATGTATTGTTAAAATGAGAGCCCAACGTGATGGGGAAGACTTTGTTAAGGAAGCATTAACTTGTTGGTGAGGTTATAAATAGATATTTTCTTAACGAAATGTAAGTGGTAAAGAACAAAAGCTTTATGTGTGGGGACTATAAATATAAAAAGGGTGCCGAAGTACACATTTGAGGTGTCAACACCGAACACATCCCCTGTAAATTTGGACAGCCTGTAAAAGTTGGAAACTACACAGTTAAGGTACATAGAAGCTGTTGACCTGATTGAATGGAGTATTTTAAAATTATCCTTTTCTTATTTTTTTCTTGTTTTTTTTTTCAAATGAAAACCAGACAAATACAACACACTTAGCAATATATGCGACCGGATTCACTGGACCATAGTGTGTTCCGTTTTTAAAAATAAACCATAGCGTTTTATCCAAAACTAGCTTCAAGTTTAAACTGCTGGTGGGTGGATACACAGAGAAGAAAGGTCAAGATGTTTTCCATGGAACTAACGAAAGAAGTAGAGATTCTCGAAAGTGAGTGTCTATTGTAGAAGTGCAGAAAACCAAGATACTTGGAAGCCTTAGTTTGGCTCGTAAAACACATGTTCTGGTATAGAAAAAGTTGGTAATTTATGTAGTTAAAATGACACCACATAGTACGGAATGATCCGGCTTTAGCCTTTAAAAACTCAGCCAATGACTGTGCAAAAAATCAATGACGGGAATAGTGGACCTAAAAGTATTTTGAGCAGAACCCTAATTTTTAAAAGGAACAGTTTTTACGTACGTGACAACAAAAGCTTGGAAGTTTAGCGGTTTGTGTGTAGGTATCATAAAAAGTGTGTCTAATTTTTCTACTAACAGCCAACGCCATAAAACAAAAACCTTTTCATATTGCAAGAGTAACATTTGGACGGTGCTTTGAACCTTTTGGCCTATTTTTGGAAGAAGTATGGAGAATAAAGTTACCACAAAAACTAATAAACATTTCATTGAGAGAGTTGTATGAAAAAAATAGCTCTTCATATTGCTACCACTATAACCTGCTACTACAATTTCAACACGACACGGGAGGTGACGTTCATTCCTTCGGTTGTAATCGGAAGCTCATTTCTGGAAGTTATTAAATAAATTTATACAACAAAACAAAATAAAATATATAAGGGGATTTCTGAGTGAAATCGGACACTTTTTCGTTCTAATCTAAAAAAAATATGTTTTCAAATTGGACCAATATTAAAGAAGTTATGATTATTTCTTTGCATGTAGTTTTATACAGAATTTGATTTTTCAAGGCACGATATCTCTGGAACCGTTAGTCAAAAAAATCTGAAAATATACTAAAATGTTTTGCTAATGAGCAGCATCACCACAGCAAAAAATAAAGGAAATCATAAACCTCATCTTGAAAAAGTGTCCGATTTCACTCAGAAATCCCCATAAATATATTATGTAATTAGTTGTGTGAATAGGAATGGATTTTGTCAACTGAGGGAATTGTGTCCATTCAGTTGGATGTAACTACTAATATATATTGCGTGTCGTGAAGGCTTTGATGACATAAGGGACATCTGTTTAGAGTACCTGGAGCAATGTGTTATCTTTAGGAATAGAAAATGCTTTTGTAACAGGACTTTAGTTGTGCTAATATGGAACGCGTTTTTGCTTTAGAAGAAGCCGCTCTCTATCCAAAATTGCTGGAGGACTCTAATCATTCATGGCTTCGAAGACAGCGAAGATGCACATGTTCTTCGCATCTTTTCCCCCAGGAGGTGCCAACTAATGCTTTTTGTTACTGGGAAAGAGCTGGGAATTTTAACCCTTACGTCGCACAGTGGATCCACTTGTATGGAGAAAGTGGCCAAAAATATTTAGAGTGTAAAAATCAAGCCAATGCACCGGTTACAGCTTTGTGCTGATGGCAAGAGTGTTTTAAGAAACCACAGGCGTAACATTCTCCCCCCTATCCCCTCTGGAGGGAGTATACGGTAAGAATTGTTTTCTTTGTCTTTGTTGTCAATACAAAATGCAAAAATAGGCTTGGCAAAACAAAACAATCTTCAAAACAACATAAAATCCAACCAATTTAGCGGATTAAAAAAATCAACATTTTTGACTGAAAATTGGTAAAATTTTTAAATGAAGACCTTATAGCGTTCTTCCTGGAAGTAACGTACCGCCAACGTAAGACAAATTTGGAAGACGATTTCTTCAGCTTGCCACTGATGCCAATTATGTTAATGTACGTGGTCAGATAACAGAGGTTTACGCTAATATATCCATAAAAACCCTATTCTAGGGCAGCTTTAGTCAGCGGCCCACCGTTTACAGTCTGGCACTAGATGGCAGCTGATTTTAATACTGAATAATCTTAAACCCATGCCCTACTTTGGAAAATTATTCCCGAGGTGGGCACTGGTGGGCATCATGACTAAAACCTTAGGTCAAATTTAAGTATATGATCGAATTGACATTACAAAATACACTAAGAAAATATGCAGCTAACTACAATTCCACAGAACGTTGAAACACTATTTTTTAATGAAAATTAAGCTAATACCTTCTCCTTCAAAATCAACTAAAATATTTTGCTATGAGTATTAGTATCGCGATATTTTGAATATATTTACTTGCACTTAAAATATAGGTTGTACTCACAACAACAAATATTAGTCAAATGTTCCAATGGGCGTAGCCAGCTATGGGCAGGTCGGGACAGATGCCCCCCCCTAGAACCTTCAAAAATGTCTTGAAAAATTATACAGTTATATAAAAGTTGAAAAAAAAAATGTTTTTACTTTTTAAAACGGCAAATGGGCGGTTAATATCTTTCGAATAAGCTATACATACTTTTTAAAAGCGGTTAACGAAAGTTTATGTTATAGTGGTTGAAGTGTAAACAAGTAAAAAAGTATCAGTCGGCTTTGCCGACAGAGATATACCCTCAGCCTGTGAATATTGAAACAATTTTTTCCCAAAAAACGTATATATTTAGGTGGTTTTGGCGTATGAACCGACAAAAATTTTGATTAGGATTAAAGATCAAAAGTTTTGCGGAGGAGATACTTAAAGGAATGGATTGACCATTAAGGAAGTGTGTCTCCAGCCACTACATATGGTGCCATAGGGGGTTTTACACCCTTCGGGCTGTTTGCTCAAGAAGTATGGACTTGTCCCTGAAAAAAACTTTTACCATCGTAATTGAGGCAGCGAATGCAAGTTGCTTCAACAAAAATCAAAGGGATTCGATAGCAGGTCATAAAGTGAATTTATCCGATATTTTGTGTGGGAGGTACCGGATGAGTGGACAAATATAGTCCATATTTTAACCTGATCTGGTAGACATATTAGGATGTGTGAAGTATGAACCAGTTCGGCCACTCCTTCAAAAGTTACCGTACGAACAATTTTCCGAACATTTTTGAACTTTTGTGAAGGAGTAGACCGATATAACTTATCTTCGAACTTAAACTATGTTTGGACAAAATATTACTAAGGCCAAATTTTGAACCGAATGGGCAGATCCGTTCGAGAGTTGTCTGAAACACATTTCGTCCAAACATACCATTATTTCGATGAGGCACATTTTGACCGTTAGCATAAATGCTGAGGGTATGAAAACGCATTAAAAAGGGAAATGCATTTCCTCGTGCTCTAGGCTGCTTAGAAAATGCCAAATAGTATAATTTATTTCTTATTTTATAATATTTAATTTATTATTTGTAAGTAAGCTTTCGACAATTGGAAAACCCAAATAATTCGGTTGAAAAATATATGATATATATGTATATATTTTATAACCTCCACCATAGTATGGAAGGTGTATAAAGTTGGTTTTTCCGTTTGTAATGCATTGAAATACTTATTTGCAACCCTATAAGGTATACATATTTTTGATCAGGATAAAATTCTAAGTCGATATAGTCATGTCAGTCAGTCCGTAGAAATTAAAATCGGTCCAAATTATTATATCGGCCCAAACTTAGTTTAACTTCGAAGAGGGCCATATCGGACCACCTTTTAATTATTTTTCAATCCATTGTCCTAATTTGAACTTCTATATCTCAATAACGATAAAAACTACGAAGATATCATGAATATTGTAGAGAATTTTCATAGATACAAACAACACTTTCTTTAGTCCCATTTTAATAGGACTTGCGGTTTCCATACAAAGTCGTGGAAACCTAAAACCCCCTTAAAATGTCAACTTGAATCGCGATTTATTTCAAAAGCTCTGCGGCGATTTTTTTAGTTTTTGATTTTTCTCATTTATGAACATTGTAGTTTCCGAATCCGCAAAAACTTCCTAGGTGTAAGCACCTTCCATTTATATTTGGTTCAAGAGCACCGTGATTGTTGAACGAAAAAATTATTAAAGAGTGGTATTGAGTCTTCTTTGGGCCTACAAAACTTTTCCCTGGAAAATACTAATACTATCCACCATAGAACGTATTATTTTATACCCTTATGACACCTTTATTTTCCCTGGACCATAGCCGTAAACCTCTCACGTACTTTCACATACAATATAAGCAACCAATGGCTTATCCTAACTACGTAATTTAAGTTAAAAGTACAAAAAATATGCAATTTTACGAAGTCCGATCTGGGTTTTCTATATTTTTCAAATATATATTTATATTCGTTACAAATATTTCAAAAACTTTTTAAATCGAGCGCACAACATCTTCAGAACGAATTTATAACGAAAAACCATCAATAAGATATTTATAGTGTCAAATCACAACGACAATCTGGATAAAAGTTGTAAAATATGACCCAAACCCTATATCAAAAAAGGACTGCTAAGAATGTTATATGTTACAGATTTCTTTTATTCAGAGACTCATAATGAAATTTCATTTGGAACATTTCTTTCTTTAACTATATTCCCAAAAAGTAAAGGATTTTGTTAGATTTTGATTCAGTATGGAATTATGTAAAATTAACATTCCAAAATTAAAACATATAATTTCATCCTAATATATATAAATTTGTAATCTAATTTTTTTAAGGAAATAGTGTACTTAGATTTATGGTTTATTTTGAAACTCATAGTGAAATTTTGTGTAGAATTTTTCATCCTTTGACACTTTTCATCTATAACCAAGTTTTATATAACTTCCATGTATCAACTAGAGAAAAGAAGGAAAACATTTTCATCAAAAAAATTGGGAAATACTTTCATGTTTTTTCAGCAAAATTGATACTGATATTTTAATGCTATAGAATATAAATAGACATTTCATATCTTAGGTGAAGAATATTTTTTTTTGAAATTTGACGAAGAATATTTTTGTCTCTGACATCATCTCTCTAAAATTATGTTTTGTGGGACAATTTTGAATAAAATCAGATGAAGTCCGACTTTAACCCTAAAACGTGTTTTCCATTTTTAGAGATTCCTGGCGATTAGACAAGAGTTACAGATTTGGTGTATTCTGAGACCTATAGTAAAATTTTATGGCGAACAATTTTGTGGAATATTCGGATTTGATACGATCATATTTTTAATGAGTTTTTGAAAGATTTTCGAAAAAAGGACAAAAAAGACCCATTTGATGAACCGCATGAGGATTAAAATTTTTAACAAAAATATTTCCCAAACCCTCCTAATTAAAGTTGCCAAAGACACTATATACCTGAAATGCAAGGATTCCAAGATATCTAAACTCGAATATTTCGAAAAATTTAAAAATGAGCGGAAATTGCCCCGCCTATTTTGGTTACTTTCCGACGTAAACTTTAAAAACGCCGATACACGTGTCTCATATTTTTAGCTCTACTTTCATAATCTACTCGGTTTTTCCCATCATTTTGAAAAGAAATTGAATTTTGTTGCACAGTGTAATTAGCAAGACGACCTCAGGGTGGAGGCCTGTGTCAAGCCACCGCTCTGCTTTATCCCTGACAAACTCAGTAAGCTCTACGCAGAGAAAACCGTAAGAGTTTGGCAAGACGAACCTGGTTGTAAGATATCGAAATCAATCTGGCCGGCAATCTTACGGTGTAGAACTGCGTCTCTTCTCTCACTACGTAAGTCAGAATCGCTTTAGGGGTCATTCCTGTCAATCGGTCAAAAGAAACAGGTTGTTTGGTGTGCATGTGGCGCAATACCTCTCCTATATTAACCCCATAACCCTGTTAACCTACTGTTGGAGTCTTAAGTGGCTATGGGGCGGGTCAACATATATCATAGGATTTTTAAACTAATTATTTCTACCTCACCTTTCTGCCACATCAACTTTCCCTCCACCTCTTTCCCCTCTCCGTCTTCCACCCCCTAACCCACCTCTCATATCTAATTTCAGGATGAACAGTGGATCGTTGGTCCAGAACACTCTATCACATATCACCACCAAAATGAACGATCATCAGAACCAATACTATAGAATTTAATTTATAAACACAAAGTTTAAACAATTCAATTTAAGGTATCCAACAAACAATTTTGTTGTTTTGTTTTAATTTTAAAAGGTCGAACGAAATAATTGAATGTATCTAAATACCATCTATAATAATATTAATAATTAATAATAATATTAATAATTAATAATAATATTAATAATTAATAATGTTTCAATTTAAAAATGGGTTTTCTTTGCGTATAAGTAATGACGTCAATATTACCCAAAAAATACCTCAAATGATTAATTAAATGTATTTTTCTTTCATTTAAGGTATGCTGTGCGTATTATTGACGTCATAACGTATACGCAAAGGGAAAAGGTATAAAATGTTAATAAGAAGAAGGTTTTAGTTGTAAATACCAGTTTGTTTAAAATTATCATAATTTAAAGACGCAAAATCACAATCGGCTTTAAAGATTTTAAGGATTTGAAACAAAATTTTCTCCTTCATCAATTTCTCTTTAAAATTCTTAACATTTCCTAAAATTTAAATAAAAATAAAATTTTAGTTGTAAATGCGTTTTCATTTGAATTTACCATAATTTCAATACGCCATAATCCTTTTGTCTTTAAGGATCTTAAGGATTTTAATAAAAATTTTTCCCTTTAAAAATTTTCCTTAACACTTCCTTACTGTTTCGCAAACTTTGCAACAATATTTCATCTTTGAAAATTTGTTTTGCAATTTGTAAGAAATATTGTTGTTTCTGTTTCTTGTTCCCTTCTCGGACTTGTAACGATTTTTAAACAGATTTATAAATTATCAATTATTTCATATCCAACTTCTTCGAAAGTAGTAAGAGTGTTGCAATAGCAACAACAACAACTCTAATAGCATTATGAAAAGCAGAATGAAGTGCAACAAGTGTTTGTTTAACTTTATAAATTTATGGTTTAAGTTTGTTTTGTAAAGTACAACCTCCTTTGGATATGTTGTCGAGTATAGCATTCTGACATTCGCTTTTACCCTTGCCATTTCCATTTATATCCTCCTTCGCTCCCTTGCAACCAGCTGTTGGAAGTTTTGTATAGTTTTAATGGTAATTTGCATTTTCCTGTTCAATAATAAACGTTAAGAGAGAAGCAGAAGGCCACATAAGGGAAAAATGAAAATGAAAAAAAAAATAGTTTTCCCACAAATTCTACACAAAGTTCTAACATCATTTATTAATGTACCCTTCCACACTTTCATCAGCACCATCATCATCATCACCATCAGGGACAAAGTTGCAATCACAAAGTCCAAGTATTGATTTATAAAATTAATGATAGTTGACTGATAATGTGTTGAATTAAAAAAAGTTGTATGGACTAGAATTTTAATAAACGCAAATAATTTTACAAGGTTTAGCAGAGAAATATTTGTGGCTTAACTGAAATTACTTGTGGGACATATAGTTGAACCTCTGAACTTTAGAGTCCAAAGCAACGCCTCCTAGAATAATAACATGAAAACAAAAACAAGCGTATATGTGTGAGAAAACCAGGTGACGTTTACTATGTGCCTTTTATTCACGTAAACTGTGAGTGAGAGAGAGAAGCACAGGCAACAACAATTCTGTGGGTGCCCGCAGAATACTGACATTGTAAAAAACCCAGCTCTGCTCTAATGTAAAGTGTAAACATTTAACAAGAAGCAGTGTGACCATTTTAGCATTTTTGCACATTTTTGCAAACATATTCTTCTTTGAAAAATATTGTGTATTGTATTTTGAAAATGTCAAATATTTTTCATTCTATTCATTATAGTTTTTCTAGTCTTGAAGTCTTGTTCTCAATTTCGATATGTTAATTATTTTTGTTCCTAAATAAATTTTGTACAAAATTGAATATCTTTGTGTGTTCCGCTTAAAAGGCAAATATATAAGGGGGAAATCATTCCGAAAAGAAGAAAGAAGACACATATTCCCAAGAGGTTATGCGCCCAGAACATATAAAAGAATTATAATGGCGTTGTCTCCAATGTTCCAGATTGAGAAGCTAGATGAAAACAATTAGGGGACTTGGTCCGTGCAAATGCGCAGTGTGCTCATTCACTCAGGATGCTGGAAACGTGTAAAAGGTCATGTAAAAAAGTTTCGAGTTGGACTGCAGAACAAAAGCAAGCATTGGATGACGTTGATGAGAAGGCTCTTGCTTCTTTGACTCTTTGTGTGAAACCTTCCCAGCTGAACTATATCAAAAATTGCAGCACGGCAAATGAAGCGTGGGAAGAGCTGACAAATGTGTATAAGCCTAGAGGATCTATGCAAAATTATCCTTGTACAGGAAGCCGTTAAATTTCAACGTGAAGGACAGCAAAAATATGTCTCAATATTTGAAACAATTTTCAAACATTTCCGATCAATTGGAAGAAGCTGGAATAAAATCCAGGAGGAACTTTTGGTAATAATCGTATTGTCAAGTTTGGAAAAGGATTATGAAAATTTCGTAATAGCCATGGGGACGAGAGACAGTCATCCTACACTTATTGTATTAAAACAGAAACTATTGGAAGAATGGGACCGGAGAGAGCAAGGTACAAGTGGAAGCATATAATGAAATCAGCAAGCATTTGGGGCTGTTGGTGTTAAAGGAATGATGATGATGCATGTTTTTTTTTGGCAAAAAGGGTCACTGCGCTAACAAGTGCAAGTTCAAGGATGGTGAACAAAAAATCGTTCACAATGATCGCTGCTTCTGCCGGAACGCAAAAAGAAAATGATACAATGCAATGATGTGTTGACAGTGGAGCAACAAGCCATATGTGCTCCATGAAGAATTATTTTACAAGTCTTGAAGATTCGGATGAAACCATAATGTTAGCCGACAAGAAAGTCATCAAAGCCAAAGGAAAAGGGTTCGTCGACTTGCAGGTAAACGAATCAAATATTAGGCTGAAGAATGTTATTTATTGTCCCGAGTTGAATAGAAACTTTATTTCCATTAACAACATGGTTGAGAATGAATGTTCCATGAATTGTTTTTAAAGACGGTGCTGTGGTTATAGATGAAGGCAGTATGCTATTGAGAGCTACCAGAAAAAATGATTTGTTCGTCTTTGATGCACAACCTGTAAGTAATCAAATTTGTTCTATTAGCACTTCCCATAGTATATTGCATAGAAGATTTAGACACCTAAATTATCAGAGCTCGAAAGAGTTATGCTCTAAGAATTTGGTCAATGGCATGACATTCTATTCCCACTGCAGAGACAAATGTGATGTGTGCATTTTTGGAAAAATACACATTGCATCGTATACCTAACAATCGGCGAGAAAATCGAAGGGCTTGCTTGAAGTGATTCATTCGGATGTATGTGGTCCGAAGAAAGTTGATTCATTGGGTGGATCAAAGTACTTCGTGACATATTTCATGAAGGAAAAGTCCGAAGTTTTTGAAAAATTTAAGGCATTCAAGAGCATGGTGGATTTGCAAACGGGTTGCAAAATTAAAGCTTGGAGAAGCGATAATGGCGGATAACACCGAAGCAACGAATTTAACAATTATCTTGAAACAAATGGGATTAAGAGACAACTAACTGTTCCCTACACCCCACAGCAACATGGTGTAGCAAAGAGAGGAAACCACACATTAGTTGAAATGGGACGTTGTCTCCTTTTTGAATCTGGACTCAATCAAAGTTTGTGGGCCGAGGCGGTTGCTACTGCAACATATCTAAGAAATAGATGCCCATCAAAAAGTTTGGAAAATACTACACCAATGGAGGTATGGCCTGGTCGGAAACCAAATGTTAATCATTTGAGAGTTTTTGGTTCAAAAGCTGTTTCGCTGAACAAAAAGGCAACTAGAAAGTTTCAAGAAAAAGCGAGAGAATGGTCATGGTTGCATATTCATTAGTATCTAAAGCGTATAGGCTATACGATCACAAATCTGAACAAGTTGATGAAGATAAAACATTAGTAAAATCTCAAGAGCAGGCGCCAGAAATGTATTTTTATGTTCCATCGGAAATTTTAGAAACGCAGGAATCTACCGAATTTGAAGAAATAGAGGAAACTAATGAAGTAATCGTTGAGGAACAGTCAATTACGGATAACAGTTCTCAAGAAACCGAATAATTTCTTGGATTTACTTCTTCAGATGAGCAAGAAAATCCTGAAGAAACAGATGTCCAAAGAGTCTGAGGTAGACCTAAGATTATTCGAAAGGGTAGACCTGGTCGTCCACGAAAAGAATATAACTTACTGAATAATGTGGTGGAGCTACCCACAAACCGTAAGTTTTTCTGGATGAAGTGGCTGCTGATTAATCTCTTTAAGTTGATTTTCTTCCCAAATGTGGCAATCTTGCTTCCTTACATACCTATAAAGCCAGAAATGTGTCTCATCACTGAACAAAATTAGGCCCTAAACACAATCCCCACATAACGCGAATTTTCGTTATAAAGTTGGACGATTTGTAAACCTTGTAGAGGCATGAGCTTTTCCATGATAAAATGTAAAACAGTATTAAACAAAAATAACATGAACATGTGACACGACTCACGCCTGATCTGTCAAAAAAGGTTGTTGATAAAAGTACCTTTTGTTGGATCACCCGTTATAACCATATTCAACAAAATCTTGCAATTTACTCCAAAACAAAATGCAATTGAGTGAACACACTACGTAGTGGGTGTAAGGGCGATCCCTACAAAAAACAAACACATTACAATTTCTCTGTCTATACATTCATTAGTCTATGTAGTATACCTATTTCTCTGCAATATAATATCAGTAACGACCAATATAAATATTAGTCCCCAATTATTTTCTTTCGTCCCCAAAAATTTTATTTTAAATAGAAGTTTAATAGTTTTCGTCACCTCCTCCCACTACCAAATTTTCATGACGAATTTTCTCATTTATTTTGTTTGCACGCCTTTGTGAGCGTGGAATGAAGCGTGGAAAAATCCCATTAAAATCATTGACAACTAAAAACAATAAAAACACTGCGAATACGGCTTATAAAACAAAACTAATGAGTTTTCTTTTGAAATTATGAAATGGACACAAACTCAACAATATTATTGAATATATTAATGCAGCTGAAATAAAATGCAAAGCATTTAGAATGACGCACAACAAATCGGATTCACTTTAAATGTCATCAAATAAGCACAAAATACAAATTTGTTTTTCATATTAGAAAAACAAACAAATATGTATGGCAAATGTTTTCAATAACCGATTGAGAAATTCAAATGAAATGTGAAATAAATAATCTTTAAATTAGTAATTAAAACTTATTATCCAAATCTTTTGAAATTCTTTGTTCATTGTTAAAAATCTCAAATTAACTACTTAAACAAAATTTGATAGTTAAACTTTAACTTAAACTTTGAAATAGTTTATTTATATTGTCAAACAAATTGTCATTGTCATTTTTTATAAAGCAATTATTTGTATTTCACTATAACAAGATTATCATGTTACATATCATATTTTATTTATTTATTTATTTAATTTTTTTTTTTTGTTGTCTTTGTCTTTTACTATTTTTCTTTTCCTGAATAAATAAATCTTCATTAGCAATGCATTGAGTTTGACTTTGACTCAAAAGACAAAGGAATTTCTGTGATGTTATAAATTGCCAAATTATTCGAAGATTTCTTTGAATTTCTCTCGCAATCTCTGCTCATTGTTCTGTTCATACACATACTTCTTGAATGATGTAACGGGCATAAGACAAAATGCTAAAGAATTTAATTTGCAAACACAAAAACATTAAATAACTCAATATAAGGTATCCAACAAACACGTTTTTGTTTTAAGTTTTTTAGCTCTGGTCAGCTACATTCACTTCTTTATTGTTTGCAAAAGGTCAAATTAAATAAGGAACAAATTAAAGGTAACAAAATCCACCACCGTCTTTCATTCATGAAAATAAAAAAAATATAATTATAATGTTCTGCATTTAAAGAACAATATGGAAATTAATTTTTTTAGTTTGCTATAAAATCTTGGGTAATGGAATGAATGATTCCTTAACCCCACAACACATTTGCATTTTTTTTATTTATTTCGTCTATGGAATTCATTTCCTTACAGACTACAACAAATATGTAAATTGAAAAGTATTAAATATACTTAATATTAATAATAGTGAATACATTATATGTACATAATATATAAGTTTATATGGCTTTTTAAGAAACGTTTAAATGATTCCCTTGGTGCATTAGAATCAACCATGGATATTCTATTAAGGGCATTAAAATTTTGCAAAGTCCCTATAAGTGGACTATTTATTATATAATTTTGTCGATATATATCTATCGCGAACATATTGTATCCTCGAAGACTGCGACAAGGAACAGTGAAGGATAATTTATTTGAAATTGAAGGACAATTGACATTATTGTTAATAACATCATAAATGAACATCATTGACTGTAATTTACGTCTATTTTCCAAGGTTTCCATCCCAATAAGTAAACATCTAGACTCATATGTTGGCATTGGCTGAGTAAAATTTTATGAACGTAACGCCATCTTTAAAAACTTTTTCTGGATTCGTTCGATTCTGTAAACATTAATTGCTGAATGAGGATTCCAAATCCTAGCACAATATTCTAATTTAGACCTTATAATAGAGGTAAACAAAGTTTTCATAGTATATGGATCCTTGAAGTCATTGGAGTGACGTCCGATGAAAGCTAGCATAGCATAAGCCTTCGGCACCAAACGGTCTATGTGCGGAGTAAAGCTCAATTTATAATCAAAAACCACACCTAAGTCTTCAATTTCATTAACTTTTTGCAAGGCCGTTGAATCCATATGGAAATCATAAGGAATAGGATTAAGTATTCTATAATAAGAAACGTGAAAGCATTTCTTTACGTTTAACTTCAAACGATTGCGCTCACACCAATTAGAAAGCCTATACAAATCAGACTGCAATGTTCTGAAGTGTTCATGGGTTTTTGCACGACAAAAAATTTTTAAATCGTCAGCGTATAATAAAAAGTGTGCATTCTGAAAACAAACATGAATGTCATTAATAAAAATATTAAAGAATAGTGGGCCCAAAATACTTCCTTGTGGAACTCATGAAGTCAAATAATAAGGTTCAGATTCACTTGATCCAATTCGAACTACTCATTTTCTTCTCATGAGATATGACTCCAACCATTTGTAAAAATTTGAGTGAAACCCAAATGCATGCAACTTCTTCAATAGAATATCATGGGGTATTTTGTCAAAAGCTTTGGCGAAATCGGTATAAATTGTTTCTACCTGAAAGCCAGCAGCAAAAGAAGAAAGACAGTAATCTGTAAATACAAATAAATTAGACTCCGTTGATCGGCCTTTTTGAAAGCCATGTTGTTGTGGAATCATAATAGACTTTAATGAAAAATACAGTTTTCCATAAACAATGTTTTCCAATATCTTAGACACGACACTGAGTTTTGAAATTGATCTATACGACGAGACAAATTCCTTTTTACCGTTTTTAAAAATGGGGTCAATAAAAGAAAATTTCCATCGATCTGCAAATAAGCCATCATTCAAAGATTTATTAAAAATAAATTTTAACGGGCTGCGAATAGATAGAACGTAATTTTTAACTAAATAAGAACAAAGTCCATCAGCATCTTGAGTTTTGGAGCTTTTTATACTATAAATCGCTTGAACTATATCATCATCGGATAGAATTTGACAATTTGCAGCTATAGTCATTAATGGGGTTTTAACCACTTATTGAGCACCAAAAGAACGACATTTCAAATTTTAAAAAAAAACTACCAAATTATAAGAATGTTTTTGATTCATCTGAAAGTTGCTTCTTGAACTACTAGTTTTCTAATATCCGCATACGGAACACTGTATTTACTGATGCCGTTTGCGGTGTTGCGGGCTGCGATCAAATTGAAATATAGGAAAGCTCAAAAGGACAGTAGAATGTTTTCAAACTAAGGGGATCAATTGTGATAAATGACAGACAATGTAGTTCAACACCTGCGAATGTGCAAAGAAAAGTGTTTCCAAGTTCAGGATAATGTGTTGGGTCGTGTTCTTCATGTTGAAGATGAGCTACATGCATAGGCTAAATCATTTAAAATTGAGTACTTATTTAGCAGAATTTCGTGAACAGTTATGCCTAATTGAAATCAATCTTCACCAATGGTAAAACTGAGATTAAGGAAAAAGCCGACCGGAGAGACGACATTAAGTTTCTCTTCTATCACTTCACTGAAGGTAGTGAAATCGCCTTTGTAATGTTTAAGCAGATCCCAAACCTCCGTTGGTACGTTGTACGTCTCTTTGGCTTGTGCGCACAATGACTTCCAAACGCTAAACCTATTTCGCCCAAAATTTGCTTCCCGTAATATGTTGTGCGCATTTAGCTAAAGTTCGAAAATGGATGTCCACTCCTTTCGTAATTTGCTCTCAAAAGTTCAATATTGTTCACTAAACTGTGGAGTCCGTAATATTTATGTATTTCATAGATAAGGTTTGAGTATGACGTATATTGGTCCAAAAATGTTTCGCCAGTGTTCAGTATAAGCACATGTCTCGGATATTTTTGAATTTTTTTGCAAAATTTTTTCGGCGTTGAATCTATACTTCCTGAAATAATTACCCTACAGCTGCCAAAAACATACGGGCATAAACTAAAATGGCTAGTCCAAGCGTTGGCTTTGAATAGGCGTGTCTTAAAGGAGGTGAGGGTCTATAGTGGACGTGGCTTAGAGTATGCCAGACATTATAGTGGAATCGGAGCTCTACAGTGTGCGTGGTTTTGGAGTAAGCACAACTTAGAGTACATGTGGCTTTAGAGTAGGTGGGAATTTAAAGTGGGTGTTGTTTTAGAATACGCGTGGTATAGAGTAGGTTTTACAGTAGACGCGGTTTTGTAGTAGACGCGGTTTTGTAGTAGACGCGGTTTTGTAGTAGACGCGGTTTTGTAGTAGGCGTGGTTTCATAGTAGGCGTGGTTTAGCAGTAGGTGTGGTTTTGCAGTAGGTGTGGTTTTGCAGTAGGTGTGGTTTTGTAGTAGGCGTGATTTTGTAGTAGTCGTGTTTTTGTAGTAGGCATGGTTTTGTAGTAGGTGTGGTTATATTGTAGGCGTGGTTTTGTGGTAGGCGTGGTTATGTAGTAGGCTTTGTTATGTAGTAGGTGTAGGCGTGGTAGGTGTGGTTATGTTGTAGGCGTGGTTTTGTAGTGGGTGTGGTTATGTAGTAGGCGTGGTTATGTAGCAGGTGTGGTTATGTTGTAGGCGTGGTTATGTAGTAGGCGTGGATTTGTAGTAGGCGTGGTTTTGTAGTAGGCGTGGTTATGTAGTAGGCGTGGTTTTGTAGTAGGCGTGGTTATGTAATAAGTGTGGTTATGTTGTAGGCGTGGTTATGTAGAGTATGATTGTTCTAGAGTTGGTATGGTTATAGAGTAGGCGTGGTTTTGTAGTAGGCGTGGTTATGTTGTAGGCGTGGTTATGTAGTAAGTGTGGTTATGTTGTAGGCGTGGTTATGTAGAGTATGATTGGTCTAGAGTTGGTATGGTTATAGAGTAGGCGTGGTTTTGTAGTAGGCGTGGTTATGTTGTAGGCGTGGTCTAGACTAGGCGTGGTCTAGTGTAGGCGTGGTCCAGAGTAGGTGTGGTCCAGAGTAGGCGTGGTCTAGAGTAGGCGTGGTCTGGAGTAGGCGAGGTTATAGAGAAGGCGTGTTTATAGTGTAGGCGTGGTTATAGAGTAGACATGGTTTAGAGTAGGCGTGGTTATAGAGTAGACATGGTTTAGAGTAGGCGTGGTTATAGAGTAGACATGGTTTAGAGTAGGCGTGGTTATAGAGTAGACATGGTTTAGAGTAGGCGTGGTTATAGAGTAGACATGGTTTAGAGTAGGCGTGGTTATAGAGTAGACATGGTTTAGAGTAGGCGTGGTTATAGAGTAGGCGAGGTTATAGAGAACGTATTTATAGAGTAGGCGCGGTTATAGAGTATACATGGTTAAGAGTAGGCGCGGTTATAGAGTATACATGGTTTAGAGTAGGCGAGGTTATAGAGAAGGCGTGGTTATAGACTAGGCGTGGTTATAGAGAAGGCGTGGTTATAGACTAGACGTGGTTATAGAGTAGGCGAGGTTATAGAGAAGGCGTGGTTATAGACTAGACGTGGTTATAGAGTAGGCGAGGTTATAGAGAAGGCGTGGTTATAGAGTAGGCGTGGTTATAGAGTAGGCGAGGTTATAGAGAACGTGTTTATAGGGTAGGCGTGGTCTAGGGTAGGCGTAGTTATAGAGTAGGCGTGGTTATAGGATTGGCGTTGTTATAGAGTAGGCGTGGTCTAGAGTAGGCGTAGTTATAGAGTAGGCGTGGTAATAGGTAGGCGTATGGTCTAGAGTTGGTATGGTTATAGAGTAGGCGTGGTTTTGTAGTAGGCGTGGTTATAGAGTAGGCGTGGTTATAGAGTAGGCGAGGTTATAGAGAACGTGTTTATAGAGTAGGCGTGGTTATAGGGTAGGCGTAGTTATAGAGTAGGCGTGGTCTAGGGTAGGCGTAGTTATAGAGTAGGCGTAGTTATAGAGTAGGCGTGGTCTAGGGTAGGCGTAGTTATAGAGTAGGCGTGATCTAGAGTAGGCGTACTTATAGAGTAGGCGTGGTTATAGGGTAGGCGTTGTCTAGAGTGGTCGTGGTCTGGAGTGGGCGTGGTTATAGAGTAGACATGGTTTAGAGTACTCGTGGTTATAGACTAGGCGTGGTTATAGAGTAGGCGAGGTTATAGAGAAGGCGTGTTTATAGAGTAGGCGTGGTTATAGAGTAGACATGGTTTAGAATAGGTGTGGTCTAGAGTAGGCGTGGTTATAGAGTATACATGGTTTAGAGTAGGCGTTGGCTAGAGTAGGAGTGGTTATAGAGTAGGCATGGTCTAGAGTAGGCGTGGTTATAGAGAAGGCGTGTTTATAGATTAGGCGTGGTTATATAGTAGGCGAGGTTATAGAGAAGGCGTGTTTATAGAGTAGGCGTGGTTGTAGATTAGGCGTGGTTATATAGTAGGCGAGGTTATAGAGAAGGTGAGTTTATAGAGTAGGCGTGGTTATAGAGTAGGCGAGGTTATAGAGAAGACGTGTTTATAGAGTAGGCATGGTTTAGAGTAGGCGTGGTCTAGAGTAAGCGTGGTTATAGAGTAGGCGTGGCTTAGAATAGGCGTGGATTTAGATTATGAGGGGTTTAGAGTAGGCGTGGTCTAGAGTAAGCGTGGTTATAGAGTAGGCGTGGCTTAGAATAGGCGTGGCTTTAGATTATGAGGGGTTTAGAGTAGGCGTGGTCTAGAGTAAGCGTGGTTATAGAGTAGGCGTGGTCTAGAGTAAGCGTGGTTATAGAGTAGGCGTGGCTTAGAATGGGCGTGGCTTTAGATTATGAGGGGTTTACAGTAGGCGCGTCTTTAAAGTAGGCGCTGCTTTTGAATATTTGGGTTTATATTAGGCGTGGCTTTAGAATAGGCGGGGTTTACAATAGGCGCGGCTTTAGAATATGCGGGGTATATTGTAAATCCGCTTGCTTTATAGATGGCGGGGTTTACTGTGGAGCCGCGTGGTCTACAGTAGGCATAGTTTTAGAATACGCGGGGATTACTGTAGAGCCGCGTGGTTTAAAGTTGGGGTTTAATGTAAAGACGCGTGGTTTACAGTAGACGCATCTTTAGAGTAGAGCAAAAACTATATGATCATAAACTGTTTCCCAGCTGTTTACTATCAGCATAATTGCAGGAAATTCATAGTACCACAACAGCAGTACACGTCATATCCACAAATATCACTCGTGGACTGAAACAGAACAGACCATGCGACCAAACAGTCATGGTGGCTCTTGACCGATCACAGGCATTTGATACCGTCCAGCTGTTCAAGGACATAGAGATGATCTACAGCCGTTTTTGAAACTTTGGACGCAACTCCTTTGTGGAATTCAAAAATAAAAAGTCGAAGGCCTGTAGAATGAAACAAGGAGTTCCCCAAGCCCGGATGCTATTTCCGGAACTGTTTAACCTTTACCTTTCTACAATTTCACACGCTCTAGACGGCATAGAGATCGTAATGTATGCGAATTATCTTGGCGTGGCGCCCTATCGTCCATGACATATGTATGTGATATGTTAAATATCTACTGACGTAGTGCAGTTCTTCCATCGGAGAAAAATGAAAATATCCTCCGCTAAGTTTACGGCCACACTGTTCGCAACCTGGACGACTGAAATGAGCCTCATCTTGATCATATTTGTCGACGGTGTGCTTATTCCGACTACTAACAACCTCCAGACATTGGGTTTAATGTTTGACGGGATGTTTAAGTCGTCTGGGCAAGCAACAGCTAATTGCGACAAAAATCAGGAGCATTTGGTGTGCTGAAAAGAAACTTTGTTGACATCTTATAAAGTAATAAGTCGGTCGGATGTATTCGCTACGTAGTGGAAGAATATTCAATTCTGCCAGAATGCCACCCAGAGAACTGCAAAAGTGTTCCTCCTCATGCCTATAGGAGATCATTTCCATGCCACAATCTTGTAGACATGTTCATGGTATCGAGTGAGAGTGGGCGGTCAAATGGCAAAAACGATAATCTTTATATTAACTAGTCGCCTGATCTTGGGTAGCATTCACACTGATTCAGTTGTACAGATATTTCAATTATGTGGTGTGATTACCGTACTCGGAGGCCACCTTCATCCATTGCAGCAGAAGAATACCAACTGCCAAAGTACACATAAGTACTTTCAGTCTAATTGAAATCCATGCTACTGGACTGGCTGTACTCATACATACTCGGCAGACTGGTGTGTGGATTTTGCTGAAAATTCCGGAGTAAAATTTATGAAGGCGATCCATTAATTTTAGTCCGGAATTTTCAGCAATATCCACACACCTGTCTCCCGAGTATGTATGGGCGCAGCCAGTCCAGGTTGCAGAAGTTTTGAATCTGGGTCGAGAGGAACCAGAACCAAATAAAAAGATGTACGAAGGAATATATTTGCATTGCCACAACAACAAATTAGTTCCTTTCGAAGGATTTAAAAAAATTATAGTCGTTTTTATCGACACTTAATCTTCAATCACAAATAAAGCTCCTCACCCTAAGCAATAATGCATTGACCCCCAACCGAAACTTAGTGGAAAAGTTCAATAGTACAATGAAGGTCTTATCGTTATTTGTTATTTTGTCCTTCTTAAACATGTAGTTTTCCATCCAGTTTAAATTTTTATGAACATCATCCCCAGCCACACTACCTGTCCTCTGGTCAATAACAATATCATCAACATCGTCACTTCATCATAGCAAAAGCTTAGTGAATTGGGCAAAGTATTTGCCAGTTTTCGTTCTCGTCTTTTTTTTTTTTTTTTTTTTTTGTTAAATATTTAAAAATTGCCATCATGGCCACCAGAGAGTTGATGCCAACACGACCTTTTACATCTAGTTCGAACAAAAAAATATATATTGATTTTGATGTCAATGATGGTGTTAATGAAAGCTTTTTAGTTGTTGATGACATGTCCTAAATCACAACAAAAAAGTTATTGTTTTCCCCTTTTATTAAGAGGAGAGAGTAATTTTTTGTAATTTTTTATTTGTATTGGGAAAACATTGAGAATCTTGAGGATTCATGAACCAATTTCAATTCACAAAAATTAATCAGAGCCTGCAGGTATATTTAGTAATATTCTGTTGACATTAGTTATTGTTATTTTATCAAAAGTTCATTTATTTATTGTTGTTGATGTTGCAAATAATGAATGGAGTTTTTACAATAACATCGGTATTTGAAAATTACAGAAAAGCCACACTGGAAATGTATGTTGTTCTACAACAACAAAAGTCTCTATTAAAAAATGGTTAACAAATAGTGTGTTTTTTTGTGGTAGTTTTAATTTTTATTTTTTTATGTTTTATTGGTTACTGATATTAAGATTGTGTCATAGAGTAATATACTCCGTTTTGTACATGTATTTCCGAGCAATACTTTGATTTTTTTTTTGTAATTGGTATTCTGTTACTGAGATGTCTGATGTCAAGTTGTGGTGTATAAAATAATTCCAACTGAAGCCTGTCATATGAAGTGTTTTAAGAAATATGTTGGCTCTTCTGTTCCCCCATCTAAACATAATTGTTTTTATTTTTAAATTTAAAATTTGCCTAAAACCATTCATAATGGGCCATGTGGAAGTTTAATGCTACTGCAAAAGTTTTGCCTTTACAATTTTTCCCATCTGCTATTTAAATTCGAATATAAACAAAGTTGTTGTTGTTGTTCATTTCTCTGAAGAATTATGAATAATACAAACTTTGTTGATGGCATAGAAATATCAACATCAAATATGTGGCAAACACAACAACAGAATTTCAAGGTGTATGGAAGTTTGTATGTATGTACATATGTTGTGTATGTGTGTCTACCCTCCAAACATTTTCTATCGCTTGCTTGACGCAAAAGTCACTGAAAACGGATTGTTGTGTCTACTGCGACAGTGGCATTTGTTTCCGAAAAGACAAAAATGACTGAAGAAACTGTTCCACTTATGTGGTCCAAACTCTATTTTCGCTTACGTCACTGTTGTCTGTTTCTTATGCGATTCAGTTGGAGTGTACATTAGGTACTCATGCAGGTACAGTTTACGAAACTTTCAGTAGTGACGGAAGCGACAGTATTTGTAAAAGGCTATTTAGTTTTTTTATTGTTTATTCAAACATATTATTATTATTATTCATTTGAATTTAATGTTACTGCGTTTAAAAGATGCATTTTATTATAAAATTTATCAAAAAAGAAACAATTTTTATAACCGCATTAACATTGAATTCAAATGAATAATAATGCGTTTGATTTACTTTTTTATAACAGTTGTAAATAAACAATAAAGAAACTAAACAGCTTTATTTTCATTTAAATTTTTGTATCGAGTTTGTACCGATTGCTAACAGAACGCCACAAGAACTGAAGAAATCAACTCATGTTTTCTTCTACTTATTTGACTTATTTGCTTTCATTAAAATTCGCTTAACTGTTTGCAAGGTAAATTGCTTTTGTAATGCTGTTACTATTGTTTTGAAAACATTACTCTCTATAATAGAGAGTAGTACCAATGCTCCAGACTTTAAGCATTTGTGTTGTACAACATAAAGTGTCGCTTTTTATAATACTGTAAGTCGCGCATTTGTGACCACATACGGAAAAAAAGCGATAACAACATATTTGTTCTTGTAAATAGCCAACATTCGCATTTTTAACTGAATGCAGGCACTTTACGGAGACGCATTTACTGAGAGAAGATATATTTAACTTCCAAATGTTTGGAGGGTATTGTGTGTCGAGAGCTAAGTCATCTGAGAATAACAGAGTGCATTCATGATTACTGAAGTGCCTGTGAATTAAGCAGACCAGGAAAAGTAAAACAAAACAAACTTGAAACGCAATTCTAAAAGAAATTAAAAATGTGTCATATTCACTGTTTCTGAAATTGAAAAAATAATAATTTTTATTTTTTTATTTGAAAAGAAAATATTTGTTGGTTCCTCATTCTTGTTTTTATTCTTTATGTATGGCACGTCCCAGCCCATGTTTATTAAAGATACAAACATATATTGCCATGAATTTTTTAAAACTTAAAAGTAAAACTAAAAACTACAATGGATTTTGTGAAAGAAAATTGTCTCCATGGGAACTGGTGGTCCTAAAAGCTTAAAATTCGTTTTGTATGGACCGTAAAATCCATTTGAAGGTATTTTTTTTCGAGAAAAATTGGTGAGTAAGCCTTACTTATCATCGGCTCCAGTATTATTCCGTAGATTTTTTATTCTGTAGGATTCTGCCTAGAACTTCCGAATTACCCGGTTTAAAAATATTGTGAGAAATTTATGCCCAAAACTAATATTCTGACTTACAATTTAAAGGGTTCATTATACCCATTATACATGCTAACGAGGATATATGTGCCTCATCGAAATAATGAACGAAATCCGTTTCAGACAATTTGTAGTCGATTTAGCAATGTCCGTCCGTCTGATTGGCTGGCTGGTGCGCACAACAACTCTCGAACGAATGAACCGATTTGGTCCAAAACTTGGCCTTCGTAATATTTTGTCCAAACTTAGATTAAATTCGAAGATGGACCATATTGGTCCACACCTTCATCCACTCCTATCGGTCCACTTCCCCCACAAGATTTCGAAAATGTTCGGAAAAAATGTGCGAACGATAACTCTTAAAGTTAGTAACCGATTTGGTCCATACTTTACACATCGTGAAATTTCTACCAGACATTGATGAGGTTCCTACGGGGGAAGAAAAAGTTCAGTTTAGGACCTGCTCTCGAATCGCTTTGATTTTTGTTGTAAAAATTTGTATTTGCTGCCCCCATTACGGTAGTACAAGTTCTATCAGGGGCAAGTCCATACTTCCTGAGAAAAAAACCAGAAGTTGTAAAAAAAACCCTATAACTTTAGAACGGATCAAACGATTTATTTCAAAATTTGGCTTTAGTAATATTTTGTCCAAACTTAGTATAATTTCGAAGATGTGCCATATGGGTCCATCTCTCTCAGGCAATTCACCCACAAAAGTTCAAAATTTTTCGCAAAATTATGCGCACGATAACTCTCTAATGGACTACACGATTTGGTACATACTCTGCACATCGTAATATTTCCACCAGATATAGATCAAGTTTGAATATGGATTATATAGGTCAACTCCTTGGGGTACCTCCCAAACAAAATTTCGGAAAAGTACAGTTTAAGACCTCCAATCGTGTGGATTTTTGTTGTAACATCTTGTATTCCCAGCCCCTATTACGACGGTATAAGTTTTTTCAGCGGAGTCAAACTTCCTGAAAAAATGGCCCGAAAGCTCTAAAAAATCCCTTATGGCACCATGTGTAGTGGTTGGAGCGCACAATGACTCTCGAACGGATAAACCGATTCGGTCCAGAACTTGACAGTCGTAATATTTTTTCCAAATTAAATCAATTTCTAAGATGGGCCATATCGACACTTTTTACTAAAAAGGTGCACACGATAACTCTCGAAGGTAGTATTCGGTAGTATTCCATACTTTGCACATCGTTATATTTCTACGAGACATAAATCAGACTTTAAAATCGACTATATATGTCAACTCCATCGGGTACCTCTCACACAAAATTTCTAAAAAAAAATCAGTTTAAGCTGCTATCGAATCGCTTTGATCTTTGTTGTAACAACTTTTATTCGCTGCCATTACGACGGTACAAGTTTTTCAGGGGCAAGTCAATACTTCCAGAAAATAGCCCGAAAACTGTAAAAACGCTCGATATTATGTTTTTCGTGGACAAGTCCATGCTTTCAGACCATCTGAAATGACTGGTGGGCACAATATCTATCAAAAGGAATTACTCCCAAAATATTCACTTCCAAAATGTACTACGTCCATCCATTCCTTCAAGTACATCCTCCGCAACACTTTTGAGCTTCAAACCCAATATATTTTTGCCGGCAAATTCCAAAAAGGGCCACAAAATCGTAAGCCGTAGATTCGATATTGCCAATAGATGGACGTTACAGTTCAAACAGGCAAAGCCTGATACTTTTATACTTATTTTAATTTAAATTTACCACAAAAAGCGAAAAAAACCTGCATATCCCTTCAAAATTCCCCAGTGAAAGGTAATATAAATTCGGTTTAGTTGTTACAGAATACATATTTCTAAGAATTACTGGACATCCTCAAAGACTACACGAAAACTACAAACTAACAACGGCTAATTTGTAAATAATTCTATTCAAAACTTTCCTCAAGTCCTTTGCAAAGCCAAGTGCATACATAAGTTACATTTGTCAAAACAAAAAGGCAACAACTACAACAACAACGGCAACAGCAAACACTTAAGACTTACACTGCCAAAATCACCCTCATTTTCAACTCAATTATTTACGGCTAAAAAACTTTCTATGGCCCAGACTTGCAACGCCATTGAGTTGTGTTGAAAAAGTCTGTTCTTCTTCGTACTGCAAAAGCAATTCACTTACACTCCCAAAACTTTTTACGAAAAGCTTATTTTGTAATATGGCTCTGGTGCAAACAAGAAAAGTCATTGCGCGTGAACATGGCTTATGTGTCCGGAGGGAAAAGCAGCGGGAGGTTTCTTTAAATTTTTGTAAGAAAAGTTTGCTTTTTTTGATGTCAGTATCTCAAAGCAAAAGACGAAAGAAAACAACAACAAAATATTGTAAATATTACATTGACAAACATTCTAATGAAATAAATCTTAAAGAAGGATGCTTTGCAAGGCAAGTTTCTAGCAAACAAAGGGTGGTGAAAGGAAATTACCAAAAATTTATTAACTCTTTCAATTGATAGAGATGGTATAATTAAAATCATTTCAATTAGAACCACGAAGACTAAACAGGATTTCAATGACAAGCCCAACATCGGATATTAATTATAATAAATTATTTGTTTTTGTTCGTATATTTTTTCAGCATGGGAATGACAATATATTCCGGAATGCCCTCTCAAGCTCTTTTGGTCCACGCTGGGATAAGGAAGAACCTCATGCCAGATCAGTTCTATTTGCCAGATATATATTCCTTAAAAATTCTCGTTGTGTTGTATAGGTCCTTGAAAAAATATTCTTTAAAAATCCACTTTTGTGTTGTATAGGTCCTTGACAATATATTCTTTAAAAATCCACGATTAGTGTAGTATAGGTCCTTGAAAAAATATTCTTTAAAAATACAAGTTTTGTGTTGTACAGGTCCTTGAGAAAATATTCTTTAAAAATCCACGTTTAGTGTAGCATAGGCCCTTGAAAAAATATTCTTTAAAAATATACATACGTTTTGTGTTGCATATGTCATTGAAAAAATATTCTTTAAAAATCCTTAAAAAAATATTCTTTAAAAATCCACGTTTTGTGTTGTATAGGTCCTTGAATTTTTTTACAGATCCACATTTTGTGTTGCATATGTCCTTGATAAAAATAGTCTTTAAAAACCACGTTTTGTGTTGTACAGGTCCTTGAAAAATATTCTTTAAAAAGTCCACGTTTAGTGTAGTATAGGTATTCTTTAAAACTACACGCTTTGTGTTGCATATGTCCTTGAAAAAATATTCTTTAAAAATCCTTGAAAAAAAATAATCTTTAAAATCCTTGAAAAATATTTTTTTTAAAAATCCACGTTTTGTGTTCTATATATAGGCCGTTGAAAAATATTCATTAAAAATCCATGTTTTGTGTTGTATATGTCCTAGATTTTTTTTTACGGATCCATATTTTGTGCTTTATAGGTCCTTGGAAAAATAGTCTTTACAAATCCACGTTTAGTGTAGTATAGGTCCTTGAAAAAATATTCTTTAAAAAACACGTTTTGTGTTGCATATGTCCTTGAAAAAATATTCTTTAAAAATCCTTGAAAAAAATATTCTTTAAAAATCCACGTTTTGTGTTGTATAGGTCGTTGAAAAAATTCTTTAAAAATCCAGGTCTTGTGTTGTATAAGTCTCTAATTTTTTTTTACAAATCCAAATTTTGTGTTGCATAGGTCCTTAAAAAATAGTTTTTAAAAATCCACGTTTTGTGTTGTACAGGTCCTTGAAAAATATTCTTTAAAAATCCACGTTTAGTGTAGTATAGGTCCGTACACGTTTTGTGTTGCATATGTACTTGAAAAAATATTCTTTAAAAATCCTTGATAGAAACATCCTTTAAAAATTCACGTTATGTTTTGTATAGGTCCTTAAAAATATATTCTTTAAAAATCCATTTTTTGTGTTGCATAGGTCCTTGAAAAAATATTCTTTAAAAATCCCGTTTTGTCTTGAATACCTAATTAAAAATATATTCTTTAAAAATCCCGTTTTGTGTAGAATACGTAATTAAAAATATATTCTTTAAAAATACACGTCCGGTATTGTATAAGTCCTTGAAAAAAATATTCTTTAAAAATTCACGTTTTTTGTTGTATATGACATCAGAACATCTGCCAAAGAGTCTACAACCTCGTCAACAGCAGCGTCAAATCTATGCTTCTATGTAGGTTTCTAAGCTGCTATAACAACAACTTCGTCATCGCAATACGAATCACTCCCTCAGCCTGCCCAATAACAACAAACGCAGAATCTTACACCACATGTTGTTGCCCAGCGCTCTGGAAATGTATCGTTCCTGTAATTAAATTACAACGGTCTCCGCAAGAATGCCAACGAAATCTGCGAAATCTACAACTTTGGAGACGGAGAAACATCATGGTCACCGCGATCCAGAAAACGAAGATAACCGTCACCTGTAGCGTGCGAGGAGGAAGGTGCAGACATACATATCTCGCATGAGCTGGACTCTAGTGACTCATATGTACATGGAACATATGGCGGTAGCAGTAAAGTCTGAAACTGTCGAGGTAGTATTGCTTCATGTGTATATAACGGCGATGACTACTTGTGACCTGCGTTATATGCCAATAATTGCTTAGCTTTTGGAGGACAAACCCCGTTTGGTGCTACGCGAACCCAATGATCTTCGTGATCTTTGGTATTCTGTCGTAGGCAATGACCACAGATGTATAACCCTGGTCGAGCAAATTGATAGCTTCACACTTTGCACCGTGAACAAAGATGCTGCCTCAAGGATAAGAGAAGATTGCCACAGATGGCCAGATATTACAATTTTGGAACGCGGTCTGATTAATGACGTGTTATGCAACCCATTATTTTCGTTGGCTCAGACCACCTTCCTATCATCATTTCAGTTAAGAGACCACCCGACTTCATAATATCTGACCACTGTACTTTTCGAACCATGGAAAAGCTGAATGGCTAGTGTTCATAGAATTTATCACTCACCGCTTCAGGTAGCTGATCAGTTCCTCATATCCTAGGATAACTGACAGAATTTTTCAGGACATCATCACAGCTGCTTGTTACATACCTGCTTCTCAAATACCCAAAATTAGACCAAATTTCCCAACTTAGGCGAGACTAGCTAGTGGGATGATGAGCTTCGCCATACGAATACTGAATACCGAAGATAATTTAATCTTGCAGACAAAAAGCTAGTAGGGGAACTTAAACGGAAAATGTGGCCAGATCACCTGAAGCAATGCAAGCTTGGTACAGGATTGAGTATATTGTGGGCATCGGTTTAATCACTCTCAAGTCTGGGAAATAAGGAAGATAGAGCGGTTGTTAGTCTAAACGACCTGACAGTGATAGAAGAAGGCGTGTCTTATAGTAAGCGGCAATTTATAAAGCATTCCGAACCAGATAGAGCGTAGAGGAGAGTGATATACCGTATAAGAGTCCTCTCAGCCGAAAAAGCACCACTACAATTTATGAGGGATTTTGTGGATGTCGTCCGAAACGTGAAATCAACCAAAGCATTGGTCCCACACGGAATCTCAATGGTTATGCTCAAGCAACAGGAGGAAACTGATCTGAGTGTCCCCAATATATCTTTAGCCACCCATATTGTGAAGCTTGGAAAGTTGGCAGGGTGGCCCCAATACTGAAGTCAGGCAAGAATGTCAGGCGAATCATACCGGCCGATCTCCCTTGTCATTACCGATGAAAATGCACTGTACCACAACAGCATTACACGCTATATCCACACTTATCAGTCGAGCAGCGGGTTCTTTCGTACCGGATTGACCCGGAACAACACAAAATCATCGTTCCGGCCAGCGGCTGCCACCTCACTGTACATATGTTTGTATTTGTTTCGTTTTTCTGTGTTGGGAGCAGTGGTCCGTGCCGGGACGGAGGAAAACCCAGGACCAATATATCTGTGCTCAGTTTGTCACATCCGCATCTTCACCCACATCCAACCCTCGGTGAGATGCAATAGATGGCAGGAGTGGGTGCATCTAAGGGGTTGCTCTGAACTTGTCCACGTGAGGGACTACGACAGGGACTATGTTGCTGCATGCTGCGTGAACACAGTCCTTAGTGAGTCGTCGGATTACGAAACTCCCTCGTCGTCTGACTACGAAACTCCCCCGCAGTCCCCTCGAAAACAGCCGCACGCGCAGTCTCTAACACCAGCCGTTGTTGTCCCAATCCCAGAGAATGCATCCTTTTTGCAATTTAATTGCAATGGACTCCGAGGTAAGATCGAGGAAATAGTAGATTTCATGAGTCGGAAGAACATCAAGGTCGCTGCGATGCAAGAAACCAAGCTCAACAACAACTGTAGCTTACAACATTGTGATGGTTACAATGTGCTAAGGAAAGATCGCACCAGAAGTGGAGCTGGGGGATTAGCTTTCCTATTGCACCAGTCTGTCCAATACAGACCTATCTCGCTTGAGCCTGTCTCTAATGACCCGTACATGGAATGTATGGGGGTAGCAGTCAGGTGTGGAACTGCCGAGATAAAGTTGCTAAACGTATACATTCCGCCGAGAAATATCTGTATCTCAGATTACGTGCCCAACATTAGCCCGCTTTTGGAAGGTCATAATCGTCTGAGATGCTTTCGTTGCAGTACCTGCTTGGACGTTACCGTGTTAGCCATCCCAATCATCATCTTGTGGGTAGGTGCGGCACATACAGGCCGTGCGACCGAACCGTCTCATTTCGAATGCCTTTGATATCGTCAACAATGCCAAGTTGTTCGGGGATATAGAAGACTTCCCTCCAGTCATGTTTGATGATTTGGAAAAAAGGAAGTCTAAGACCCGTAGAGTGAAACAGGGAGTTTTCCAAGGTGGGGTGATATCTTCGGAACTCGACAGCCAGTTTCTGTATGTCGAAAGAATAATGTGTGAGAATGAAACACGCCCGAACTTTAGTTTTCCAAAAAATTTTACCTTTGCTTTTGCTTCAAAACAAAAAACAAATTTGAAAAACACACAAGAGTTTGGACGTATTTCTTTCGCACACATTCTTCTTTCGACATGCAGAAACATGTTGTAAATATCTACATAGTTGACTTAGAGAAGTTCTTTCATCTGGAGAATATGAAAAAATTTACCGGTAAATTAACTGCCACACTGTTTACTCCTGGACTTCATATTGAACATATTGATCGATAGTGTCATGATTCCAACCACCAACTACCCCCAGTAAGTGGCAGTAACGTTGGATAGCATGTTTAAGTCATACGCGTTTAAATATTAGTAGTAGAACCGAGCTTCTCATTACGCTAACCGGTAGCTTTTGGGGTGGTGACGAAGAAATCTTGTTGACCTCTTATAAAGCAATACGTCGGTTAGCCTTACGCAGTGGAAAAATATTCAAACCTGCAGAATGCAACCTTGATGACTGCAACAGGGACTTACTAACACCAGTGGAACATCTTTATAAAGGGACGAAAATTTTACCGATGCACAACACCTTCTTGGTTGTTTTCGCCGTGAGCATCCCAGCCACAATATTTTGGACAGGCTTCCCCCACACAGGAACCCCCTGGTCTAGAGAGAAATGCCCAAGGGTCCAAGCGATAACCTTTAGATCAACAAGCCTTCACACTAATGTAGTTGCGTAGGCATTACAAAGGAACAGTGTGAATGCCATATTCGGATACCCACCATCCATTAGAAAAGAAGAACGCCGTTCAATGAAGACTATATCGCTCATTTACTCAAAGAGTGACACATCTCGAAAAATCAAGTTTCGAGAAAAACGCGTTTTACGTTGGCGATTGAAATTTGACTTCCCAACTTAAAAAGATTATTGCACTAAAACTAAAATAACTATTTGGACCATATTTTGCAACCAGATAGCAAGATATCAGAGCTAAATTTCTGTGCATGATCAAGCTTGATTTGAAGTGTTTTAGTGCTTCATAAATTCAAAAAACTTTTGTGTTGAATTATGCGAAACTCGTAGTAAATAAGCTGCAACTCGTCGAGTTTTTGAGATATCAGCATGAAAATTTGACACAAGATAAAGTAGAAGTCGTAGAAAAAATAGTTATTACTAACTCAGAAAACGCATTTTTTGAGTTATGTCACTCTTTGAGTAAATGAGCGATATATTCTTGCATTTCGGTGCGATATTGAGACAAAAATCTTCCGATAATCGTGTGATACCGTTCTATGGGGCCTGTATCCAAACGTGTACCGATATAGCCCATTTTCGAAACCAAACATCCTAGAAGTAAAGAATCTTCCGTACCAAATTATAGAGCTCTGAACTAAATACTGCGAGCGGTATATTGATTTCAACAGACAGATGGACGGACGAACAGACGGACATGGTCATATCGTATCTTAGAATTGTATGCTGATCTTCATTATATATATTTTATAGGGTCCTTGACGAATATTTCGATGTATTACAAACAAATATAATAGGGTATAACAAGTATAATCACGTCTCACACAGTAAAAAAATTATAAACAAGTAAGAAAAGCGTTAAGTTCGGTCGGGCCGAACTTTTTATACCCTCCACCACAAATTTCAGCTATTTCGGTAGATTAATGTGGCCACAACCTTCAAAATACCGAAATTCGGAAGGTACCGTTCTATGGGGGCTATATGATGGCGTGGACCTATACCTACAAATTTCTGGGGGAAAGTTTTATACGCCTAAAGAAGACTAAATACCAAATTTCAGCCATCTCGGTGTGATAATGAGGCTAAAACGTTCAAAATATCGAAAATCGGGAGATATTATATTATGGGGGCTATATCAACACGTGGACCTATATAAACATTTTATGGCAGAAATGTTTCTTAGGCTCTGGAAACACAAAATACAAAGGTACAACCGATTCTTTGGTCAAATGGGTCTAATACATTCAAAATATATTAAAATGACGCGTACTTTATAAGGGGCCTTATGTGGGGGCTATACCAAAACGTGGACCTATATAACCCAACTTTGGTAGGAATGTTTTCTGGCCTCTGAAGACACAAAATACCAAATTACAACCAATTCTGTGGTCAAATGGGTCTAATACATTCAAAATATATTAAAATGACGCGTAATTTATATGGGGCCTTATATGGGGGCTATACCAAAACGTGGACCTAGGACTTTGGTAGGAATTTTTTGGCCTCTGGAGACACAAAGTACCAAATTACAACCAATTCGGTGGTAAAATGGGCCAAATATCTTAAAAATTCCTTAAAACGACGACGCGTCACGCGTCATTTTGTATGGGGCTATACGAATGCGTGGACCTACATAGCCCGCTTTCAATACCAAGAGTCCTACGTAAATATAACATCTTTTCCCAAAATTTCATCAACCTACGTCAATCCGTTCGGACGCTAGAGTGATTTCCTCAGACGGACAGACGGACGGACATGGCTATATCGATGTAGAATTGCACGCTGATCAAGAATATATATACTTTGTGGGGTCTACAATGATTATTTCGAGTAGTTACAAACGTAGTGACAAACTTAATATACCCCCATCCTATGGTGGAGGGTATAAAAAAATCATGATATTATCAAGTGGATATAAAATGTGATATTTCCGGAGAAGCAGTGTAAAACATCCTTTCGTTTATAACTTCATTCAAAACTCATTTTATAGGTATAATCTAGGTGAATTTTTCAAGATGGTACAGAAGGCGTATTTAGGCTTTACTCCTATTCTCTTCTGAAAAGTGGTCTTGTGGGGCATCCACCAAAAAGAAGGAAACAATTAAACCGATTTCACAAAATTTTAAAATCACGCGTAATCAAACGTACATTTTTATCACAACCGAATATGAATATTTGTTGATTATTTTGATTAAATTAATATGCTTTCGGAGCACGAACAGACATCAGCTGGCTTTACTGTTGCTCCATGGATCTAATGTTCGTTTGGGAACCACCTAAACAAATAGTTAAGTACATTATAAACATTGACAAAAGCTGCTAAAAACATCACGCCGCCAACTTTATTAAATTATAGCATTTTTTTACTCCTTGTTTCATTCCTATAATAAGCACGCACACCAACACAGAAAAATGGAATGGCTTAATCAACTTTCACGAGAATTAACAACGAGTGTGTGGTTGGTTTTTTTTTTATCACCACCATGGTTAACAAGCCGTAGAAGAGTAAATAAAAAAACTTGATTATTAAATAATAACAGAGACATTGAGCAAAAAAAAAAACACGTCAAAATTAATAACGTAATTGAAAGCTCTAATTAATAACTGTAATTTTCACAAAGCGGCTTTTAACGTAAAGCGCAATTAAGAAGCCATGGCCTTACAAAAGCCAATTAACTGTTTTGCTTAAATGGCAAAAAATAATGTAATTAAATGTTGCACAGATAAAGAAATCAAACAATGCAAAATAGCTGCTCATTATGATGGAATCAATCATCAGCAAAATATGTTATTGTACATACATACATACACTGGTGTGCGAAATAATAGAGCCAAAGTCGTCAGTAATACATTAAACGTTTCTAAAACATTTCTGCAAAGTGTATTATGGCGGATTTTGCATTTTTTTTAATTAAATGGTATCCCATAAACAAAGTTTAATCGACATTTGTCCAATTTGGGGTTCGATGATGTATTGGGCAGAGCAGATTGCGCCTATAAGGAGGTGTGAAAAATAATAGAGCCCACCCAAGTTAACATGAATATAGTAATGTGACCACTAAAATCTTAATAAACAAGTAAAAAGTGTCAGTCGGCTTTGCCGACAGATAAATACCCTCAGCCAATGTTAAGCGAAACTTTTACCTTCGGACAGATCGCCCTTTTGAATATTTGAACTTGCCGACAAAAATGTGGATTATGAATTAACTGCACTAAGACACAAATGTTGAACTCTTGTAGGTCAGGTACCCTTAGGGAGGACCGATATGGGCCATTTTAGAAGTTAAACTAATTTTTTATAAAAATATTAGGAGATCCAAAGTTTGGACCAAATTGGTTGCTCCATTCAAGTGATATCGTCCTAGCATTTTAGTGAAATTTTTTAAATATTGGGGAGAAGTGCCGAAATTTGTGGACCGGTATTGCCCATGAAACTAAGTTTGGATATAATATGACGAAGACCAAACGTTGGACCAAATCGGTTGAACAGTTCGAGAGTTATCTTGTTCTCCGACCGCCACATATGGTGACATAGGGACTTTTTACACCTTTCGGGCTGTTTTCCCAAGAAATATTTACTTGCCCCTGAAAAAACTTTTACCGTCGTAATGGAGGTAGCGAATGCAAATCGCTTCAACAAAAATCAAAGTGATTCGAGAGCAGGTCTTAAAGTGAACTTATCCGAAATTTTGTGTGAGAGGTACCAGAAGGAGTAGACAAATATAGTCCATATTCAAACCTGATCTATATCTGGTAGATATATTAGGATGTGCAAAGTATGGATTACATCGGTCACTCCCTTCAAGAGTTATCGCGCGCAAAATTTTTCCGAATATTTTTGAAGTTTTGTGGCGGAGTTACCTGAAGGAGTAAGCCGATATAGCCAATCTTCGAATTTAAACTATGTTTTGATAAAATATTACGAAGGCCAAATGTTGGACCGAATCGACAGATCCGTTCGAGAGTTATCTTGCGCTCCAACCACTACACAAGGTGTCATAGGGTTTTTTTCCACCTTTCCAGCCATTTTCTCAGGTAGTATGGACTTGCCCCTGATAAAACTTGTACCGTCGTATGGGGAGCAGTGAATACAAGTTGCTATGACAAAAATCAAAACGATTCGCGAGCAGGTCATAAACTGAACTTTTCCCAAATCTTGTGTGGGAGGTACCCGAAGGAGTGGACCTATTGAGTCCATTTTGGAACCTCATCTATATCTGGTAGCCATTTCACGATTTGCGAAGTATTGACCAAATCGGTTACTCCCTGCCAGAGTTATCGTACGTACAACTTTTCCGAACATTTTCGAACTTTTGTGGGGGAGGTACCGGAAGGAGTGGACCGATATAACCCACTTAAACTTAAACTAAGTTTGGACAAAATATTACGAAAGCCAAAATTTGGATCGAATCGGTTAATCCGTTCGAGAGTTATCGTGCGCTCCAGCCAGCCAGACAGACAGACGGACATTGCTCAATCGACTCCAAATTGTTAGAAACACATTTCGTCCAAACATACTTGGGGTCTAAAACCATTATTTCTATGAGGCACATTTTGCCCGTATGAAAGTGTATATACCCTTGTTAGCATAAATGCTTAGGGTATAACTAAGTTCCACTTAATTTTTTGGAGCATAGAAATTAAAAAGGGTGATATTCCTTACAGGACCCACCATTTTGTGCTCTGAAATCTTCGAAATAACAAATTTTTTTAAACCGGTTTTTGGTATTTCCTTATTATTTGTTAGAAATTTCGCCAATTCCTTTCACAATTACAAATATTTTTTCATTATTTTCCATATATTCAAGGTCCTAATTGGGCCTGCATGGGGGTTCAGCCCCTTTCGGAAGTCTAAATTGTAATTAGCGATGCGCAACTTATCCTGGAAAATCCTGGAAAAACGTGGGCTGGCTCTATTATTTTGCACACCTCCTTATAAGACCAATCATATATCTGCCCTGCCAAATCCATCATCGAACCCCAAATTGGACAAATGTTGATTAAATTTTATTTATGGGATACCATTTAATTATAAAAATGTAAAATCCGCCAAAACACCCATTGCAGAAATGTCTTAAAATCGTTTAATACATTAGTGACTACTGTGGCTCTATTATTTCGCACACCAGTGTATATTTAAAAAAAGAACGCATTTTTTTCTGATGATGCTAATGGAGCTTAATGATAGGACTTAATTAGTCGCTTGTTTTCTTTTGGGATTTTATAACACGATTAATTGAAAGTAACAGGATTAACATATAATAGTGTATGTATATTGCATAATTGTGTGTCCTTGAAGAAGGATAATTATTATTCTACAAACAAATAATTGGCTCTTCAGGGAAATTAGACTCTAATTATGCGTTCTCATGGTAAAAGTTGATATTGTTTTTGGTAATATGACACGTAGATTCCGTTAACATGGTTTTAATCTGTTTGTAGCAGTGATACTTGTCTCATGCCATATTTGAAATTTAATGTTTTAAATAAAATGCAAATTGTCCAAAATAACACATTTATAAGGAAACTAGCAAAATACCGGCAACTCCGTATGCAGAAAGGGCTTAAAATACAAAAAAAAAAAACAATATTTAATAGCGAAATATTGAAAACTGAAAATTTTGTTGAATAAATACCTATTCACGGTGCTCTTGAATCAAATCTAAATGGAAGGTGCTTACACCTGGGAAGTTTTTCCAGATTCTAAAACTACAATGTTCATAGATGAGAAAAATCAAAAAAACTATAAAAAATTGCCGGAGCGCTTTTTAAATAAATCGCGATTCAAATTGAAATTTTAAGGGTTTAACAGAAAAAACAAATTGGAGTACATTTTCGAACGTTATTATGAAGAAGACGAACAAAAATTAGGGTGTAATTTCATAAATTTTATTAAGAACAAAAAAAAGTTGCCCGGATATAACTCCGAAACTCCCACGGATATAACTCCCAAAATTCGTTGGGAGTTATGTCCGTGAAGCAAAGATGACATAACTGCAAACGCGGACATAACTCCCAACGTTTTTTTAATTCAAAGTTTTTTTTTTGATTTTCGAAATTTCCCGTTATTTTCTATTGTTCAACGAACAGTAATAAATTTTAGAGAAGAAGTTAGAATATAAGCGGAATTGTACATTTGGGAAGGCTTAAGTGCCAAACCGAAATCTCCACAAAATCTTCCAGATTTCATAAAAGTATTTAAAAATGAAATTATATCTGAATTTGTCAGTAGCAGTTCGGAGAAATTTTACCGGACTACGGTATTCGACGAAGACATTTCGTATATGGGTAAATCCTGCGTGACGAACGCTACATTTGTACGCGTTTTCCGGCATAAATATTAAATTTTTTTGAACTTTCCGGATAGATGCATTGAATCTATGCATGGTATTTAATAGAATTTAAAAGCACTTTCGAATGCTATAAAAAAATTTTAACAAGTATAATTAGCGGAAAAAAAATTATTATAAGTTATTGTGACGCACGCTACAAAAAGTGGAAGTAGCTTCCGACGTTGTGGTATGCTTTCATAATTTTTAGCAAATTTTGCATAATAAAGCACACAAAATGAAGATGCACACAAAGAAAGATGAATATAAGAGAATTCTAAAACAATTAAATTTTAGGCAAACAATTTCGCTACGTGATGCACGTTACATTTTTTCCAGTATATAGTAAATAAAAACTAGTGTATTTATTTTAACGAAACTATGTATATTTCTTGTAAATAACGTTATTTAAGTCATATTTTATGTATATAAATAAGTTTATCGATGCGTAAATGTTTATAAATAAATTTTATGTTTATGAATCTGACGTTAGTGCGATTTCGAGCGCATTTTCGTTATATGACGAAAAATAATGTTTGCTTTTAATTCCGAGAATGCTCTTAACGTTAGCCCATCTCTCCGAAAGAATTCCAGCTGATTTTTGTATATAACTACTGCTTACATATAAAATGAAAATACCATTTATATTAATTTTTGCCAATTTAAAAAAATCATGGGCATTATTAAGAACAATATTCTGAGCTTTCACCATTTGCCAAATTTTGTTCTTTACGGCAGCTCCGATTCCGTCTACTGCACCCTTTCCGTGAGCAGTTGCAACAAATTCCACTCAAATTCTTCTTTGAAAAAGGGTATACTATTTTAAATGAACTTGTTTTTGAATTCACTTGCACATTCATCAGAAAATAAATATAACTTTGAAATATCATTTCGTTTTTTAAGTTTCTTAACAATTAACTGAACTCAGATCGTGGCGAAAACAGAATAAAACAAAAATAGAATACAAGAGAAAGTGAAAACAGAATTAAAAGGCAATTTTTTTTTTTATTTTTTGGGTGAACTCATATCGTGACGAACGCTACAGAAATTAATGCACTGTAATTTTTTTTTGTTTATTATTGTAATTTTTTTTCTATTTCCTTAAAAACAGGATATTAATTTAATTTAAATTTATAGATGAATTTTAAAAAAAGAAGAAATTTCTGCCCACAGCATAAAAAAAACATAATTTTTCGTGACGAACTCTTGGATCTGTCTTTTCATACCTAATTTCACTTTTTCCAAAATAGTAAAATATTATATTTTCTGTCAAAATCTAAGAGAATTGAGTTAATAACAATATCGCTTTCGAGTTTACCACTTATGTTAACACTAAAGTAATAATATGAACATGTAAAAAATGTAAAATTTTTGTATAAAATTTAAAAACCTGAGGTAGGGTAGAATTTTGTAATAATGTTTGTGTTAATAATGGTAGAAAAAAAGTTTTTAACATATTTCTAAAATTAGATATCCAGTCTAATCTTCTGTGAGAAAATAAATTAATTTGGATAAAATAAAAAAATTTTTGGCTGGTAGACTGTTTCTGGGATTTGCCCATATACGAGTATATTGATTATATAAATTGAAAAAAAAAATAAATCGTGAAATTTTTTATGTGTTTGCATTTTTTACAAAAACTCTGTATTTTCATAAATTGTACAAATATTTTTGTAAAAAATCGCGCAATATTTTTCGAAAATATTATTTTCAAATTTTTAGAAAAACTCTGTTTTTTATAACATTTTGAAAATATTTTTGTAAAAATTCTCCTGTGGCGCTTTTCGGTTTTATAAAAGTATTTGCAATTTTTAAGAAAAGGTTTGTATTTAGTAAAACTGTGAAAAAATTTTTTAAAAAATCGCACGATTTTTTTAAAAAATATTTTCTCCTACGGCGCTTTTCGGTTTTATTAAATTATTTGCAATTTTTTTCAGTAAAACTGTGAAAATATTTTTTGTAAAAAAAATATTTTTGGCTGCGGCGCTTTTTTGGTTTCATAAAATTATTTGAATTTTTTTCAGAAAAACTTGATATTTCCTAAATTTGTGAAAATATTTTAAAAAATAGCGCGATTTTTCAAAAATATTTTCGCCTGTGGCCCTTTTAGTTTTAAAAATATTTGCATATCATTACAAGAACTTTGCATTTTCTAAAATTTTTAATATATATTTTTCCTCTGCTACTCTCCAAATCAATTCAATCAGAATTAGAAAAAAATAGAGAGAAGAAGTTGTTCCAATATGTTAAAATACCTGTTCCAGAACCTGCAAGAGGCTACTATTTTTTACTACGATAACAAATTTTCCTTTATGATATCGAAAAAATTAAAAAACAAGTAAAAAAGTATCAGTCGGTTTTGCCGACAGAGGTATACCCTCAGCTTATGTGAATTGAAATTTTCATCTACTGTATTTAGAGGTTTTTTTAAAGAGTTTTTGGACGTTTGAACTTACCGACAAAAATGTGGATTGGGATTAAAGTTCAAAAGGAGTTACTTAAAGGAATGAACCGACATAGTCCATTATGGAATTTTGGACCAAATCGGTTGAACAGTTCGAGAATTATCATGCTCTCCAGCCACTACATATGGTGCTGTAAGGGCTTTTTAAATTATTCGGCCTATTTCCCAAGAAGTATGGAATTGCCCCTGAAAAACACTTTTACCGTGGTAATTCAGGAAGCGAGTGCAAGTTGCTTCAACAAAAATCAAAGTGATTCGAGAGCAGGTCTTAAAGTGAATTTATCCAAAATTTTGTGTGGGCAAATATAGTCCATATTCGAACCTGATCTATATCTGGTAGATATATTATGTTGTGTAAAGTATGAGCTTTTGTGGGGGGGGGGTACCTGAAGGAGTGGACCGATACGGCTTATCTTCGAACTTGAACTAGGTTTGCACAAAATATTACGAAGGCCACATTTTAGTCCGAATCGGCAGATCCGTTCGAGAGTTCTCTTGCGCTCCAACCACTACACACGGTGTCATAGGGGTTTTTGTACCTTCAGGCTATTTTCTCAGCAAGTATGGACTTGCCCCTGATGAAACTTATAGCGTCGTATGGGGGGCGGTGAATACAAGTTGCTACAACAAAAATCAAAGCGATTCCAGAGCAGGTCCTAAACTGAACTTTTCCGAAATTTTGTGTGAGAGGTACCCGAAGGAGTGGACCGATTGAGTCCATATTGGAACCTCATCTAAATCTGGTAGATGTACAAAGTATGGACCAAATGGGCTACTTCCTTTAAGAGTTATCGTGCGCACAAGTTTTCGGAACTTTTGTGGGGGAGGTACCGGAAGAAGTGGACCCATATAACCCATCTTCGAACTTAAACTAAGTTTGAACAAAATATTACGAAAGCCAAATCGGTTGATCCGTTCGAGAGTTATCGTGCGCTCCAGCCAGCCAGGCAGACGGACGGACATTGCTAAATCGACTCCAAATTGTCTGAACACACATTTCGTCCAAACATACTTGGGGCCTAAAATCATTATTTCGATGAGGCACATTTTGCCCGTATGTATATACCGTCGCTAGCACAAATGATGAGGGTATAATTAGTATATTCTTACAGTACTGGAACATACCCAAAATTATAAAAAAAGTATAGCCATCAATTAGTTACTTATTACAAACTATTGTATGAACATTTTTAAAAATGATTGTTTAAGTCTGGAGTTTCCCCCATTGGCTTAACTTCATCACTTTCCTCTTTGCAGAGAAAAATGTTTACAAAACGCACTGACAGCTTGCAAAATTTACTGATCGCTACCAATATCATGATTTCATCCCGGCGAAGGGAATTATCAATTGGCTTTTCAGTTTTACTCAAATTTAAGTGAATAAATATTTTGGGATCCAAATGGATTGTTTGGGGCCTTATTGTATTTTCAGTGTTTGGGTGATATTGCATTTGCCAAATACACCACAATTTCAAAAATGCATTTTGGCCCCATTGAAATTTTGGTGCATAAATGTAATATTTTTTGGGGCCAAGTTACCTAGTTTGGGGCCTTTTTGTATTGGGCCATTTTTCAAATTAAAAAAAAACAGCCGGAAAATTGGTGTCCATTGTCATTTCCGTTTGGGGTGTTATTTCAAGGGGCCTTATTTCTGTACAAACATTGTTCCACAACATCGCATACGGGACAACGCCATTCTACGTATTTCCACAACCACATCCATATCATAGCGACTTTAATACGAAATTTCCAAAACTACCCCCATATCTCAATCCTACACTCCTCCAACAGTAATCATAATTTCAGGATTCCAGCTCTATTGGTTCAACCAAACCCAAATTTTACAAAATTTAGCACCACTTATTATTTCACATAAATGAGAACACATAGCCCATAGGGTCAAGAAAGGTTCAAGAAACCACAATATATTGACTACTCCAAATTCACATTTAGTACACAGAAGCCCAAATTTCCAAAACTATTTATTTATTTCAAATATTTATTATAATAAAAAATTACAATAAAATTATATAAAAAATAGCACTAGCATCTAAGGCTATCGGCTAACTTCCAAAACTACCTGCATATCTCAACCCTACCTACACTCATTCTAACAGTAGTCGTTATTTTAAATTTCAGGGTTCCACCTCTATCCCTTTACATAAATCCAAATTATACCAAATATAGTACCATTTAGTACTTTTCGTACACATAAGCTCTATCCGTTTACATAATACCAAATGGTACCAAATTTAGTACATTTTAGTACTTCCCAAACAGTTATAATCCGAGTTTCTAAAAGCCGTTTGATACATCCATCCTTCATTTTATCAGTCACTCACATTCTAAATTTCAGAACTCTAGCTCAAATAAAAAATTTTGTACTTTTCGTACCACCTTCGCCCCAAGAATAACCCTCAACCAAAATTTCAAGATTCAGCCGTTTCGTCTGGGCGTTGTAGATCTGTCAGTCATCATCATTCAACTCTTTTATATATATATATATATATATATATATATATATATATATATATATATATATATATATATAGACTACCACGTCTAATAACTGAATTGTATAAAATTACAACGTGGAAATGAATTTACATCCTATCTACCCATCAGATGATTAAATAAACTAATTACTGAACATATACTATACTATAATACTGATTTTGATTGATTTTTATTTAATATGTTTACCAACGTGATACAAACCATTATAATATTTAATTACCCTTAAAAATCTCCCACCCTTTAATTATCAAATCTCAACAAATCCTCAAAATAAATACAAGTTTTGAATTTATCCTCCTGTAATCATCATTAAGTAATTAAATGAATCAACTGAATCAATTGAGGGTATTTAAAGATAAATCCCTGCCTACCACTCAAAACTTTATGAATTCAAACCTCATGGGTGCTTTCAGTTCAATGCCATTCGGGCAATATTAAAGCAATTATATTTGTTTACATGTGTAATTAATCATGAATTATGATAAATAGTGTATAAATCTCTTATAATCTTTAGTTGTTGTTGTTGTTGATGATGATGGTACTGAATTATGAAGAAATGAAAAACAACATAACCTTCATCCCTCATCAGCAGCAATAAGGATTTCCTTGTATCCGATTTGTTTGCCTTTTAATTGTTGGTGTGTTATATACACGTGCGCATGGATATCAGTTATTTATTTTGTAGAATAAAATCGCATACGTATGTGTATGTGTTTATGAATCCGTGTCCGTGTATGGTATGTTCACTGTAGTTATACACTAGGATTTAAGCTCAAGTGTGTATATAATTGAGGGATAGTAATTTCATTTTAATTACATCTTCCTGTAACTAATACTCCAGCTTTATCAGATCTATTCATACTTATTACATTTACACGTGCATGTTTGTTTTTGTAACAGTCATAAGTTCACACACATATCACTACCCACATTTACACTGTACACGTATATCTGTTTATCACAAGATACATATGATTTTTGCCAAAGAAGGGGTATAATATAAGGACACACAAACAAATTTTATGTTTTTATTTTGATTTTAGAAACGAATGAACTTTTTTACTTTAGATGGCAGCTTTTACTTTTTTCAAACAGTCATGATTATCCCCATTTCTATTGTTTAAATATTTCACAAAAAAACAATATATTATTAGTTTTTCTAAGGTAAATTTTGACCCTTACAAGAACTGCCCTTTATTAACCCTCTTAAAGCCGCTGGCCGTTTAAACGACACAAAAAATAGTTGCAAAAAATTAACGTAAAACTCGGGTATATACACACATTTTTGTGGTGTTTTTTATACCCTCAGCCTATGTGCTAAAAAGGGTATATACACTTTGATACGACCAAAAATGTGCCTCATCGAAATAACGGTTTTGACCCCATGTATGTTTGGGGAATTTCGTTTCAGAAATTTTGGAGTCGATTTAGCCATGTCCGTCCGTCCGTCTGTCTTTCCGTCTGTCTGACTGGATGGTGCGCACGATAACTCTCGAAAGGATCAACCGATTCGAACCAAATTTTGGTTATCGTAAGATGTTGTTCAAACTTAGTTCGAAGATGGGTCATATCGGTCCATTCCCTCTGGTACCTCCCCCACAAAAGTTCAAATTTTTTTGTAAAATGCTGTGAACGATAATTCTTGAAGGGAGCAATTGATTTGGTCGAAACAGTGCACATCGTATTATTCCTTCTAGATATAGATTGGGTTGGAATATAGACTATATCGGTCCACTCCTTCGGGTACCTCCCACACAAAATTCGGAAAAAGTGAATTTTAAGAGCACCTCTCGGATCAGGTTGAATTTTTTTCAGTAGGTTGTCCTTGCGGCTCCTTTTACGACGGTACAATTTTTTTTTGCGCAAGTCCACACTTCTTGAGATATTAGCCTAAATGCTGCAAGAAACCCTGAGGGCACCAACCAAAATGGCAAATTTCTAATTGGTGCAGACTTCGCACATCGTATTATTTCATCCAGCCATGTATCAGGTTGGAATATGGATTGTATCGGTCCACTCCTTCGGGTACCTCCCACACAAAATTCGGATAAAGTGAAGTTTAAGAGCTCCTCTCGCATCGTTTTGATTCTTTTTCTTACTTGTTTTAATACACAGTTTTAGCGCTAAGTGGGTTAACCATCTTGCAATTCACAAATATTCAGAAGCATTTTTTTTCTTCCTATTTTGTTCCATATTCCTTTAATCTTTTTAAATGAAAAAAAGACAAATGTTTGATATAGCACACTACAATTTCCTCTTAGATAACATAGTTGTTGTTGTGGTATTTATTTGTGGTAGTGATACCGTCTGTGGTTGTATTTTTTTACTGATCCATGTCATATCGAAACACACCGAATGTGTGTTGTGTGATAACAACTAAGGGATTATACACATAATACCCATATAAAATGATAAAACCATATGAAACTACAGATATACATATACACAGGCATGCATATACAAGGTATAATATGTAACATTCTGCATTTGGCACCTTATAGTTTAAATGTGGATAATAGGTCGTATAGAAAAAAACACATGTAAATACAAGTAAACAAGTAAAAAAGTGTCAGTCGGCTTTGCCGACAGATATATACCCTCAGCCAAAGTGAAGCGAAACTTTTACCTCCGGACAGATAGAATGTATTTCAGGTCTCTTCAGAATTTGGCTAGAGTTGGGTAATCTAGTTCCTAGTTCCTTGTACTAGTTCCAAGACGTATGAGTAACATCATGAAATATAACGTGTGATATTAAGTATACGCAGTTTGTTCAAAGAAAAAATGTGGGCCATTGGAACTGCAAAGTGAACGAGATAGTTCCATATAGTTCCTTTGGCACAACTCTAAATTTGGCCCTTTTTGGACATTTGAACTTGCCGACAATAATGTGGAATAGGTATTAACTGCGCTAAGACACAAATGTTGAACTTTTGTAGGGCAGTACTCTTAGGGAGGACCTATATTGGCCATTTTAGAAGTTTAACTAAATTTTGATAAAATATTAGGAGATCCAAAGTGATATATTTTAAATATTGGGGAGAAGTACCGAAAGTTGTGGACCGGTATTGCCCATGTGACTAAGTTTGGATATAATATGACGAAGACCAAATGTTGGTTTTTTACACCTTTCGGGCTGTTTTCGCAAGAAATATGGACTTACCCCTGAAAAAAACTTTACCGTCGTGATGGTGGTAGCGTATGCAAATAGCTTCAACTAAAATCCAAGTGATTCGATAGCAGGTCTTAAAGTGAACTTATCCGAAATTTTGTGTGAGAGGTACCAGAAGGAGTAGACAAATATAGTCCATATTCGAACCTGATCTATATCTGGTAGATATATTAGGATGTGCAAAGTATGGATTACATCGGTCACTCCCTTCAAGAGTTATCGTGCGCAAAATTTTTCCGAACATTTCTGACGTTCTGTGGGGGAGGTACCTGAAGGAGTGGACCGATATAGCCCATATTCGAATTTAAACTATGTTTTGGTAAAATATTACGAAGGCCAAATTTTGGACCGAATCGACAGATCCGTTCGAGAGTTATCTTGCGCTCCTACCACTACACAAGGTGTCGTAGGGGATTTTTGCAACTTTCCGGACATTTTCTCGGGAAGTATGGACTTGCCCCTGATGAAACTTGTACCTTCGTATAGGGAACAGTGAATACAAGATGTTACAACAAAAACCAAGGCGATTCGAGAGCAGGTCCTAAACTGAACTTTTCCGAAATTTTGTGTGGGAGGTACACGAAGGAGCTTACCGATTGAGTCCATATTGGAACCTCATCTAAGTCTGGTAGAAATTTCATAATGTGCAAAAGATGGACCAAATCGGTTACTCCCTTCAAGAGTTATCGTACGCACAATTTTTCCGAACATTTTCGAACTTTTGTGGGGGAGGTACCGGAAGGAGTGGACCGATATAATCCATCTTTGAACTTGTACTAAGTTTGGACAAAATATTAAGAAAGCCAAATTTTGGACCGAATCGGCAGATCCGTTCGAAAGTTATCTTGCGCTCCCACCACTACACACGGTGTCATAGGGTTTGTAACTTTCAGGCTATTTTCTCAGGAAGTATGGACTTGCCCCTAATAAAACTTACAGCGTCGTATAGAGGACAGCGAATACAACTTGCGTAAACAAAAATCAAAGCGATTCAAGACCAGGTCCTAAACTGAACTCCGAAATTTTGTGTGGGAGGTACCCGAAGGAGTGGACCGATTGTGTCCATATTGGAACCTCATCTAAGTTTGGTAGAAATTACACGATGTGCAAAGTATGGACCAAATCGGTTATTCCCTACAAGAGTTATCGCGCGCACAAGTTTTGCGACAATTTTTGAACATTTAAATCGAATCTGGACAAAATATTTCGATACCCAAAATTTGAACCGAATCGATTGATCCGTTCGAGAGTTATCGTGCGCACCAGCCAGCCAGCCAGACAGACAGACGGACAGACAGACAGACGGACGGACATTGCTAGATCTACTCAAAATTGTCTGAAACGGATATCGTACAAACATACTTGGGGTCTAAAACCATTATTTCGATGAGGCACATTTTTCGTCGTATCAAAGTGTAAATACCCTCTTTAGCCTAAAGGCTGAGGGTATAAAAATAGGAAGTATAAAAAACACATGTAAATACAAGTAAAAAAAGGTCCTATACAAAAAATACACATTTAAATACAAGTAAGGGGTAGTTTACACTATATGTAAATGTCATATGACACGAAATAAAAACATAAATAAAAACTTTTTAGCTTTCATTGAAAACTAATCGATTTTGTCGCCTTTTCGTGGTTGTTTTGTGCACCTTCCCTGTTTTTGTTCAGAAAAAGTCTATATATTTTTTTTTTGTATATTCGTTACAGAACATACAAAAACACAAAACACAGTTTTTTTCTGAGCAAACAGGGGTAAATGTCAAGAATGACTATAAAAACGCGACAAAATCGATTAGTTGTCAATTAGAGCCCTACCTAAAATTTTCTGAGCTGAAAAACGTCATCTTGCGGCTCTTAAAATAAAGGAAGAAAGGACATTGAAAGAAGCGAGTTAGAAGGTCGAAGTGCTCTACGAAAATAATCCTCATTCGATTCGACTTAAGACATGTCATCTCAAACATAATCTAAATCAACAGTGAATAAAGATATAACGCTTATATATAAAACCGGGAAGTACCGTTCTATGAGGCTTACCTATATCAACACGTGGACCTATACTGACAAATTTCAGGGGGAAGGTAGCCCCAAAGAGACTAAATAACAAATTTCAGTCATTTTGGTGAGAAAGAGAGGCTAAAGACTTAAAAATATGTAAAATCGGGAGGTACCGTTCTATGTGGGGGCTATATAAAAACGTGAACCTATACCAACAAATTTCTCAGGAAAAGTGTTGTATCCACAAAGAAGACTAAATGTAAAATTTCAGTCATTTCGGTGAGATAATGTGACAAAATTATTCAAAATACCGAAAATAGGGAAGTACTGGAAAGTGCTGTAGCCCCAGAGAGATAATTGGTCTGTTCCAGTACTGCAAGAATCTACTAATTTTTACTATTTTTTCGATAAAATAAAGGGAAAATGTTGTCGTAGTAAAAAGTTGTAGCTTCTTGCAGGTTCTGGAACAGAGCAAATGTGGGTAAAAACTACAAAATTGTACTGACATATTTCTCGGGGAAAGTGTTTTAGCCCCAAAGAATACTAAATAAATACTACTTCATAATATCGAAAATCTGGAGGTACCTTTCCATTGGGGCTATACAAAAACGTGGACATATACTGAAAAAAATGTTGGGCAAAGCTTTTGGCTACAAACAAGTCTAAATGCCAAATTTCACCCCTTTCTGTGAGAAAAATTTGGCTAAAACCTTCAAAATATCGAACGAACCTTTCTATTGGGGCAATTCTAACACGTGGGCCTATACTGACAAATTTCTGAGGAAAAGTTTTGTAGCCGCAGAGAAAAATAAATACCAAATTTTAGCTACTTCACTAAGATAATGTACCTAAAGTTTTCAAAATATCGAAAATCGAGTGCTACCTTTCTATATGGGGCTAGAGCAAAACGTGGACATATACCAAAAACAATTTGGGCTAAATTTCAGGTATTTTTGTGAGACAAATTGGCTAAACCCTTTAAAATATCGATGACAGGGAGGTACCGCTAGGTTGAAGCTCTAAATATGACTAAATGCCAAATTTCAGCTATTTCTGTTGCATATTGATGTCACAAGCTTCAAAATACCAAATAATCCGTAGGTACCCTTCTCTGGGACTATATGAAAATGTGAACCTATACTGAAAATTATCTTCTGGAATGTTTTATACACCCATCGAAGACTAAATACAAAATGTCATCCATTTCCGTTTCTAGACCCTTTCATTTCGCTAGACCCTTCAAAATACCGAAAACCGGGAGGGAACGTCCTATCGGGACTATATGAAGACGTGGACCGATACCGACAAGATTATGGTGAAAACTTTTATGCTCCCAATAGAGACAAAATATCAAAATTCAGCCATTTCGTTTCTATAATAAGGTCACAATGTTAAAAATAACAAAAATCGGAAGGTACCGTTCTATGGCGGCTATATCAAAATGTTGACCTATAGAGGCCATTTTCAATACTAAACAAACTAGTAGTAATAGAAACTTCTGTACCAAATTATAAGGTTATATCTTAGTTATTGTGAGCTGTATCTTGATTTCAACATACCGACGTATGTACGGCCAAGGCAATATCGAGTTAGAATTTTTTGATGATAAAGAATATATTTATACTTTATAGGGTCTCCGACGAATATTTCGATGTAATATAAACGGAATGACAAATATAATTATACCCTCCATATAATGGTGTAGGGTATAATAATGGTTTTAGACTTCAAGTAATTTTAGACCGTCCATTCACTTCAGAAAATTTGAAATCCATTTAGCCTTTTCAGTCCGTCGGATTTGGTCCAAATTTTGCATCTCGAAATATTTTGTCTAAATTCGAAAACGGACTATATCGTTCGGGTATCTTCCACAAAAAAATAACTCTAAAATAGAATACCAGATTTCGTCCGATTTCGTAAAAATACCAATTTTTTAAAAGAGCTGTGAAGTGTCAAATTCAAAATTTAAATTTTAGTCATGGCACAACTACCCAGGTAGTGGTATCACACCAGCTGTTCGAATATGAAAAGTCAAATCCCTTTATAAAAAATATTTTTGTTGTAATTTCCCCAACAACATAAAGAAAGTTTTGACATAACATACTCAAAATTTTACGATGCCACTACCTGTGTAATTGTGCCATGATTTTAGCAAAAAAATTGATCATTCTTTGCCCAAAAATCCGTCCAAATTTTGTTTAAAACAATGTCTCGCCTGAGGATAATTTAATGTGCATAATAAACCCACAACAACAACTAGATACGTCGATAAGTTATCCAAGACCGCTAGATGCGTCGACAACTTAATCAATATTTTTAAATGAAGTGGATAAATTATCCAAGATCTCTAGATAAATTTGATAACTCTCCCATCACTACTAGATGTCATAGTTAAATAATCTTAGATGACGTAGATACTTATGCAAGATCCCTAGATGACTTGGATAACTATATCAAAATGTCCATATCCGGGCCATATACATATGTCTTGGGAACTTTTCCAAAGCTTATTGACGAAAGTAAGTAACAATTACCCAAGACCTCTAGATGACGTGAATAAATTATCCAAGACCGCTAGGTGACGTGGATAAATTATTCGCGACCACTAGATATGTAGAAAACTTGTCCAAGATTTTAAAATAACGTAAATAACTTGATCAAGATCTCCAGATTAAATAGATATCATACCCATCACTACCCATGACCTCTAGATGAAATGAATAACTTATCCAAGACCTCCAGATGATGTGGATAAATCTCTAGATAACTTGGATGACGGTTTCCAAGACCACTAGATGGCATAGATAAATTATTACAGCCCATACGTATGTATACAGATAAGTCGATAACTTATTCAAGATTTTTACCTGACGTGGATAATTTATCCAAGATCTCTAGATAAATTGGATAACTCACCCCATCACTACTGGATGGTATAGCTAAATTATCTTAGATGACATAGATAACTTATCCAAGATCTCTAGACGACTTGGTCCATGAACACTAGATGACGTGTATATGTATGATTACTAGACAACGAGGATAACTTATCCACAATCTTACGATGGTTTGGATACCTTCATGCAGATCATAACATTTTAAGACCTCTAGAAAACCCAGATAAAGTAACAAAGAAAGAAATTACCCAAGACATCTAGATGAAGTGAATAAATTATCCAAGACCACTAGGTGACGTGGATAACTTATCCCTGACCACTAGATATGTAGAAAACTTGTCCTAGATTTTAAAATAACGTAAATAACTTGATCAAGATCTGAAGATGAAATATATATCTTACCCATCACTACCCATGACCTCTAGATTACATGAATAATTTATCCAAGACCTCCAGATGACGTTGATAAGTTATCCAATATCTCTAGATGACTTGTATGTTGGTATCCAAGACCACTAGATGACGTAGATAAATTATTACAGACCATACGTATATAGATAAGTCGATAACTTATTCAAGATTTTACCTCACGTGGATAAATTATCCAAGAACTCTAGATAAATTGCATAACTCACCCCATCACTACTGGATGGTATAGCTAAGTAATCCTAGATGACATAGATAACTTATCCAAGATCACTAGATGACTTGGATAACATATCCATGAATACTAGATGACGTGTATATGCATGACTACTAGACAACGGGGATAACTTATCCACAATCTTAAGATGGGTTGGATAACTTCAGCAAGATCATAACATTTTAAGACCTCTAGAAAATCCAGGTAAAGTAACAAAGAAAGAAATTACCCAAGACCTCTAGATGACGTGAATAAATCATCCAAGACCACTAAGTGAAGTGGATAACTTATCCCTGACAACTAGATATGTAAAAAAACTTGTCCAAGATTTTAAAATAACGTAAATAACTTGATCAAGATCTCAAGATGAAATAGATATCTTACCCATCACTACCCATCCTCTAGATGACATGGATAACTTATCCAAAACCTCCAGATGACGTGGTTAAATCTCTAGATGACTTGGATGACGGTATCCAATACCACTAGATGACGCAGATAAATTATTACAGACCATTCGTATATATAGATAAGTCGATAACTTATTTAAGATTTTTACCTGACATGGATAAATTATCCAAGAACTCTAAATAAATTGGATAACTCACCCCATCACTATTGAATGGTGTAGCTAAGTAATCCTAGATGACATAAATAACTTATCCAAGATCACTAGATGACTTGGTCCATGAACACTAGATGACGTGTATATGCATGACTACTAGACAACGGGGATAACTTATCCACAATCTTAAGATGGGTTGGATAACTTCAGCAAGACCATAACATTTTAAGACCTCTAGAAAACCCCGATAAAGTAACAAAGATTTCTAGATTACAATTTACATTATCCATGGTCTTGAGACTTTGAAACGAGGTAGATAACAAATCTAAGATCAATATATGACGGGGATAACTTATCAAAAACAGTCAGCTACATATTACGCTGTTCCTACTGAAATTGTTATTGTCTGAAAAAAATCTTCTGATATGTTTTATCTCATCGAATTGAATTTTTAATCGATAACAATAATTTTCATTCGATTTTACAATTTCGGGTAATGTTGTAACCCTATTTTATTGCAGCAGCTCAGAATTCAAGCCTGAAAAACGTAATATTATTTTGAATAGGATTCGATTTCATCATGAGGATATCAAGACAATTCCGAACGTACATTATTGCAAAAGATGAGCATAGTGGTTTTATTCTACATTTCTTTACTTAAGTTTTAATTTAAGTTTTACTAAAAAACTTTTATTGTCGATCTAATGTCCATGACTATTCATGTCTGTCCTGCATTATATGGAATTTAACACAATCTGTTGCTGACGATGATGGTGATGAAATAATTGTCGTACATATGTATACTGACAGTGATAATGATTTTCATTAATAATTGAATAGTGAATGGTTTGCTGGATAGATAGAACGAATGAATGGTTGTTATACTGGTAATGCCGGTAATACCATTTAACACTGTAACAGGTGATTATTGTTCACTGAGCTATGCTCACAAAGTGGAATCTGTAACTGAAAAGTAATTGTATTTTGATAAAAGTACATACATAGATATGCATACATTGTTATAAGTATTATGTAATAAACATATAACGAGCGGTATTTCACATGAAATTCAAGGTCATTTATTGGTCATTGAAATAACTAATTTATGAATGATTTATTTGTGGTGTTAAATGGTGGAGATGCCAATTTTTATCAATTAAATCATACCGTCAAATTTTGTTGCAATATTTATCATTGCTCCTGCTATATTTCCTTTATTTTAAAGGAAAAGAAAAAACATCTACTGTAATGAAATTTGTTTCCAAACTCTAATAAATTTTTATTTGGTAAACCACTTAAAATCAGCATTAACAGTTATAATGTAACTACAATCCTAGGTGGCTTTTCGTGAGAAAAAGTTTACTGAAGGCCAGGGAAATTCGGGGCAAATAAACCGAAAAACTAACGGAACTCAATGTTGTTACAAAGTTTGCAACTTTTTTGTTCAGTGCTTCAGCTGGCCAATAGCCCAATTTAAAATCAAACATAAGCGGATAATTTTACGATTTGATTGTAGGTTATTAATTCTAAGAAACTACTAACAGTGGATTAAAAATTCAAACATTGATATGTGTAGCAGATTTTTTAGGGAGTTACAACCTCCATCAGTTGCTTTACATTTTTGCAACAAATTTCCAGGGCTGTTTTAAAACTTCTGAGGGCATTTTTAAATATTTGTTAAATTAAATATTTATAAGCTGCAGAACTGAAACTCTCTCTCTATCTCTCTCTCTCTCTCTCTCTCTTCATTGAAAATACAACAAATATAAACAATTCAAAAGTATTTTTTCTTTATTTATTTAGCCACCACTATTTTAAGAAGTAGACAAACCCCTTCCTTTATAAAGGACGAGCTATTACACAGTATAAGTGTGCCTCCACATTTCATTTGTTGGCCTAATTTGAATTTGCCAAAAAAAGAAAAACTTGCGGTTTCATTTGATGCATTTCATTCATGATGATGATAATGATGTGGTGTGGGCTATTTACTTTTCTATGAACTTTTCTTTGGGCAACTAATTTAGAAATTCTCGTTGAAACTCAAAAAGAGCTGACTGACCTGATTACTTTTCACTTTCAACAGATTGTGTAAGAGGAGAGCAAAAAAGGCAATTAGCTTATTGAACTAAAAGTTAAAATATTTCCCGAAAGGGAAATGGAAAAGTACTCTGTATCTAAGGATGGGGCATAAGCATCGAAAAGAAAAATCAACAAAACTTTGAACTATTTTGGGCAAACAAATTAAGCAGCATAACTCAATAGGCTCCCCTCAAGAAACTCTTATTAAATTCCTAAGAATATTATTTGATGTTAAGTCCCTAATGCCTTGTAATACGGGAGCTTTTTTTCTGTACTTAAGTTAATGGCTACAAGATACAACACCAACGCAAAAACCACAGCGACAAGATTTTAATTGTTTGTCTTAGAGATAAATTACAGACTTGCCTGGCTTATTGAAATAAATACTTCTTTCTACTACATCATGACATACAAAATGTTATTTTTTTCTTTTTAGAAACAAATTGTTTTGCTTTCCAAATTTCTATGGTACGCATGCCATACCTTAGTGATAGTTTGAAAGTGCTTTTACTTCTTAATGTTCCGGGTATTCGTAGAAAATCCACACACTCCTACAAGGCATAAACAGTTCGTTGCATGTGGTTTTCATGTTTGTTATGTTGCTTTGTCTTTCTACGAGGAAAGCAAACTCTGCAATAAATAAAGCTAATACACGAAATATACGCTATGAGCACGCACTTGGGTTTGCATGTGAACGTTTTTTGCAAACTCGCAAAAGAAACAGAAAGCACAGTGAAATATGAGACATATGCTATGATTCTATAAATAAAACTTATTAAAACTAAGAACACGTTTCATGAAACAATTAATTTACCAAATCTCTAGATGATGAGAACATCCCAGACTTCCAAATGGCATGAGTAGCTTATCCAATACCTCTAGAATACGTGTATAGCTTACCCAAAATTTTTACACGAAGCAGATAACAAATAATCTCTATGTTGCGTGAGTAAAATATCTTAGACCTCGAGATGACAGGATTACACCAATAGATGACTTGGATAACTTATCCCAGATCATTAGATAACGTGCGTAACTTTTCCAAGATGAATAACTTATCAAAGATCTCTAAATGACTTAGATAACTAACACAATACCACTAGCTGATGTGGATAACTTATCCAAGAAAACTAGATGACGTGGATTACTTATCCCGAGTCCAGTAAGCGAAGTGGATAAATTATCCAAGATTTCTGGATTATTGGGATAACTAATACCATACCACTAGATGACGTGGATAACACTAGATAACGTGGGTAATTTATTCAAGACCATTAGATGACTTGCATAATTTACTTATCCAATATCTCTAGACGTCTTGGGAAACTTATCTAAGACCTCTAAGTGACATAGATAACATATCTAATACCTCTAGATTACGTCTATAACTTATACTTAATTTATATACGAAATTAATAACAAAATATCAACTTTACATGGCGTGAATAAATTATCTAAGACTTCTAGATGACTAGATAACATCAATAGATGACGTGGTTAACTTATCCCAGAACACCAAATGACGTAGATTACTAATCCAATATTTCTAAATGACGTAAATATCTCATCTAACATCTGTAGATGATTTGGATAACTAATCCAAGACCACATGGCATGGATAATTTATCCAAGGCCACTAGATTACTTGGATAGCTTATCCAATATCTCTAGATGATTTAGAAAAATTTTCTTAGAAATCTAAATTACATAGATTGCTTATTCAATACCTCTAGAGTACGTGTATTACTTATTCTAAATTTGTACACGAAGTAGGTGACAAAATTTCACCTATATATCGACACCTCCAAATAATAGTATGCTAAGTCTAAAAAGTGAGTTTTGCAGGAAAAGCTCTCAAAGTGTGGACATTTTTTTGAACTTCAGTACTATGCTAAGTCAATATTTGTTCATAACTTCTGTTCGGATTGACCGATCATTACCAAAATTTGACAGAATTTAAGTTAAAGGACGTTCGGCACCTCCAAATAATAGGTTGCTAATTCTGAACACTGACTTTTGCAGGAAAAGCTCTAAAAGTTTGGAAATTTCTTTGACCTTCAGTACTATGCTAAGTAAATATTTGTTTATAACTTCTGTTCGGATTGTCCGATTATTACCAAAATTTGACAGAATTTAAGTTAAAGGACGTTAAATATAAAAATGTAAAGAACTTGAAAACATGCTAAGTCGACTTAGCATACTATTGTTTGGAGGCGTCGATATTACGTGAATAAATTATCTAAGACCCCGAGATGGCAGGATAACATCAATAGATGACGTGGATACTTTATCCCAGATCATCAAATGGCGTAGATTACTTATCCGAGATTTCTAAATGACGTGAATAACTTCTCCTAGATCAGTAGATAATTTGGATAACTTATCTAAGATCTCTAAAGACAAAGATAGTTTATCCAATATTTCTAGAGTATAAGAACGTGACTTATACTAAATTTATACACAAGTTGGATAAAAAATACATCACCTCTATATGGCGTGGATAAATTATGTGGGCCTCTACATGACATGGATAACATATCTTAGACTTACAGATGTCGCGGGTAACTTATTGTAGATCATTAGATAACGTGGATAACTTAATCAAGTTTTCTGAATGACCTGGATAACTTATCCAAAACTCTTGATGACGTGGATACCTTAAGCAAGATCTCCAGATAACTGGGATAACTAACCCAAGACCACTACATGACGTAGATAAATAATCCAAGACCACTAGATGACGTGGATAACTTATCCAAGACCACTAAATGACGTGGACAACTTATCCAAGATCTCTAGATGACTTGGATAACTTATCCAAGGTATCTAGATGGCTTCGATAACTTATAGAAGATTACTAGATGAGGTGGATAACATATCCAAGACAAATAAATGACGTATATAACTTATCCAAGACATCTAGATGACTTGGATAACTTATCAAAAACCACTACATGATGCATGTAATTAATCCAAGACTTCTAGATGACTTGGATAACTTATCCAATGTATCTATATAGCTTGGATAACTTATCCAAGGTATGTAGATGGCTTGGATAACTTATTCAATGTATCTAGATGGCTTGGATAACTTATCCAAGGTATCTAGGTGGCTAGGATAACTTATCCAATATACCCAGATGGTTTTAATAATTTATCCAAGATATGTAGATGGTTTGGATAACTTATCCAATGTATCTAGATGGCTTCGATAACTTATCCAAGGTATCTAGATGGCTTGGATAACTTATCCAAGATATCTAGATGACTTGGATAACTTATCCAAGATATCTAGATGACTTGGATAACTTATCGAAAACCACTAAATGATGCATGTAACTTATCCAAGACTTCTAGATGACTCAGATAACATATCCAAGTTACATTGATGGTTTGGATAATTTATCCAACATATCTAGATGGCTTGGATAACTTATCCAAGATTACTAGATGAGGTGGATAACATATCCAAGACAATTAAATGACGTATATAAGTTATCCAAGACATCTAGATGGCTTGGATAACTTATTAAAAACCACTAAATCATGCATGAAACTTATCCAAGACTTCCAGATGACTTGGATAACTTATCCAGATGGTTTTGATAATTTATCCAAGATATCTAGATGTCGTGGATAACTTATCCAAGACCACTAAATGACGTGAATAACTTATCCTAGATCTCTAGATGACTTGGATAATTTATCCAAGGTATCTAGATGGCTTCGATAAGTTATCCAAGATATCTAGATGGCTTGGATAACTTATCCGAAACCACTAAATGATGCATGTAACTTATCCAAGACTTCTAGATGACTTGGATAACTTATTCAAGACTTCTAGATGACTTAGATAACTTATCCAAGATATATTGATGGTTTGGATAATTTATCCCAGATATCTAGATGGCTTGGGTAACTTATTCAAGGCTACTAGATGAGGTGGATACCATATCCAATTCAACTAAATGACGTGAATAACGTATCCAAGACATCTAGATGACTTGGATAACTTATTCAAGACCACTAAATGAGGTATGTAACTTATCCAAGACTTCTAGATGACTCAGATAACTTATCCAAGATATATTGATGGCTTGGATAATTTATCCAAGATATCTAGATGGCTTGGATAACTTATCCCAGACTACTAGATGAGGTGGATAACATATTCAAGACTTCGAGATGACGCGGATACCTTATCCAACATCTCCAGACAACTGGGATAACTAATTCAAGACACTAGCTGAAATAGATAACTAATCCAAGACAATTAGATGACGTGGATAACGAATCTAATACCACTAAATGACGTGGATAACTTATCACAGATCTCTAGATGACTTGGACAACATATCCCAGACTTCAATATATCTTGATGAACTTAAAGAAGATATCTAAATGACATACATAGCTTATCCAAGAACTCTAAATGACATAGATATGTTATCCAATACCTCTAGTGTACGTGTACAACTTGTCCTAAATTTATACATGAAGTCTATATTGCGTGGATAAATTATCTAAGACTTCTAGATGATATGGATAACGTATCTAAGTCCTATAGATGACGTGGATAATTTATCCCAGATCACTGGATAATGTGGATAACTTATCCAAGATCACAAGATAAAGTGAATAACGTATTCAAGATTACTAAATGACCTGGATAACTTATACAATATCTTTAAATTACTTGGATAACTACTCCTTGTTCACTAAATGACGTGAATAACTTATCCACAGCACTAGATGACGTGGATAACTTATCCATGACAACAAAATGTTTTTAATAACATATCCAAGATCTGTAGAAGACATGGATACTTTATCCAATACCTCCAAAGTACGACTATAACTTTTCCTAAATGTATACACGAAATGAATAACAAATCTATCACCTATATATTGCGTGGATAAATTATGTAAGACCTCGAGATGACATGGGTAATATAACTAAGACCTAACTATGACGTAGATTATGTATGCCAGATAACTAAATGCCGTCGATAACTTATACAAGCTTTCTAAAGGAGGTGGATAATTTATCCAAGATCTTTAGATGACGTGGAAAACTTTTGGAAATTGTTTTTACTTCCCAGTTCAAAATTTTCGCTGATATGATGCGATAACTGCTTACTTAATAAATCATTATATATCTTCCACATATAGGTCACCCAATATCAGATCATTTCCAACACAAAATATAAAAAAACTGCGTGCCGTTTAAGTACAAATATAAGTACAAATTGCGAACCCTATTACGACAGTGCAAAATTTTCCGAGGAACAAGTTTACACTTCCTAAGATATTAACTAATAGCTCAAAAAACACAGCCGACACCAACTGAAATGGCTACTCAATCCCACGGAGGTGGCTTCTTTCGTATTGGATTGACCCAAAAAATAGTGTTTCGGCCAGCGGCTGTCAATCCAACATCAAACCTATGCTTCTACGTTGGTTTTTTGCTGCTATAACAACAACAACTGAAATGGCTGATGAACACGATAACTAACACATTGAGTATCGGATTTCGCCGAAACTTTGAATATGTTAAAATTTCTTCCAAACATACATATATACATACATTAAGTTCAAAAAAGTCTATATCGGACAACATATTTTGGTACCACCTTCAAAAAAAGTTCCAAATTTTTGCTTAAGAGCGGTTTATGGCTTTTCGAGGATAGTTATGAAATTTTTTTCGAATATAGTCCTTGTAATTCTGATTACATAATAACCCAAAGGCACAAAAAGATCCTACGGTAACCAACTAAAACAGATGGTTGGCACAATAACTATCGATAGGAGCGACTATCAAAATAAGATTCATTTCCAAGATGGATATGTTGGTCCATCGTTATAGGTACATCTTTCGCATCCTTGAGCTTTTATCAACCAACTTTTTGGATGTTGTTTTATAAAAGAGTAGTAGTAGTTGTGATACTGACTACAACAAGCTAACTGATTTTGTTTTATTTGTTAATATTTATTTTAAAAATATTTCAAAGAAATGAAAAATGTTGAGAATACTACAAACTATTGTAAAATTTTGTTAAATAATCTCAATGTGTATTGTTATAACAATTACAATTTGACACTCAATTTGCTATGCAAAAAAATGTAGGCCACGCAAAATTTTTCCGGTTTACCACAATCGCTTTTAACCGTCCCCTTTCTACTGTGCTCTATTTTCGTGATTGATGATTCTAGCCATGGCATGATTCTATAGCAATAAAGTATTAAATACCATGAACTAAATCCACTATCCCTCCCTCAAAAACAACAGCAACAGCAAAATATAAACAAAAACCACTAACACATGGATACACTCCGCTTCATCTGAATAGCACCCACCAATATTTGCCTACAAATACCGTTATATCTGATGATAGGAGAGGAATTGTAAATTACATTTTTGTGGACATGTAGAGTATAGAGTAGCCGATATTTTCAATACCTAACATGTTTCACATATGCGTTAAACGGTACTTTTTACTCGCTTAATGAAAAAATTTAAAAATATTGGCATGTTTAAATGGTTCACCAGGTTAGAACCACCCTAAGAATTTACACAAATCCTTTGTCAGATGTGGTAAACTTTAATAAAAAACTATTTATAATTATAAATAAGGACAGTGAGTGTTGATTGCCAACAAATATTGTGCAAAACAGTTGTATTAGGGTCTTGGAATTTGATAAAAATTAATGCTTAGAGCTCCAAAAAATATTCATATGAAGAAATCGGTAGAAACAACGATAACTCAAATTTCTAACTTTCAAATCCAAAAATTGATATTTTATCTCAGGAAAGTGAATGCAATGCAGTTTCGTCTACCGTGCACCTCTATAGGTCCAAAAAACGGACGCTCCATGTCAACATCAAGTCCTTGGAATTTCAAAAGGTTCTAAGACATTTGATGTGAAGAAACAACTTTGCGATAGGGAAAGGCAAACGTTAATTTTTTTCGCAAGGACAGGGTTTATGATGTTCACACATCTTTTACTCATGGTATAAGTACCGAGAAAATACTTCTGATTCGTTAATTTACAAAAAAGAGCGCCTATGTTTCTGTGCTTTTCATGTCATGCGATATCTTCTAAATCAAAGCCCTTGATGTTGAGATGAAGCGTTCGGCGGTAGGATCTTCTTTATTTTTTGGACCTGTAGTTGTCCACAGCCAACGAAACTGGGTGCAACCCATGGATTTGCATTCACTTTCCTGAGATAAAATGTCAAATTTTGGATTGTAAAGGTAGAAATTTGAGTTATCTTTACAATATTTTCTCTGTTTCGGACTCATAAAAAATGAGACTTTTTTGTAATTTTATTGTAGTCTTGAAAATTTTGAACATAATTCAGTATAAAATTTTGACTTTGTAAATTGTTTCTACCGATTTCTTCATATGAATATTTTTTGGAGCTCTAAGCATGAATTTTGATACAATTCCAAGACACTAATACAAATTTTTTGCACAATATTTGTTGGCAATCAACACTCGAGGCCTTTATTCATAATTATAAATAGTTTTTTGTTAAAGTTTACCACATCTGACAAAGGATTTGTGTAAATTATTATGGTGCTTCTATGCTGGTGAACCATTAACACATGCCAATATTTTGAAATTTTTTTCCATTAAGCGAGTAAAACGTATCGTTATAATGCATATGTGAAACATGTTAGGTTTTGAAAATATCAGCTACTATATACTCTACATGTCCACAAAAATGTAATTTACAATTCCCCTCCTATCGTCAGATATAACGGTATTTGTAGGCAAATATTGGTTGGTTCTATTCAGATGAACCGGAGTGTATAATAACAACAAAAACTTAAAAAGCAGCATAACATCCAAAAAAAAATCCCAAAAACAAATATCAGCAGTAAGCAAAACAGAAGTTCAAACATACAGAAAAATACCAACAATGAGAACAAGTGAAACAACAAGAAAAGCATTGCAGACAGAATACAAGTAAACTTGACGGAAAACTGTTTTTGCGGGACATGATGTGAAATTGGGCTTGACATTGAAAGGAAATGGCGATTAATATGAATGAAATTTTTTTACTGTAGTTTTTTCATTACTTCGTCTACATGAAAATATAATTTTGTGCTGGACAAGGAAATTAATAATCGGGAAATGTTATTAAATTTCAATGAAAAAATAATTTTCTGTGGGGGATGAGATGGATGTCTCATGGAAAATTAAAAAGAAAAAGTACTCTAAGTGCTACTAAAGTCAACAAACAGGGGCTTTTTGCAGTTTGAGGCAATAATTGGACTTTATAAAACTTTGTTTTAAGGAAAAGTTAAACTAAATTTCATTACGTTGATGGTATGACAGATTTTTTAAGATATTTTATTAAATAATGGATTTAAATAATTAGGCAAGAATAATTGTATTATGTTAATTAAAAAAATAAAATAAAAATATATGTATAATAATGTTAAGACCTTGATTTTTATTCGCAGAAATAAAAAACAAATTAAAGCCGCATACTCAGAAAATTCAAAAAAAAAAAACGAGCAAACAAGGTGGCGTATGACTAACATCAGCGTTAATGTGTCTGATGTCGTCGCTAATACGACACCATAGCGACAGCTTAATGTGTTTTACGTGGAAGCCAATTTGAGGTGTCTCTAACACAGTGTTCACCAGCAATAACAAATTGAGATTGTGTGTGTTCACACAGACACGGCTCGCGAGCCCAGTGGTGATTAACACTGCTCTAACACAACCTAAAGACAATGTACATACATATATGTATATACATATACAAACAAAATACAGTCGAATAAGGTGAGCATAAAGATCCATTTATTCCACACAAACAAGGGGATCCATTTAGCCACCAAAACAAAGAGACACGTTTAATATTTCTTTTACAAATTTTATAATTATTATTACATAATTTTTTTGGATGAACATGGTGATAAGTATCGTAAAGATTTTTTCTACACCTCGGCAATTGTAGAGCCCTAACTAATTTTATACGTAATTTCAAACATAGTGTGGAGTTCAATACTGCATATGTAAGTTAAAATATTAATTACATTTAGTATGTATTACATTTCTGCGCTTTTAATAAATTCGCTTCTCATCCTGTATCCTATTTATAACATATAGAAGAATATAGAAAAAAGAGAAAGATCAAATCACTAAAGCATTCATTCATATATAGCTTATATAGCCAATGCTTTTCGAAAACATACATTTAGATACATTTATCAGAACAACACATTTTATCAGTCGAAGATGACACTTTCAGGTCTTTTTGTGTGGTCTGGTATATGAACCATGAGTATTAACATTTAACTGAAAAATATATTTTATATAAAAAACAAACTAACAATAAATCTACTAACAATACGAAAAACCTCAATAATCCCCAACAAACGGCCAGTCCTTTGAAGTTCTTTCATACCCTCTTTATCTCCTTTAAATCTATATGCATTATTCGCTAAAATAGTCATTTATTGTCTGAACGACTTATCAGCCTTCGATTGTATTTGTAAAAGAAAGCATCTGGTCGTGTGATTAACACAACAACCAATGTGTATTAAATGTCACTAATACACTCCAACTTTTGATGGCAACTCAATGTATTTCCAAGAGAATCATATCAATTGTAATTTGATTATAGTATGTCTAGTTTATTAACACGAATTGTCTGATTATCAGGAAAATATAGACTGGCTTTTCAATCGAAAGTAAACAACATTATTCAAAATATTCGGCAGTTATTTTCAAAGCAAAACATGTGTCAAATTAATAACAACTTATTTTGAGAAATTTAAATCATGTTGATGAAACTGCGGTTCTACGAAATAAATTGTCAATAACATGATATTATAACGAATGTTTTAAGATGAAACACAATTTAATAGACGTTTTGCTGTATTAAAATAATATCTGATATAATAGTAATCATGATTTTAACCATAACATGTGTAAAATGAACTTTTACGAACAGATCCGATGAAAGAAACTCTATAATTAAATACGAGTTTTAACACAAAACAGTCTCATTGCCTTTGTTTTTATAGCTAGCTCAATAAATTAAATTAATTAAGCATTTTATAAAATATCCCTTCGTGCTAATAAAACAAATTTTAATAAAAAGGTGTTTGTTACTTCATTTTCCTCGTGGACTGAACATATTTTCCTGAGAATAATATAGGCTACATTATGAGGTGCTGTAGCATAAGAAGTCGATGTACCTCTAAAAATGTTTTTTTATGGGAATGCCAAAAAAGCATCCATCTAGCACATAAAAATCCGTAAACTATAGAAAAGTTACCATAATTTCTGGAATTCCGGTCAGTGGCAGCTAAATTGTTGGGAGTTGAACCAAGTAACCATTCGCAGAATTCTGCAAATGATGTGGCCAGCGTTTTGAACTTTTAAAATGTTTATTTCACGATGTTTGACAATATTCACACTGGCAGTTTATTCACATAATCACAAATTCTCGTTGAAAAATATGCTAGAAATAATGCAGTATAGGCAATGAAATGCTCTGAATAGTTGTATGTTACATTTCCCAAATATAACATTACGAAAAATTTAACAGTTTTGGAGATACGTTGTGAAATATATACACATTTTTGTATTTTAAGATATATTATAATATTTGAGGCAATAAATACACTTTTTCGAGTTCATTATTCCTTCACGTATTGTCTTGTTGCTCTTATCAATAAGTTTGCTGCAGAGGTCAAAACATGATTCGTATTGGTTTGAGAGATATAGCCCCGATTTGCTTTAAAAAGTCAATATTTGACCATCTTTAAATGAAGTCAAAAAATCCGATGTGGTTCGGAAAAGAAAGAAAGCTCCAAATAAAAGTTCTGTCTATTAGATCTCTACTTCCATAAAATCAACGACAGAAGTTGTTTGAACACGTTTAGCTAAAAAAAAGTTGCACAGTGTAATTTGTAGTCCCATAGCACTGGCCAACACCACTTTTGTTTCATTTAACCCAAATTTAGTTATTTACAAATCCGGAAACACTTTTTATCAGCAATTTTTTTCGAGATAGATTTTCATTCCCTTTCATCGTCAAAAATATTTCGTGTGTTTGACCCGTGATCTCGTGAATGTACGTGAGGAGAAATATTGAAGACACATATCGGACATTTTAAAAGTATTTTAAATAATTTAAACTAGAAATACGCCATCAGAACAAGCAAAGGGTGCCTCATGATTTCAATGACGCGTTGTAATGAAGTCGAATGGTGCATAACATCTGTGATTTCGGCAAGGGTCTTGGAAATACCACAATAAATTTTAGTTCTGCGTTGGTAAATTTCACATAATTTCGAGCTCAGATCTAAAAATATGCATGAAAGAGGGAAGCTACAAAAATAATTTGGAATCTTTGTAAGCTTATTTTGTACAGAGAATATACAAAAACAAAAAACTTTGAAAAATATAAATAATCGTGAAAATATTCTTATTTAATGTTCGCCTAATTTTATAATGGGTGACGTAGGGTTGGAAGATACCAAGCAACGGTCCTGACCGGTTTTAACATGGCAAAGCCCAGGATTTATCTTGGTCCCTCTTTCATCCCAAGTGGACACTGACCTCCCCGTGGTGTCACCTGGGGAACTGCCTTTAACACCCGTTAAAGGTAGTGAGCTAATATGTGCCGCGCGTTCACCCATAAGAACGTTAAAAACTTGGGTTTGGGCGTCGGGCTAGTAACCCTCCCCTAGAAAAAAAAAACAGCCTACTATGAAAAAACGAAAGAAAAGGAAAACAAACCCCTCTAAAGTTGACGAACCCCGCAAACGTTTTAAGGACCATGATCTGCGAATCTGCACCTGGAATGTTCGAACTCTTTATAGAGAAGGTGCAGTCTTCGCATTGGAAGACGTACTTGAAAAGTACAAGACCGATATTACTGCCATACAGGAAATACCATGGATTGGGAAAGGCGTCACAACAACACCTAAAGGTGACGCACTGTATTATAGCTGCCATGACGTCGGGAGTGTGAAAAAATCGAGATGTACAGGAGCCAGAATGAAGTCCGAAAATTTTACCAAAGAGTCAAGCATCAAACTGATGGCTTTGGTACAGGCACATCCTCCTGTAGAGATCAGCAAGGTAATTTGGTAACTGATACAGATAGTGTACTCAGGATATGGAAAGAACATTTTAGTACCCAATAGCAGCGAAGACGACGAAGATACCACAGTACCAATCCCAGAAGATGGTATTGAATGTATACCGCCCAGCCAAGATGAAGTAAAAACAGCAATAAATCGGCTGAAGAATAATAAGGCAGCAGGAGCCGATGGCTTCCCAGCCGAGCTGTTCAAAACCGGAGGCGACACGTTGATAAGGTGTATTAATCAGATAGTTAGCACCATCTGGCAGGAAGAACGAGTAACCGACGATTGGAACCTGAGTATCCTGTGCCCCGTCCACAAAAAGGGAGATAAGACTGTATGCTCTAACTATAGGGGCATAAGTCTACTCCCTATTGCCTACAAGATTGTGTCAGGGATATTGTGCGAACGACTAAAGCCTATGGTCAACGAGATAATTGGACCATACGAATGCGGCTTTAGACCTGGCAAGTCCACCAGATATTTACCCTGCGGCAAATCCTGGAGAAGACCCAAGAGATGCAGATCGACACCTACACCTTTTTTCGATTATAAAGCAGCTGCTGCGTTCAAAGGTATTCCAAGCCATGTCTGAATTTGGTATCCCCGCAAAGCTCATCCGGCTTTGTAAAATGACTTTAACTGACACGAGATCCTCAGTTAAAATAGGAAAGAACCTCTCCGAAGAGCTTGGTACCAAAAGAGGTTTCAGACAAGGAGACAGCCTTTCGTGTGATCTCTTCAACATCCTGCTGGAAAAGGTTATACGAGAGGCAATCGTCAAAAGAAGTGGCAAAATCTACACCAATAGTCACATGTAGTAACTGAACAAGAAGTAACTGATACCTTTATGAAGGTCGAAGGAGAATCTGCTAAAGTGGGTCTTGCGGTAAACGGTGAGAAGACCAAGTTGATGGTGTCGACGCGCAATGCTTCCATTGAGCTCGGACCGACTGTGGAAGTTGGTTCCTATAATATTGAGGTAGTAAAAGACTTCGTCCACCTCGGCACCTCCGTAAACACAACAAACGACATCAGTTGTGAAATAAAAAGAAGAATTGTATTGGCCAACAGATGCTACTTTAGTTTAAGTAAGCTGTTTAAAAACAAAGCCACATCTCGTATTCCAGAGTGCGAAGCAACAATATAGAGGGGAATGGGGATATTTTCTTAGTTCGGCCTATGGAACAAATGTTCTGTAATGGGCCAGCTAAATAAGTACTCGTAAGTAAGTAATTTTAACTAATTTCTCGTTTAATTAATTCTCGAGCTTACTAACCGATGATTTTTATACCCTCAGCCTTTAGGCTAAGGAGGGTATATACACTTTGATACGATGAAAATGTGCCTCATCGAAATAATGGTTTAGACCCCAAGTATGTTTGGACGAAATGTGTTTCAGACAATTTGGAGTCGATCTAGCCATGTCCGTCCGTCTGTCTGTCTGTCCTGCTGGCTGGAGCGCACAATAACTCTCGAACGGATGAACCGATTCGGTTCAAATTTTGGCTTTCGTAATATTTTGCCCAAACTTAGTTTAAGTTCGAAGATGAGCTACATCGGTCCACTCCTTCCGGTACCTCCCCCACAAAAGTTCGAAAGTGTTCGGAAAGTTTTTGCGCACGATAACTCTTGAAGGGAGTGACCGATTTGGTCCATACTTTGTATAGCGTAAACTTTCTACCAGAGTTATATGAGGTTTTAATATGGTCTCAATAGGTCCACTCCTTCGGGTGCCTCCCACACAAAATTTCGGAAAAGTTCAGTTTAGGGCCATCTCTCGAATCGCTTTTTTTTTTGTTTTAGCAACTAGTATTCACTGCCCTCCATACGACGGTACAAGTTTCATCAGGGGCATGTCAATACTTTCTGAGAAAATATCATGAAAGTTGCAAAAAACCCCTATGACACCGTGTGAGGTGTTTGGAGCGCAAGATAACTCTCAAACGGATCTGCCGATTCCGTCCAAAATACGGGCTTAGTAATATTTTGTCCAAACATAGTTTAAGTTTGAAGATAAGCCATATCGGTCCACTCCTTCAGGAGTTCAAAAATGTTCGGAAAAATTGTTCGTACGGTACCTCTTGAAGGGAGTGGCCGAATTGGTCTATATTTTACACATCCTAATATATCTACCAGGTATAGATCAGGTTCAAATATGGACTATATTTGTCCACTCCATCCGGTACCTCCCACACAAAATATCGGATAAGTTCACTTTAAGGCATAATATGGAATCACTTTGATTTTTGTTGAAGCAACTTGCATTCGCTGCCTCAATTACGATGGCAAAATTTTTTTAGTGGCAAGTTTATACTTCTTGAGCAAACAGCCCAAAGAGTGTTAAAACCCCCTATGGTACCATATGTTGTGGCTGGCGATCCACTTCCATAACGGTCAATGTCGATCCATTCCTTTTAGTATCTCTTCCGCAAAACTTTTGATCTTTAATCCTAATCAAAATGTTTGTCGGTTCAAACGCCCAACATTTTAAAACCCCCTAAATACATACGTATTTTGGAAAAAAATTGTTTCACACAGGCTGAGGGTATATCTCTGTCGGCAAAGCCGACTGATACTTTTTTTACTTGTTGCAAGTAATTTTTTTATTTAAAGTTAGTTGAGTCAGGGATATTGCAAACGGTATTGAGTTATGTCCTGTAACGGTATTTTTAAACATATTGCAACAAAAACACCTGATAACGAATGGTAACCGTCCCAACTTTAAATAAATATCGTCAATCTATCATTATGTAAATTTTACTTCTTTTCTTAGATGAATTCCATATAAATTTGTTACGGCTTACAACGAATAGAAATAACATCAAACCAACCATATAACATTAATAATATTGAGTATATGGTTTCCTTTTATAAACTTTTGTATCTGTGGCAGAGTTGCTACCTTATCTAAACAATGATGTTATTATAAAAATAAATCTTTTATCAGGTAGGGGATTCACCATGATTTTCATATTAAGTAATATATGTACATACATATATACATATGTATATGATTCCATATAAAACAATAAGATACGGCAAATAAATCCTAGAACATTTTAATAATATTAAATGTTTAATCCCATATATTTCCATTCACCCATTGAATACAATACCAGACCACAAAAGTGTGGTATTATTCGCCTGGCAACAATCATATCTCACCGGCATACATAAAACATGACACATTTACAAGTGTGTTGGTGGTGGTATTCTTAAAGAAATTAGTAAAACCCAAGACCTTTTTCGGAAAAAATATATGCCACTATAATTTGCAAACAGCCCTCAGAGTTGAATCAAACAAATGTTGTAAATTTCCCTTGTAATCCTAGACTGCTTCTTCTTATAAGACGGTGTGTGAGTGTTGTGTATAGGGAAAACAAATAAAAAACAATAATAAAACAATTTAATCACCTTTAGTTGCTGAATATTGTGTTTTTCTCTTTTGGCAAACGTATAGATGCTATTGACAGCGTTTTCTTATCGCAAAAATGTCTTGGCTTTACGGGGAGATTCGTTCTATTGTTGTGCTGGGGTTTCGCAATGTTCTCGGTGCGTTGGTCTGCAGCGTATGTGCTATGCCAGAACAGAGTTTAATGGAATTTAATATTTTCTTTTCACTTCACAGCATGTTTGTGATAGGTTGAAAGAAAGAGGGCACACCGGTAATGGTTGTTTTCAAATACCTTCTTTTGTATGTTTTGCTTGTTTGTTTGTCGCTTTTTATGTAACATTGAATGGTAACAATAAAATTGTTTCCTTTTTAACTATTTTCAGTGTTAAAACGTTCTCCTTCGTTTAGTATTTTGTTGCTTTTTATTTCTTCCTTAAAAAGGTATCGTTACAAGATTTTTTTGTTTCTTGCCTTAACACAGTTTGTAAAATTGATACATTTTGTTTGTTGATATGCTTTTTTATGTTTGACCATGGCCATAACCATCATCAGGGAAAACCAAAAAGCCCCAAAGGGAATCAAGCATTAAATTACGTGGAAATCAATTAAAACAACACTCCAGGCGATTAAGGGATTCAAGTTACAAAACAGCAATCTTAATTTAGGGAAATTGAATAATTTTTTTTTATTTTTTATGGTTTTTATGCACTTTAATAAACAATTTGTTTTATTTTTACAATTTCGTTTTAGCTAATAATCTTCTTTTTATAAATATTCAATTGAAATTTTGAATTTCATGTTATTTATTTTTATTTATTTATTTTTTTTTTTTTTTGTAAATTCGTTAACAATTTGTTTTCTTTATATTTGGCGCTCGCCCGACTTTGCATTTATCCGTTAACACTTGTGTATCGTTTGAATGTTAGTTAGGGACTATTTTTGTGTTGTATCACTTCAAATATTGAATATCTTATCACAGTGTGCCCGTTACGCCTCTGCACAAAACCATCCCCTCTAGTCCAACCATTATTGTGTAAGGTCTGTTAAATCAGCTGTTTCTTGTTTGCTGCGCTGGTATAGCATGATGGAACATCAAACATGTTGCATGTATTGCCCAAACGTTGAAAGCATATTTTTTAAATATATAGGCATTTATTTTTTCTGAATTTACTATTAGTCAAGTTTGATGGTGTGTGTCTGTATGCTGAAGAATTTGTTTGTATTCGTGTCTACCATGAAATTGCTTTAAATTGTCATAAATCACTTTCACTGTCCTCCTCTGTCTGTTCATTGTTTTGGTTTTTCCTTTTCCACCATCTCCTTTTCGCCATCTTGACCGGAAAAAAATGTGTGGAAACTTGAATTTAAGTTGAATTGTTAATTGTTTGTTTGACTTTTGTTTGTTGCTGTTTCTCTTGTTGTGGTTGCCGGTAGTACGAGTACATGTTATTTGGTTTAGCACAAAGGTAATTGAAGGTAAATTGAATTAAATATTGTGTCATGTCAATATTAACCTAAATTGATTTGCTCGTTAAATATTGATGTATTTATATTTATTGACATCTTCGAAGGGGGAGGAAGGGGAATGGTCAACATTTTATTTTTGTTAACAGATAATTGACCTGAAGAGACTAAATTATATTTTACGGCTTTGTATTCTCTTCGTAGATAAAGCGGTTAGAGATTTTATCAAATCATTATACCCTCAGCATTTACGCTAACTAGGGTATATACAGTAGGGTTATGACTTTTTACAACCTCATATCCCTGTATCACAGCGTGATGAGTTTCTACATAAGATTATATAAATATTAATTATAAGGTGATTCGATGAAAAACCTCACGCACAAAATAAATTTAAAATTTGAATTTATGAGAATTATGGACAGTTTTGTGAAGTCACTGTAGCAGATATATAATTGAAAAAAAAAAAAACTTTAGAGATAACCTAACTGAAATAGCATGTGTTTCTCACTATTTTTTTTTTAATTTTGAGAATCATAAAAATGTCGTAAATGCTTTTTTAAAATATAAATTTTTTACAAAAAAAAAAATCAAATTTTGTCGGTGCATGACCTTCTTCAATATGCGAATAAACTAAACCTTATTTTAGTTATTAGAAGGCTTACGTTTATTTATTTGTGGAACAGGAAATAATTCTTGACAATTTTTTTTATTTCATAAATTTTTTCAAGAAAAATATATTTTTTAAATTGATTTATTAGCGAACTTTTTTATATTTCAATGGAATAAACGTTAGTTTAGTGATTAATAGGGAAAAGTTTATTCATCCGTGCTACAGGAAATCATTTTTGAGAACAAATTTCGAAAATTCATTCAACGAAATAATGGTTTTAGATCCCAAATATGTTTGGACGAAATCCGTTTCAAACAATTTGGAGTTGATTTAGCAATGTCCGTCCGTCTGTCTGTCTGTCTGACTGGACCCAGCAAAATTTGAAGGAAGGGGTTCCATGCGATGACGTGATTTCATGGCATCTTTTGCATTGGTTCAAACGAAGTCGTGAAAGATCCGATCTTTTCATCAGCATTTGAACCCTGCAAAGGAAGTCGTGAAAGATCCGATCTTTTCATCAGCATTTGAACCCATTCCATCGATCCAAGCGAGATGAATTTTGTGCTTTTATTTATACACATTTTTCTAAATATATAAGATTAATTAGTTACAATAGGCTTGATGTTGTCAGAGACTCGAAATTACAACCAACTTTGTTAAAACTCTCGTCTTAATGATAATGTCATTGCAAAGGGTTGGTGAAAATGGCATGCCAAAGCATTGGTGATAATGACATGCTTTGGCTCCAAAAATGAATAGCATCTTTTGGGGTCCACGCTCATATAAAATTCATCGATGAAGATGCTAAAAAATGACCAACGTATTTGGTAAATATTTTGCACATCGCAATATTTCTACCAGACATAGATCAAGTTCGCACATGGACTATATCGGTCTACTCCTTCGGGTACCTCCCACAAAAAATTCCGGAAAAGTGCGGTTTAAGTCCATACTTTCTGAGAAAATGATCAGAAAGCTCTAAAAAAGCCCCGCTATTGCACCATGTGAAGTGGATGGAGCGCACGAACAGATAAACCGATTCGGTCCAAAATATGGCAGTCATAATATTTTACCCGAAATTAATTCACCCACTCCCTTGGGTACCTCCCCCACAAAAGTTCAAAATTTTTTTTCTAAAATTGTACGCAGACCCATTTGGCCCATACTTTGCACATCGTAATATTTCTACAGACCTAGATACAGTTGAAATATGGAATATATGTGTCAACTGCTTCGGGTACCTCCCACACAAAATTTCGGAAATGTGTTGTTTAGGACCACATCGTAATATTTCTACAGACCTAGATAGAGTTGGAATATGGAATATACCAACTCTATCTAGACTAGATGGAAATCTAAGATGGTGCTTAAAGGTACACTCCTTTTGGTATGTCCCACACAGAAGCTCGAAAATATTTATTAAAGGGGTACGCGCGATTTCTTTAATCGGAGCAAACAATTTGGTCCAAACATTGGATCTCGAAATATTTCGTCCAAACTTAATTTATGTTCAAAATTTTTGTTTATGTGCGGTTAAGTGTCAGTCAGAGGATCCTGTGTGCTTTAATCCAAATCCATATTTTTTCAGCAAGTACATTCCCATTTTGGAAAAACTTGTTTCAATTCACAAAGGCTGAGGGTATATCTCTGTCGACAAGGCCGAATGATACTTTTTTACTTTTTTGTTTTCATCACAACTTACAACTTTGACGAGCAAAGTAACCTCTCAGACCATTTAAAGTGGATGTAGTCCTGTCTGTCTGAATGTCAGACTGGTCCCCATGATGACTATCTTTGCATAACGTAATACTTTCTCCAAACTTGCAGATCAAATTCGAATATTTGTCCACTCCTTGCACTTCCGAGTCTGTTGTGGTCTTAGCCGCCTCCACGACTTCTTCCATAGTTTGGAATGCCAGAACACCAACTTCGTCGTCGCCGCAATACGATACACCTGCGCAGTCACATTAGCAACAACGCAGCATCTAACAGCACATAATGTTGAGCGCCCGGGGAGGAGAAGCCGAATGACGTGCCTTTGCCTTCTTGCAATATGAGTATACCGCCGATGAACAGTGGTGACCTGGGTTATACGCTGATATTAGTTTGCTTTTGGAGGACAATAACCGCCTGGTGCTAGGGGAGAGCATGTTGATGGTTCTCCATTTTCCAAGGTTAACGAAGACGCTCTCGTCTCAGTTAACAGATCACTTTATTTCATAAACTCAAACCTTCGTACTTTACTAAACCATGGAAAAGCTAAAATAGTAAAGTTCAGATCTCCAGGTAGCTAAAAAAGTTTTCCTTGACATCAGCACAGATTCAGCCGCACGCTAAATATCTGCTAGTCGAATACCCGAAATTCTAAGAAATTTCTAGTACGAAGTTTGAACTCTAAAGAGTTGGGGATCTTACTTCTACAGTCAACTGGCTAATAGGCGAGAATAAGCGGAAAAGGTGGCTAGAATGAAGTAATTTGTGGGGAAAAGTTAACTTACTGTCGAATACGGGAAAGAAGGATAATAGAACGGCTGTTACTTGCTAAGGTGTGACTTTGACAGACTCGAACAGGTGTTCCTGCCATTTGAAACGGCACTATAGTACCATAGAATTGTCTCATGTGGGATGTTTATGGAACTATTATTATTATTATAAGATTGATAAGAACCTTTTCAGCCGAGAAAGTACTTCCAAAATTTACGAAGAAGGATGTTTCAGATGTCATCTGAAACGCAAAATTATCCAAAGCTTTAAGCCCACGTTTAACTTCAATGGCCATGCTTATGCAGTGGTTGAGAATTTGACAAGTGTCCTCAATTTATCGTTAGCCACACATATTGTACAAGAAGTTTGGAAAGTTGAAAGGATGTCCCGCTACTGAAGCCAGGCATGGATACTAGGAAAATCGAATCGTACAGGCTGCCAGTTGTATAGATTTTGGACTTACTACCCCTCCCCTTGAGGAGAAACTCTTTCCCGATTGTCCAACATCAGTATGGATTTCGGGAAATGCATAGTACCACAACAGCATAATATACAATATATTACATATCAATAGACGACTGATCCACAGCAGGCCGTACGACCGAACAGTAATGGTGGCTTTTGGCCTTTTGTAGGCCTACGATACCGTTCGATTCTCTACAACCATGTTTAGAACGTTAGATAATCACCAATATGTGTAGATGCCAGTCGTTTTGGTAATCATTGTGTTCCAAGGCGGAGTGATATCTACGAATCTGTTCAACATCAATCCGTCGCTTAATTTGTTGTCATACCCTTATGCTCCCTCTGAACATAGTTTTCGATGGTGCCTGATTCTGACCATTTATATAATATATAATAACTAGCAAAGTGCCCGCTACTTCGTATGCGTTAAATATACAAAACAAATAAACAATATATAATATAGAATGGTGGAAACATTTTGTGTACTAATACGTACCACTTTAGTTCGATTTTCATCACGCCTACACATCAAGAGCAATCCACATTTTTTGAGATATTTTAATTGAGGTTCTCAGCGCAAATACGGCCTAACCCAACAACCGCCATCCTCATTTCCAGCTCTATCCCAGCAAAATTTGACGGAAGGGGTTCTTTGCGATGACGTGATTTCATGTCATATTTTGCATTGGTTCAAAGGAAGTCGTGAAAGATCCGATCTTTTCATTAGGATTTGAACCAATGCAAAGGAAGTCGTGAAAGATCCGATCTTTTCATCAGCATTTGTACCCATTCCATCGATCCAATAGAGATGATGTTTGTGTTTTTATTTACACATCTGTTTATTTTCATTTTGGTATGTTCCAGTACTGCAAAAATCTACTAATTTTTACTATTTTTTCCGATAACATAAAGGAAAAATTGTTATCGTGGTAAAAATAAGTAGATTCTTGCAGTTTCTGGAACAGACCAAAGTTGTTAGAACTGTCGTCATGATGTTGTCTCACATTTCCTGCATATCAAAAAACTAAAGCGCCCCATACACTATCAAATTTTGATGTCAACATTTGTAGTAGTATGTGTAAATTTTTCAAAATATGAGAATGTGTGTGTGAATTTTATGGATTGAGGAAAATCAAAATAGTTTTGATTTTCAAAATGAAACCCAATCAATCCGATGAATATGGTTTATTTTCAAATTGCCAAAAAGCAATTCTGGTAAAAAAGAACATTGTGTTTGTGAAGAAATAAAAAAAATTTAAGTTCATTAATTTTTAGAGGAAAATATAAAGATTTCGATTGCAGATTGTAGGCTGATTGAATGCATTGCTACACACTTATCAAGCACACACGTACGTAAGGGGTTCATCGGCTTGGCAATCAAATTTGATAGTCTATGCCATGCTTAAAACTTCTAAACAATTGGTATTATATGAAGTCCCAACCATCGAGCTAAAAATAGAATCGGACTGCACACATTGCTATTTTAAAAGTTCCCTTGTCTGTTCTAAATCTGACATAGAATGAAATCAATCAAATCTCGCTTCTTGGAATTTGAAAAAAAAAGTCCGAAACGAAAAGGAACAAGAATCTGAAAATAAAGAAGAAACTACTTTTGGAAAGAAACAATTAAAAATAAATTAATTAAGCATAAATGGTATTTTCCATAAAAAGTCTCTCCTCCCCGTTCGTTACATTTTGTTCTTAGAGATCCCTAAAGCAAGCCGGGTTGTAGATCCCTACATATTTCCGTCACTAAACAAAAGAGTATAAATTACCAAAATGTTGTTATAAAATAACAAAATTATAAAATAAAAGTAATTTACGAAATAAAAATACTTAAAGGAGTGCATTTGGAAATCTGAACTGGTGATGGGAAGATAATTGAAAAAACCTTTTGTAAGATGAAAGAATATCAGTTGCGGAGAACGGAGGAAGTAATCTTTTGCGTTGCAGCGGTGGTGATTACATTGCAATTTTGGATGTAAACTTTTGAAAAACTAAACTGATAAATTAATTGTAGCTATTTCATGAATTCGTTTGAATTAATAAAGAGTTTTGTTTTTCATGAAAACCATATTTCAATACAGCATTTCCATTTTCCAAACAAGACATGAAAATTTCATGCCAAGGGGTTGGTGAAAATGACATGCCAAAGCATTGGTTAAAATGACATGTCAAAGCATGGGTGAAAATGACGTGTCAAAGCATTGGTGAAAATGACATGTCAAATCATTGGTGGAAATGACATGCCAAAGCATTGGTGGAAATGACATGTCAACGCATTGCTTAAAATGACATGCTTAGGATCCAGAAAAGATCGTCATCTTTTGGGGTCCACGCTCATATAAAATTCATCGATGAAGATGCTAAAAAGATGACATGCTAGATCACTTGCACCCATGATTGAATGTCATCTTTGGCATCGAACATTTTGCTGGGATCTGTTCCCCTAAAACCAATTATAGAACTATTAAGTACTTTACATGTAAATACATAAATACGAACCTCCTCCTATTATTTCAAAATTCCCTTTACACAATAACAAATTGTACCAAATCCTGTGCCATTGACAACCTTTCGTATATTTATGGCACATATTTCTTAAATCGGACGTTATAAGCAAATGATAACAGTAATCTTAATTCCAAATCTCACGAATCCAGATCTATCCGTTCATCCAATACAAAATTGTACCATACATGGAACCATTTCGTGCCTTTAAGTGTACCTAATTCCACATTTTAGGATTCGAGCGCTATAATTTCACCCAAATCCTAATTGTACAAAATGTAGTACTTTTTGTAAGCATAAGTACGCAATTCCAAAACTAAGTACGCATTTCCAAAACTAACCCCAACAGTAATATTAACTCCAAAATTCAAGATTCCAGCTCTAACCGTTCGCTCAAATCCAAGTTGTGCCAAATATACTACCGTTTAGTACTTTTCGTACATATAAGTACGAATTTCAAAACCTTCCTCAATCCTACATCCCAACAGTAATCTTAATTCCAAACTTCAAGATTCCAGCTCTAGCCGTTCGCTCAAATCCAAATTGAACCAAATTTAGTACTTTTCGTACTCATAAGTACGAATTTCCAAAACTTCTTTCATATCTCAATCCTACACTCCAACAGTAATATTAATTCCAAATTTCTTGATTCCAGCTCTACCCGTTCGCTCAAATCCAAGTTGTACCAAATTAAGTACCGTTTAGTAGTTTTCGTACATATAAGTACGAATTTCCAAAACTTCCTCAATCCTACACCCCAACAGTAATCTTAATTCCAAACTTCAAGATTCCAGCTCTAGCCGTTCGCTTAAATCCAAATTGTACCAAATTTAGTACTTTTCGTACTCATAAGTACGAATTTCAAAAACTACTTCCATATCTCAATGCTACACTCCTACAGTAATCTTAATTCCAAATTTCTTGATTCCAACTCTATCCATTCGCTTAAATCCAAATTTAGTACAATTTAGTAATTTTCCTACCCATAACTAAAAATTTCCAAAATTTTATCAATCCTACAATTCAACAGGTATTTTAATTCCAAAGTTGAGGATGGCAGCTACATCAGATCACCGAAATCCAAATTGTACCAAATTTAGTACCATTAAGTACTTTTCGTACCCATAAGTACAAATTTTCAAAACTACCACAGTGCTATGTTCAAATAATAAGCTTAATTCCGAATTTCTGGATTCCAGATATATTCGATAACTCAAATCCAAATTTGGTACCATTTAGTACTATTCGTATCCATAGTACGAATTTCTAAACCTACCTCTATCAACACTCCAACATCAATTTTAATTCCGAATTTCACGATTCCAAATGTATCCTATCACTGAAATCCAAATTGTACCAAATTTAGTACTATTTAGTACTTTTCCTACCCATAACTACAAATTTCCAAAACTTTATCAATCCTACACTCTAACAGTACTCCTTATTCCAAATCTCGGGTTTCCAGCTATATCCGTTCACCAAAATGCAAACTGTACCAAATTTGGTACCATTTAGTACTTTCGTACCCATGAGTACGAATTTCTACAACTACCTCAATCGTACACGCCAACAGTAATCTTAATTCCAAATTTCGGGATTACAGCTGCATCCGATCACAGTAGTCCAAATTGTACCAAATTTGATACCATTTAGTACTTTTCGTATCCAAAGTAAGAATTTGCAAACCTCCCTCTTTCAACACTCCAACAGCAATTTTAATTCCGAATTTCACGATTCCAAATGTATCCCATCATTGAAATCTAAATTGTACCAAATTTAGTACTTTTCCTACCCATAACTAAAAATTTCCAAAACTTTATCAATCCTACACTCCAATAGTACTCCTTATTCCAAATCTCGGAATTTCAGCTATATCCGTTCACCCAAATCCAAATTGTAACAAATTTGGTACTATTTAGTACTATTAGTACCCAAGAGTACGAATAACCACAACTACCTCAATCCTACACGCCAACAGTAATCTTAATTCCAAATTTCAGAATTACAGCTGCATCAGATTACCGTAATCAAAATTGTACCAAATTTAATACAATTTAGTACTTTTTTCCCATAGGTCCGAATTTCCAAACCTACCTCTATCCAGCACTCCAAAAGTAATCTTAATTTCGAATTTGAGGATTCCAAATGTATCTGATCACCCAAATCCAAATTGTACCAAATTTGGTACCATTTAGTACTTTTCGTTGCCATAAGTACGAATTTCCAAAAGTATCCCAATCCCACACTCCAATAGTAATCTTAATTCCAAATTTCACTATTCCAGCTCTATCCGATCACTTAAATTCATATTGTACCAAATTTGGTACCATTTAGTACTTTTCGTACGCAAAAGTACGAATTTCCAAAATACCTCTATCCTACACCCCGACTGTTATCCTAATTCTAAATTTCAGGATTCCAGCTGCATCCGTTCCCCCAAATCCAAATTGTACCTTATTTGGTACTATTTAGTACCTTTCGTACCTATATGTACGAATTTCGAAAACTACCTCCATATCTCAAACCTATGCTCCAACAGTAATAGTAATTCCAAATTTCAGAATTCCAACTTTATCGGTTCGCCCAAATTCAAATTGTACCAAATTTAGTACCATTTAGTACTATTCGCACACATGAGTACCTTTATCAACTCATCTTCTAAACCTTGATTTTCATTCCAAATTTCAAGATTTTAGCTCTATCCGTTCACGTAATACCAAATAGTACTAAATTTAGTAACTTTTAGTACTTTTAGTACAGTTCTAGTTCGAATTTCCAAAAATCCAGCCTTATCTGACACCTTCGGACCAAGAGTGACCCTCACCCAAAATTTCAAGATTCTAGCTTTAGCCGTTTAGTCTGGGCGTTGATTATCAGTCAGTCAGTCAGTGAGTCATCATTACTGAACTCTTTTATAAGTATAGACAAGTAAGAAAAGTCTATAGTCGGACGGAGCCGACTATGGGATACCCTATACCACTATCCCTGGACAATCGCTCTCCACGGAACTTCTTTTCAATGAAAATTTAATTATCAAATATCAGAGATGTAATGTATAATAATTATGACCAAAACCAAAAAGTTATCTAGCATGACAAAGACATTTTTGTAGCAGGCAAGCAAAATTTAGTTCACACAAACTAAAATGTAATGAAACCCACTTATGTAGTACTATTACTTCCGTTGTTTAACCGCTACGTTATTGAAATTTTCACCAATTTCACACAAAAGTTTCAGTCCATTTAACCCGCTAAGTATTATCTGATCTTCACGTTGGTTTGTACGCTCCTTCTTCATCATAAACTCAAACTTTGTTTAAAATTTTGCGGGTTATTATTCTGACCTACAGAGCCGCTACAAAATCGGTTAAAATTTTGTTTTTGGTCCATTTCACGATCATCAGCAAAAACTAATCATTTCTATTCTGGTCCGAAAATTCGTTACAATCGTTCTATAATTGCGGCCTTAAGCTTGTTTACAATTTTTAATGGACGGACACACATCGCTAAATCGCTTTATCTCATGGAGATATGAATTTTGGCATACCAAATAAGGGGACTAGGACGAATATTTCGTGGTGTTACATAAACTTTTGGAGAGACAATATGTAGCATGGGATAAAAATGTGGTTCTCTACACAGAACCCATTATATATTAGGCAGTAAGCCCGTTATCTAGCAAACATTTTATTGCAATTGACATCAGAGGAAAGGTCAGTATTTTTTTCCATATGTAGGCTACTTTGCGAAATATATATGACCTCAAGGAATTAAAATATCGACGAAAAATAAAATTTTTATATTTTTCATACAAAAATAATAGTCCATTGCACCCGCTAAAGAATATCAGATCATCATTCAAAATTGTGGGCATCTTTTTCGACCTATACTCTTACCCGGTGCAAAATTTCGTGACTATTGATGTATAATTGCGACTTCTAGCGAGTTTATTATTACACTACAAACAAATAACGGAATATATTAGGCTGTAACTCTGTTATCTGATCATACACACCAACATAATTGACATCAATTGAAAGGTCAAGCGTTCAACTTTTAAGTATATCTAACTTGTCCGGAATGTCACTTCCAGGAATTAAGATATAAGCTGTATATTAAAAATTTTCACAATTTTCACACAAAAGTTTTGGTCCATTTAACCCTCTAAATATTATCCGATCGCCATCTCAAATTGCAAGCTTCTCCTTTGTGATATACTCTTACCTTATTTAAAATTACGCGTTGATCAGACTATTATTGAGACCTACAGAGCCGCTAGAAAATTGGATAAATATTATGTTTTTGGTCCATTTCACCCGCTAAATATTTCACGATCATCACCAATAAGAATAGGGATCTATTCTGATCTGAACCCGACCTCCATACAAAATTTCGTGACGATCGGTCCATAATTGCGGCCTGGAGCGTGTTTACAATTTATAATGGACAGACGGACGGACGGACGGGCACACATCTCAAAATCGCTTTATCTCGTCGAGATATGAAGATTGGTATACCACATTGGGGGTCTCCGACGAATATTTCGCGGTGTTACATGAATTTTTACCAAAACAAACTTATAATACCCTTTTCCACATTGTGGTATAGGGTATAATAATAGTTCCACAAACATGCCGGAAGGGACAAGGGATACTTATACCATACCAATGAGTGCACCCCGATTCACATTAGCTCAATGATATGGGACCTACATTTTATCGCCGAGTCCGAACGGCGTGTCATAAGAAGAAGTTTTACATGGCTGAAATACTCAGGAAATGTCGCCAACATTACTGAGGGGTATTCTGCCATTGTTGAAAAATGTTTGATGTTGCCTGGCTGGCGAATCGAACTTACGACGTTCAGGGTGCAAGTCGGGTGCGCATACGATTGCAACACGCTGGCATTCACTTACTACTCAAAATATTGGGTGTAATGTTCAATAGCATGCTGAAGTTGTCGTCCCATAACCCACTCCTATTTGCGACAAGATCAGAAGTAGAAACAAGGTTCTTAAATCGCTGACAGGCAGCATTGGCGGTGCTGACAAAAAAAAAACAATGTTTAACGTTTATAAAGCAATGGACCGACCTGTGGTAAGCTGTGCGGCGCAAAGTGTGGTATGCCAATGTTAGCGCTACGCAATAAAAGAATATTCAAACCTGGCATAATACCTCCCTAAAGACTGCAAAAGGGTGCTACTCTTGACACCAGTGGGCATGTTTATGATAACAACATGCTATCGATTCAGTACTTACTAAGGTGTTATCGCCACGAGCATCCCTGTCACAATCTTGTGACTTCCCCACCCAGGAAGGTCAGGAGAGATCTTCATGATTTAGAGAGAGAGGTCTAAAGTACAAACGGGAATTTCTAAATCCACGAGCAAATGCTGGGATAGTTTCCACACTGATAAGGTTGCACTGCCTTAAAGGTATAGTAAAAAGAACGCCAGCTGCCAAAGCAATCACCAGTGGTTTTACCTCAATTAAGATCCTGACGGTGCAGCTGCCTCAATCCGTATTGGACCGGAATTAACAGCACCATACCCAATATATACCGCACGATACGCTGTATCTCTTTAACTGCCCGGATAAACGATTACTGCGATTTTCATACGCACAGTTTGCATAGTTTCATTACTCGTCACTTGGATCCATCTTATAAAAGTCTTTTGAAGCACCGCATTCTATTTTTTTAAATTTCTTGCACTCCCATTTTTGGCGCCAAGCGTTCATGCAATATCAAATGTTAGTTGGTGAAATAAATTCCCAATGATGCCTCTATCTCACGGTTCATAACATGGAGATCTTGCATTATCCGTTCACGCACAGCTTAATTTTGTCTGGCACAAAGACCGTTTTTGGACGACCCTCACGAACTTCGGTTTTTTGGGCGACTGTCGGCCACGATCAATTCATTAAACCAGTGTTTCATAGTGCTATAGGATGGCCCTTCATCGAAAGATTTAATTTGATCGATCCATTCTTTGCGTGATTATCCACGACGAAAGTTGTGGATATCTATCGTTCACGAGTAAATTCACTTTTTTTGCAAAGTAATTTTTTCAAGTCACTATAAACAACACAACACATGGTCGTATGTGAAACTGTTCTGAGTACGTTTAGGCTTACAACTGTAAAAATTTCCACAAAAAAATGTTAAATGACGCCTGGCGACACTGCGTGTTGCCTAGGCCAGAAGGTTTTTTAGTGACCCTCGTACAAACAAACATATTTGCGTTGCTACAAAAACAACTTGAGCATGATAAATAGACGAATTTAGTAATCGATTTGGCCGAAACTTTGTATGTCGTAAAATATCTTCCAAATATAAAAGAAGAAGGTCTATATTGGACAACACATTCGGGTACCTCCCCACAAAAGGTCAAAATTGTCGCCAGTGCGTTCGAGGATTGTTGTGAAATTTTCATCTAATGTGTTCCGTGCGATATTGATTACAACGATATGATTTTCTCAATTGGCAAGGCCATGGTTTCTGACATAATGATGCAAAAAATTTAAAAAGTTATACGATGACCCACTTAAATGACCGGTGGGCACCATAACAAAGGAATAAGTGACTGACATTGTTCCAAACTTTGCACACCGCAGTATTTCTCTCAAATTTGAAACATATTCAAATATGGACTATATTGGACAGATGTTTCTGGTACCTCCCTCACAAAAGTTCCAGATTTTCCCTTATGTGTTGCCTTACTGATGTTCGAAGAGTTTTTTTAAAGTATTTGTTGTGATTCAATTTACGAGGATATTGTATTGTATTGTTGGAAAATTACCCAAAAGTTTTAAAAACTCCTATGGTGACGAACTTAAGTGAATGATTGAACAAACACTATTGAAAGAAATTTTCTCCCAAATCCAGTTCGAAGATGTACTACGTAGGTCTATTCCCCCTCTCCAAAACTTCAACACGTTTGACCTGTAAGTTAACCGTCATTTCTCGAATCGTGTTTAATAGCGGAAAACCCCGCCCATGTGGTACATTTGTTATACCTATGGCCAAAATGCCCTCTATTTGTAATAAATCAACAACCGGTTTTTCAATTATCATTGATCAATTAAATTTTACAATTCGTTCAATTTAAAAACATTAAAATATTAATTTTTCCTTGTTTTTTTTTTAATGAAAACAAAGTTTTGATTATCCCTGAATCATCCACATTCATCATGTATCTTTAATTGTCCATGATACAAATGTTTCCGAATAACTTATTCATTCCTACCTTTTTTCCTGTTACGTAAATATTTCCGTTGCACCTGATTACATGTTTTCTTCTCTCTGCTTAAAGATAAATGCTTATTTTTCTGAGAAGTGTTTTACATACTTGATGCAAACATTTACACGTATAATCTTTATACAAATTCCAATGAATTTGACATTTAGTAATCACATTGAAATTGGCAACACACTGGCCTTTCAATAATGATGCCCACTATCCAAGCCATACCAACTCGTCGTCCATCATATTTGTGGATAATTAAATGCGGATTTTAATTGTTATCCGATACACATGCCGAAAAAATTGTTTTCCGAAAATATTTTCTGTACATTGGTGGTGGTGTTGGTGGGCAAAACAATAACAAGAATATTCATTCCAATTAAGAATGCAAAAACTTTGCGAATCATATCCACCCCGGACTTCCATAATCCAATACAATTAACATATATTTATTTAGACATTGTTTTCGTTTCGATGTGGAAAGGAAAATAAACAAATTCATATTTTATGCACACAATGGACGAACACCTGTCCCCCGTCCACCGGCTAACCATTAGTGGCGCGCCATCATCCATGGACGTCAATTTGAAAATATTTGCTTTGTAAGCAATTAGAGTAGCGAAAAAAGCAATTCTTCTCATCACATCACACTTTCGAATCTTTTTGAGCTACTACCTGACCAGGTAACGATGCAAAAACCAAAAAACTAGAAAATCAAACAAAAACCGCGAGCTGATAGATTTATTGGCATTTAAATAGATTTACTGGAAGTGTTGATTTTTTTCTTCTCGCATTTTTGGTTGGCGTCGTTAAGCGAATATGTTTGATTTCTTTATCCTGTAATTTGTTTTGATGGAGCTGATGGAGAAGAATAACAACAACCAGTTCTATGAAAACAAACATTTAAAAATCCAAATACACCATAGCATAAGACGAAAACCAACAAAAATGGTAATTTATTAAAGAGCGATGTTCCCCTTAATTGTTCGTTTTTGAGGTCAATAGTTCAGTTGATTGAACAAAATTTTTAATTTTGATATGTGCTTTAGAATCCAAATATCATTGAAAATTGTATGAAGTTTATAAATATTGCGGGCTACATCATTACACTACAAAATGAAACATTTTATTGATGGCGATGGCACAAATATTTGATTTTATTTTGGAAAAAACATTTTTCATTTCCATAGGTCAGTCAATTGATAATGGAATTTTCAGTATTGGATAGAATGTTTATTTTGACATGTCATCATGGGATATGGCTTAATGAAATTTTCATGACATTTTCAATTAACGTTATAAATGGAGCGGGAAAAGAGGGAGAAGCTTCGATATTGAAAACTATAAAGATGGATCTAAAATTATAAACGACAAATTGTGTTTAATGTAGTGACTTTAGAAAAGCCATAGGAAAAGAAGAAAACATTATTAAGTTTTGATTAGTTTCTTTATTTCTGTTTGCAATATCATCAGCACATTTCTAAGGCGTAGAATAAACCCATCAAGGAATTCTTGGGGGATTTGGATTTTATTTGTACAAAAAGTGCTATCCCTTAAAAGAATGGAATAAGCGACTGCGGAAGAGATAATATGGTTTTCTTAAAACGGCATGAGGATTACTTTTAATTGTAATCAGTAAAGAAGAATCCAGGTGAACAACCTCAGGGTATGAAACAATAACAAAAAGGCTAATGACAGATACCAAATTTTTTAAATAAATAGCATTTTCTTAGGCAAGAAAAACAGTCCACACCAAAAAATAGTTATTTTTTATTCCAAGCTTTTTGAAACATTTGGACTAAAATTATTGTATTGGAAAAGACACCAAAATTTTCGTATGAAGAAGTGACCATAAAAATTGGGACATTTAGACCAATGTAAGTCCCCCCTATCGATAGTTATGATGCCAATCAGATATTTTATATATGTTTTTTTTGAGTGTTTGAACCATTATGCGTTTTGCCAGGCGCCTTTTGATTTTTTTGTAGGTTTGACAGTTTTTACTGGAAAGTTTGTCATACTACCATGTATTGTGTTGTTTACAGTAAAATGAAAAAACACTTTGGAAAAAATTAAATTTTCTTGTGAACATTTTCGTCCAATCATTTTTCACAATTTTCGACGTGGATAATCACGGCAAGGTGCATCAATCAAATCCATGAAATTAACAAGAAAGTCGTGACGGTCGCACAAAATCTGCAGATGCAACAACGCCATGTTATATACCGTGAGATAGAGGCATCCTTGGGCATTTCTTTCACCAACTAATATTTGATATTGCATGATCACATGACCGCAACAAAGAATTTTCTCGTTTGGTCCGTCAAATGTGGTGCTCAAAAAAGGCTTTGGTGGATTGGTACAAAGAAATTGAGAATAAATACGATCGGGGTGCTTCAAACGACATTTATAAGATCGTCTCAGACGACGAATCTTGGATATATCCTTAGGACCGCGAAATAAATTAGGAATCGCCCGTTTCGGTCTTCAGAAACGAGCCATAGCCAACGAAAGGTGTTCATGTAAGAAGCACTTCGAAGCAAATGGAGCTGGACTTTACGGCTGAGAAATGTAGGACGATTAATTCTGGGTGGAATACTACAATTTGTTTGCCTGAAGTCTCCTGAGAAATTCGAAAAACGAACAAGTAAAAAAGCGTTAAGTTCAGTTTTCATACCCTCCACCATAAAATATTCTGAACTAAAATGGAATAATTAGTTTTCATTCCTGTCCCCAACTTTAAGTGGGTACGTTAAAATGTCAGATAGTGTACATAAAATGCTTCATTCGGGAGGCCCTTTTTTATGGTGCCTATATCTAACTATGTATGTTGACATTTTTGGTGGGCGAGAAATTAGGAGGTACCGTTATATAATAAAACAGGGGCATATATTGACAGTTTTTGATGGGAGCCTTTAATGTCAAATAACTCCTAATTCGGTTAAAAATTTTAGCTAGAATCCTCAAAATACCTAAAATCGGTACATAACTTGGGAACTTCAAATGTCATTAACAGCTAGTTCGGAGGTATGTGGGCTATACGAAAATATGAACTTAAATGAAAAAATTTTGTTGCAGAATTTTTGTTGGCTTTTAAATTTCAAATTACAGAAAGTTCGTCCAAAAAATAAAGCTAAGGTACGGAAAATCGGGAGGTTTGTTTTGGGGTTATACCAAAACATGGACCTACGTGGTTAAACATTTTAAGTAAAATCCTCAAAGTACCGAAAATCGGGAAGTATCGTTATATTGGGGCTATGTTGAAAATTGTTGATGCAGATGTGTGGTGACCACTACAACCTTCAAATGTCAAATTACAGTTAGTTCGGTTAAAAATTGTAGCTAAAATTGCCAATAACGGAAAATTTGGAGGTACCGTTATATGGGAGCTATATCCGAACATGGATCTATGTTGACAATTTTTTTATGGAGAGGTGTTGTGACCACTAAGAACTTCAAATGTCAAATTACTGCCAGTTCGGTTTAATATTGTAGCTAAAATGATCAAATTACTGAAAATCGGGAGGTACTTTTATATGGGAGGTTTATCAATACATCGACCTTTCTTGACAATTTTTGGTGGAGAGGTGTGGTGACCACTAAAAATTTCAAATGTCAAATTTTCAAATTACAGATAATTCGTTTAAAACTTGTAGGTAAAAATGCTCAAAATACCGAAAATCCGTTATATGGGGATACCGAAATCCGTTATACCGAGGTACCGTTATATGGGGCTATACCAAAACATGGACCTACGTTCATAATTATTTCGAATATAAGTTTTTTGGTCACTTAGAACCCTAAATATCAAATTATAGCTAATTCGGTCTAGAAATGTGAATTTAAACGTCAAAATACCTGAAATCGGGCGGTAACGTTATATGGGGGCTATTCAAAAATACGGACCTATGTCCACTAGTTATATAAGTTTATTGACATTTAAGAACTCTAAATGTCAATTTATAGCTAAATCGGTCTGAAAATTTAACTAAAAACGTCAAAATGCCATAAATCGGGGGTACCGTTATATGGGGAATATACCAAAACGTGGACCGATATAGCCCATCATCGAACTTGACCTGCCTGCAAACAAAAGACGCATTTTCCCAATATTTAGACAATTTTGGTGGAGAGGTGTGGTGACCACTAAGAACTTCAAATGTCAAATGTTCAAATTACAGCTAATTCGGTTAAAACTTGTAGGTAAAAATCTCAAAATACCGAAAATCAGGAGGTACCGTTTATGGGGCTATACCAAAACATGTACCTATGTTCATAATTTTTTCGAATATAAGTTTTTTGGTCACTAAGAACCCTAAATATCAAATTATAGCTAATTAGGTCTAGAAATGCAACTTAAATCGTCAAAATACCTGAAATCGGGCGGTAACGTTATATGAGGGCTATTCGAAAACATTGATCTACGTCCACTAGTTTTGTTATATAAGTTTATTGACACTTAAGAACCCTAAATGCCAATTTATAGCTAAATCGGTCTGAAAATGTAGCTAAAAACGTCAAAATACCGTAAATCGGGGGGTACCGTTATATGGGGGCTATACCAAAACGTGGACCTATGTCCACAACTTTTGTTATATAAGTTTATTGTCACTTAAGAACCCTAACTGTCAAATTATAGCTAAATCGGTCGGAAAATGTTGCTAAAAACGGCAAAATGCCGTAAATCGCGGGGTACCGTTATATGGGGGCTATACCAAAACGTGGACCGATATAGCCCATCATCGAACTTGACCTGCCTGCAAACAAAAGACGCATTTTCTCAAAATTTCAGCGTTCTATCTCCATTTTTGTGGATGCTAGAGTGATTACCACAGACGGACGGACGGACGTGCACAGATCGACTCAGAATTTTACCCTGATCAAGAATATATATACTTTATAGGGTCGCAAATGAGTATTTCAATGCGTTAACGGAAAAACAAACTTAATATACCCCCCATACTATGGTGGAGGGTATAACAAGAGAAAGCGAATCATTCTGCATCATGACAATGCGAGCTCTCACACATCGATTCAAACCAGCACCTGTTTGACAGGACACAATGTGGAATCGATGGGTCATCCGCCCTGACTTCTAACCCAATGAGTTCATTTGATTCCCGTACATCAGGAAAAAATGGCGTCAAGTGGGGTCACGAAAAACTATGTTTTGGAGGTGTCTAATTCGGTATGTAAAAAGCGATTCAACAATTGGATTGAAATGTTTTTGTTTTTTAGTGGTCCAAAGTGTCAAGAATAGAATTCCGTTACTATTTTATTCAAATGTATGACTTGAAAAATTAACTTTTTGCTCAGATACCTGTCGTTGGGCAAACAACCACAAACTTCATACTTGGATACCAGAGACCTCAACCAAGGAACACATGCATGGCATGACCAGTTATTTCGTACTGCAACCGAAGAAAACAAACGCGCGACCGAGGTATGAAAAGGGGCGAGGAGAAACATATTTTACGCAGGAAAAATTGAGAAATGGAAAGGCTGGAGTGTGAAAACATCGAGATGTACATAAGCCAGAATGAAGTTCGAAAATTCTACCGAAGATCAAACATCACACTGATGGCTTTGGTAAGGAACCAGCAAGGTAATTTGGTAACTGATTCTGATAGTGCACTCAAAAAGAAAAAAGTATCAGTGGGCTTTGCCGACTGAGGTATACCCTCAGCCTATGTGAATTGAAACACTCATCTACGGACAGATCGAATGTATTTAGCGTCTTTTTAGAATTTTGTGGCCCTTCTTGGACATTTGAACTTGCCGACAAAAATTTGGATTAGGATTAAAACTCAAAAGTGTTGCGGAGGAGGTACTTAAAGCCATGGACCGACATAGGCTATTGTGGATGTGGATTTTATTTGGTGAGTCATATGCTGTAAACAGGACCACAACGAACGATTCCAAAGGATCTTCGAACAGACCCTCCTAAACTGCACCTAGACACAAATGTTGAACTTTTGTGCAGGAGAGGATCGATATGGGCCATTTTAGAAGTTAAACTAATTTGGACAAAATATTAGAAGATCCAACGTTTGGACCAAATTGGTTGCCCCATTCAAAAGATATTGCGCATACCATTTTAGTGGCATTTTTTTAATATTAGAGGGAAGTACCGGAAGTTGTGGACCTGTATTACACATCTTCGAACTGAAACTATGTTTGGACAAAATATGACGAAGGCCAAATTTTGGACCAAATCAGTCCGAGAGTTATCGTGCTCCCCAATCACTACATATGGTGCCATAGGGTTTTTTTACACCTTTCGGGCTGTTTTTCAAGAAGTATGGACTTGCCCCCGAAAAAAACTTTTACCGTCGTCATTGAGCTGCTCCAACAGAAATCAAAGTGATTCGAGGACATGTCTTAAAGTGAACTTATCCGAAATTTTGTGTGGGAGGTACCAGGGTTTCGGAGTCGGAGCCGGAGTCGGAGTCTACGAGTCGGAGTCGAGCAATTTTGCTGGAGTCGGAGTCGGAGTCGGAAAAAATAACTCGATTCCGACTCCGGGCAAATTCGTTTCCTATATTTATTTATTTTATTCTTATATCAAAAATATATGAAGAAAAAATTTTGTTGGCTCATTTGGCAGAAAATATATTATATTCAGTTGTATGATGAGACAGAGGATATTTACTATCATTTGACCTTCACCATATTTAATTTATATGACGATTTTGCCATGCCAATATGCCTGTTGAATGGAATACAGAGTTTTACGGAATTTTTTTTTACAGCCAGTTTAGTTTTGGAAATATTATTTCCTTTGTTTTGCTCCAAAACAAATTTGAAAAACACACTGAAATTTGGTAGTGTTTCCTACGCATTCATTTTCTTATCGACGTACATACACAGACCCTTAACGGCAAAGAATTCTTATCTGTTAGTTACACATATTGTTTCTTATATATGTCAATTTTGTTTATAGCTGACAATGTTCAAGAGCTTAAAGGTGCCAGTAGAACTTGACTTCAGTTTTATTTAGTTCTCATTTCAATGGGATAAGTTCAGGAATTATATGCAAGTTTTATAGTTTCGCATAATATTAGAACGAATGTTCTTTGAAAGAATATCTTGGAAAAAGGCAACATATAGGAAAAAATTGGAAACTTGTACATATTTTATTCATTTTAAGAGGTATTGAAAATTACCCCCGGAGTCGACTCCGGAGTCTGGAGTCGTGAAAGAAGCCGACTACAGAGTCGGAGTCGGAGTAGAACTAAAAATTGCTCGACTCCGAAACCCTTGGAGGTACCTGAAGGAGTGGACAAATATAGCTCATATTCGATCCTGATCTATATCTGGTAGATATATTAGGATGTGTAAAGTATGGACCAAACCGATCACTCCCTTCAACCGTACATTTTTGAACTTTTGTGGAGGAGGCACCTGAAGGAGTGGACCGATATGTCTTTTCTTCAAACTTAAACTAGGTCTGGAAAAGATATTACTAATGCCAAATTTTGGACCAAATCGGCAGATCCGTCCGAGAGTTATCTTGCGATTCAACCACACACACGGTGTCCTAGGGGGTTTTTGCAACTTTCACGCAATTTTCTCAGGAAGTATGGACTTGCCCCTGTTGAAACTTTTACCGTCGTGTGGGGGGCAGTGAATACAAGTTGAATCAACAAAAATCAAAGCGATTGGAGAGCAGGTCCTAATCTCAACCTTTCCGAAATTTTGTGTGGAAAGAACCCGAAGAAATTGACCGATTGAGTCCACATTAGAACCTCATCTATCTACAGACCAAATTGATTGCTCGCTTCAAGAATTATCGTGCGCACAAATTTTCCGAACATTTTCGAACTTTTGTGGGGAAGGTACCGGATGGCGTGGATCGATATAACTCATCTTCGAACTTTAACTAAGTTTGGACAAAATATTGCGAAAGGCAGATCTTGGACAGAATCGGTTGATCCGTTCGAGGGTTATCGTACGCTCCAGCCATACAGACAGACGGACGTACATGGCTAAATCAACTCCAAATTGTCTGAAACGGATTTCGTTAAAAACATATTTGGGGTCTAAAACCAAAATTGCCTGAAAAGGCGTTCCAATGCTTTTGCGATTTATTAGAGAGTTCCTGATTACTGCATTGACTAAAATTTTTGTCTTTGTGTTGGATCGAAAATCTCAATGGTTTGGCTGTTAGATGCGAAGATGTCAAAAAACGTAGATAAAAAACTTAAAGTCAAAATCGGGAGGCTCGATTTTCATCGTAGACATATGGTCCAGTAGCCTTTTTTGCTCAGTTCAATCCCAGGAATCAGAAACGCGAAGGGCCTAGTAAGGTTTTTTCCTTCCACACAAATCGCCCGGCCTAGTATAGGGTGTTTTTTTAAGCCCGACAGAACTTGAAATTGTAAAAAATAACACAAAAAATTAAACTGTAATCAAAATTTTTTTTATTCGAAAGTTCAATACGTGACATTAACATTTGAAAATGATTTCGGGCATATGGGCACCGCGGCTGTTCTTGACGAAGTGCATTCTGGACGTCCAATTTTTGGCCACTTTTTCGAGCACTGCTGGCCGTATGTCACGAATAACACAAACAATGCTGGCCTCCAAGGCATCAATTGTTGCTGGTTTATCAGCCTAAACCAGTGACTTCACGTAGCCCCACAGGAAATAATCGAGAGGTGTCAAATCGCACGACCTTGGAGGCCAATTGACAGGTTCACTTCTCGAAATCAACTTATCGCCAAATTTTGATTTCAATAAGTCGATGGTTGCGTTCGCCGTATGGCGAAACCACATCTCCTCCGGATCAATGTCATCCATATTTTCAAACAAAAAATCATTGATCATGGTGCGGTAACGATCTCCATTGACCGTAACGCGAGCTCCGGCCTCATTTTTTAAGAAATAAGGTCCAGCGTGAAAACCGCACCATACGGTGCATTTTTCTGGATGTAATGGAGTCTGTAGGGTCTCTTGTGGATTGGTCTCACTCCATATGCGGCAATTTTGCTTATTAACAAACCCGTTAAGCCAAAAATGCGCCTCATCGCTGAACACAATTTTGCGATAAAACAACGGGTCATTTGCCATATAAGTTGCGCGAATCGACGACTGATTTTCAAAGTAAATTTGGATAATTTCGTAGCGTTGTTCAAGCGTGAGTCTACTCATGATGATTTGTCAGAGTATACTGAAACAAATAAAAAAAAAGTTTCATCAAAATTTAATTTTTTGTGTTACTTTTTACAATTTAAAGTTCTATCTAGCTTAAAAAAACACCCGATATATACCCTTGCTGGCATAAATGCTGAGGGTATAAAGATACGACTTATGTCTTCTAATTATAGGGGTATGTATATGTCAGCTCCCTCTTGCTTATAGGATTATTTCAGGGATATTGTGAGAACGACTAAAGGCTATGCTCAACGAAATAATTGGTTCATACCAATGCGGCTTTAGACCTGGCAAATCCACCATTGACCAGATATTAATCCTTCGGCAAATCCTGGAAAAGACCCAAGGCCCAAGAGATGCAAATGCAAGCCGTGTCTAAATTTGGTATCCCCGCAAAGCTCATTCGGCTTCGTAAGATGACCTTTACTGATACCCGGTCCTCAGTTAAAATATGAGAGATTCTTCTCCAGTGCGTGCTGTGCTTGAAAAGAAGATCAACGAGCCGAAGTGCGTTGACGGCGAGCTGTATCGGCTACACAACGACATCAGCATAATTAAACGTATCGAGATACAACGATTGCATTGGCTAGGACATGTCCAGAGAACGAACGATGAAGAACACGCTAAAAATGCGTACAAATTCGGGCTGCGGTACAAGCACAAGTGGAAGGCCAAAGCTTCGATGGACTAAACATGTGGAGGTCGATATCGGAAAACACGGTATTCCAAATTGTAGAAGTAAAGCAACAAAAATAGAGGAATGGAGATTTTTTCTTAGTTCGTCTTATAGGACAATTTTTCTATAGAAGGCCAACTAAGTAAGTATTTAATGTCTGATCTGGGACATTCAGTGAGCAAGGGGGCGCGAATCCGAAAGTTTGGTTACGGTATCACGGTGCTATCACTTCTCGCCTTTAAAAGTTCCTGTTCATATTCTGCGATCTAACCCAATAATAAAAAAATGCTTACATATTTTCATTTATAAAATAAAATAATGTTCCCTTTCGAAAAATGCTATTTATATCACGATATGGGTTCTGCCTGATTGTGTGCAATGTTTTATCTGAATTGTTTGGTTGTGGAATTTCTGTATCAAATGTATTCATGCGTAAAGTGATTGTGATGGAAATTCGTTTGTTATGAAAGTGTATTTCTGAGTTATTGAAATTCCATGCTCAACTATGCTATAGGTGGTGTTACCTAGACACAATCAATTTGATGAGTATTATTTTATATTGAACGGAAGCAGAAGAAGAAGTAATAACATTGTATTGTAAATTCGTCATCAATACAAAATCAAATTTAATAGTCAAATATATTCAAAATGTTACGATATATAAATAGATAAGTTGTTTATGTGAAAATGATTTGCTTTAACGAGTTGTCATGACACATTATGTTGATGAGATTTTGTGGCCTAGATTGTCTCATCTCTTTAAAAATGAGGCTCTATAATAAATGAATGTGGTAGTAATGTGTTGAATTTGTTTATTTGCATACACCCCCAAACTCCGCATGCATGTGTGCTTGGCCCAAAAACCTGAAAAAGAGAAAAAAATGATTTCCCAAAGCCTGTATTAATGTGCTAATCAGTTTGTTGCTTTATTACTACAGCTGCTGATGGTGATGCTTTTAGGGAAAATACACATTTACCTTGTATTTACTTCCACCAGGCAGAGTATAGCAGGAAAAAATATCCGTTCACTATATATCAGCCTACAACCACCCACTCGTGTAATGAACTTCATTGTTTTTTTGGTAATCTGCCAAAACAAGTTTGCCATAGTAAGTGAAATACACTTTCATCAGACTTTTTTTACTGCATAAGTTTTAATTAAAATTAACATTAAAGCAAACATAAACATTTCATATAATAAGTAACGAAAGTGAAACAGGGAATTTCGCTATTGAAATAATATTAATCAAAGATAAACGTTAAACGAAATAAAGTAATGAAGCAACACTGTGCTCTTGAAGTAACTTTAAATGGAAGGTGCTTACACCTGGAATGTTTTTGCGGATTCTGAAACTACAATCTTCATAGATGAGAAAAATCAAAAACAAAAAAACGCCGTATCGCTTTTAAAATAAATCGCGATTCAAGTTGGCATTTTTAAGAGTTTTTTTAGGTTTTCGCGATTTTGCTTGGAAACCTATCGAAATAGGACAAAAAAAATTTTGAAGCTTACATCTGAGAAGTTTTTGCGGAGTTTGCAACTGCCATGTTCATAGGTGAGAAAAATCTAAAAACAAGAAAAAATCTCTGGAGTGATTTTTACATAAATCGCGCTCAAAGTTCACATTTTTAGGTTTTTTTTAGGTTTTCACGATTTTGCTTGGAAACCGCGAATCATATCGAAATTGGATTAAACAAAATGTTGCAGCAGTGAAAATTCTGTACAAGATTGACCTGCATAATATTTTCGTAGGTTTTACCGTTTTTGGGCCCGCGGGCCCCCTCTGGCATCGTCGGTGATTTGCTTATAATGCGAACTAAGAAAGGATCTCCATCTCTGTTCGTTGCTTGGCTTTTCACTTTTTCCACTTGTTTGCTACATCGAAGCCTTGGCCTGCCAGTTCTGCGTGTACCGCCATATGGCCCGCATTTATACGTCTTTTCATCTTCGCTCATTCTTATGATAAGGCACATACATTAGCACAGATGTGGCCTTGTTTTTAAACTGCTTACTTAAGCCAAAGTAGCATATGTTGACCAACACAATTCTCCTCTTTATTTCACAACTGATGTTGTTTGTTGTGTTTGTAACGGCGCCGAGATAGACGAAGTCTTTTACCACCTCAAAATTATAGGAACCAACTTCCACTGTTGGTCCGAACTCTTTGGACGTAGTGCGCGTCGACACCATCAATTTTGTTTTTTTTTTTCGCCGTTTACCGCCAGACCCACTTTTGCCGATTCTCCTTCGACCTTCTTAAAGGTATCAGTTACTTCCTTTACTGATCGTCCCATTATGTCAATGTCATCCGCATATGCAAGTAACATGTCACTGTCGCCGTATAACCTTTTCCTGGTATAACCTTTTCCAGCAGGATGTTGAACAGGTCACACGAAAGGCTGTCTCCTTGTCTGAAACCTCTTTTGCGGACCGAGTATCAGTTAAAGTCATCTAACAAAGCCGAACGAGCTTTGCGGTGATACAAAATTCAAACATGGCTTGGAACAACTTTGGGTGTAGGGGGCTGTCGACGGCTGCCTTATAATTGACAAAAAGGTGGAATGTGTCTATCTGCATCTGTTGGGTCTTGTCCAGGATTTGCGGCAGGGTAAATATCTTGTCAATGGTGAATTTGCCATGTCTAAAGCCGCAGTTATTTCATTGACCATAGGCTTTAGTCGTTCGCATAATATCCCTGACACTATCTTGTAGAATATAGAGATAGAGCATACAGTCTTATCTCCTTCCTTGTGGACGGGACACAGTATACTCAGGTTATTAGCGTGTCTCCTCCGGTTTTGAACAGCTCGGCTGGTAAGCCATCGCCTCCTGCTGCCTTATCAATTTTTAGCCGGTTTATTGCTGATTTTACCTCATCTTGGCTGGGCGGTTGTTGTTGTTGTGTTAGTGTTTATTATTATGTTTGTACGTTCGATGGGATGTTACCACAGATCCACTGGAGTTCTATGAGTAGGTTTGGCTGGGAAGGTGAAAAGGTGTTTTGTGTCGTGCGGGCCCATGCCGCATACTGGGCAGATGTCTTGCACGGCGCGGTCGATTTCCGCCCAATAAGAATTTAGGCGACTGCAATATCCCAAGCGTAGTTGAGCCAAAACTACACTAGTTTGTCGTGGCAACTAACGCTCCTCAACTGCGATAGATGGCGGATGTATTTCGAGGACTTTATTCACACTATATTTGCTTAAGGCCTTAGCAACTGCATCCGTGTGAATACTATTTAAACTTGCTTGATATGCCTGCTGATCTAGGGATTCTTTCCTGTATTCTTGGGCCTTCCTCTCTAGAGCATGAATATCCCTCCTGATATGCCTGAATGTGTCGGGCCTAGCCAGCAGATGGTCATTGGGATAGCTCTTCCTGTAAGACCCAAGCAAGTACAGCAACGAAAGTATATCATTGTGTTGCTTTACTGGAAGAATCTCTGCCTCCGCATAATGATGAAGACTTGAGGAGGCACCCTGTTGCTGTTCTCAGGGCGGCATTTTGACAGGTTTGAATCTTTTTCCAATTCGTATCAGATAATCCCGGGGACCAAACTGAAGTCGCATAGCTCACCACAGACCGACTTATCGCGTTATATGTGGTCTACAAGGTTTATTTATCTGCACCCCAAGTGCTACCGGCTAAGGACTTGAGGATCTTGTTCCTACATTTCAGTTTGTCGTAGATAGCTGTGGCGCGCACGACCTGAACATAGTGTCGAATGTGACCCCTAAAATTTTTGGGCAGTTTGTGGTCGGAATTCTGCTACCGTCGACCACAACACTCAACTCTCTTCAAAATTGCGTTGTCCATGTGGTTAACAGATTGGCTGTAGATTTTCTGGCGGAAATCTGCATGTTCCTCGCGTGGAAAAAGATGTTAAGAGCTGTTAAATAGGAGTTCAGTCTCTCACAGATGTCATCAGGGAAGATACCTGACACCAGGATGGTGCAATCATCCGCATACGTTACGATCTCGATGCCGTCTGGAGGGGGCGGAATATAGAGGTTAAACAGTTCTAGGGATATCAGCCCATCTTGTGGAATTCCCTGTTTCACTCTACGGGGTTCGGATTTCTTGTTCCTGAATTCCATGTACGACTGACGTCCACACATATAATTGACTATCCAACGTTTCAACCTTGGCCGGAGGGTTGTCTGCTCAATGTCCTCAAACAGAGTGGAGTGCCTGACTGTATTATAGGCTTTTGATAAGTCAAGCGCCACCATCACTGTTCTATCACGCGGCCGTCTCTGGTTGAGTCCTTGAGAAATATATGTGGTAATGGCGTGCGGCGCAGTTGTCATGCTGTGCTGCTTACGGAATCCATTCTGATGATCGGCAACTTGATAGCTATTTCTGATACTGGGGCGGACTAAGGCCTCAAGGTCTTTGCGAAATCGGCCTGTACGATTTACTTTTGCTGGCATCTTTGCAGGGCTTCCGTAGTGGGACCACCCTGGCCATTTTCCAGACTTCGGGAACAATGAGGGTGGATAGCGACAAGTTGAGAACTTTAGTGAGATACTCCACTCCCGGCTCATCCAGCTGCTTCAGCATTACCATGGAGATTCCATCAGGGCCCAACGCTGGCTGGGCGGTATACATTCAATACCATCTACGGTGATTGGATTCCTGGTATCTTTGTCGTCTTCACTACTATTGGATACCTACAGTTTGAAAACATGTTCTTTCCATATCCAGAAAACACTATCTGTATCATTTAACAAATTACCTTGCTGGTCTCTACAGGAGGATGTGCCTGTAGCAAAGCCATCAGTTTGATGCTTCACTCATTGATAGAATTTTAGGACTTCATTCTGGATCCTGTACATCTCGAGTTTTTCACACTCCCGCTTTTCCATTTCTCTCTTTTTCCAGCGTAAAAGACTTTTCTCCTCTCTCCTTTTCTCCCGATACCTCACTCCTTTTCTCCCGATACCTCTCTCGTGCGATACGCGCTGCTACTGATTTAAAGTAGTCCTATATGCTCCATTTCTCTCTTTGGTCATCCAGAGATCCCTTGCTGGAGATATCTGGTATCCAAGTATGGATTTTGCGGCTGTTTGCATGGAGTGGGCAATACTTTGCCATTGTGCTGATATGTTATCGGTACGAGGAGTGGTTTGTTTAAGCAATTGGGCCAGTTGAGTGGAATATGCTGTAGCTATCTGTTGTGATTGCAGCTTACCGATGGCTAACTTTCGTGTTGTGTCTGTTCGTACTTTTTTTGCAAAGTTTAATCGGGAACGTACCTTTGCTGCAGCACGGTTGTGGTCCGAGTCTATGTACATCCAACACGCTCGATGGATGTCTCCCATTTATCACAACGTAAATTTCTTGTTTTCTGATCCGGAGACATCCAGGTGCCCTTATGAATATCGAGATGCTTAAATCTGGTACTGCTAACTACCATGTTTTTTGCCGCTGCAAAGTTTATCAGCCTCATTCCATTGTCAGATGTTTCACTGTGGAGACTGAATTTCCCGACTGTTTGGCCAAAGATATTCTCCTTTCCAATTTTGGCATTAAAATCGCGTAGAATAATTTAAGTGTCATGGCCAGGGCAACGGTCGTATGTTTCTTCTAAGCGCTCATAGAATATAACTTTGGTCTGTTCGTCCTTGCCTTCGGTTGGAGCATGAGCAATTTTGCTTTTATCCATATTTATCAAGTCTTTCATTCGCTGGAGTGAAGCTGGAGACCAGATATTTTAACTTCCGATTAACTACAAATCCGCATCCAAACTCACGCGTAGTGTCATGGCAGCTATAATACAGTGCCTCACATTAAGGTGTTGTTTTGCATCTGCCAATGAGTAAACTGCACCTTCTCTATGAAGACTGCGAACATTCCAGGTGCAGATGCGCAGGTCATGGTCCTTAAAACGTTTGCGGGGTCGTCAACTTTAGAGGGGTGTGTTTTTCTTTTCTTTCGTTTTTTCATAGTAGTCTGCTTTTTCTAGGGGTGGGTTAATAACCCGACGCTCAAACCCAAGTTTTTAACGTTCTTATGGGTGAACGCGCGGCACATCTCAGCTCACTACCTTTAACGGGTGTTAAAGGCAGCTCCCCAGGTGACACCACGGGCAGGTCAGTGTACACTTGAGATGAAAAAGGGGCCAAGATAAATCCTGGCCTTTGCCATGTTAAAGCCTGTCAGGACCGTTCTTAGGTATCTTCCATCCCCTACGTCACTCAAACTTACAAATGAAAAATATTGCAACATACAAAAGCTGTTCCAAAATACATTCATTATAGTGCTCACAAACGACGAATGGTTATATCCAAATTCGGCTTATAAGCACAACATATAACATTCGGTGCCATCCAAGAGGGGAATTCTTATTTTCGGATTGTTTATGTGGGAAATACTGTCCAAAACATTGTTTATCAAAAACAAAAATCACTTCCCCAGGATTCCTGAATATTTTATCAGTTGTGTTTCTGTTACGAAGGTCGTGTTATTTTCCCCCATTTGCCTTGAATTGATGAACTGCAAATCACAAAATAAAACTAGAATAAAATTTAAATAAAATTAATTTATAATAAATAAAATCATAGTTTCGGCATGTGAATGTTTTTCACAAGGGCAAGGTAAGATGAGAGATACAATGTAATACATTCAATGCGGGTTATTACATATACACACCTTCCTAAAAAAATAAATTTATGCATTACGTATTAAAGTAACTGTGTGTGTGATTTTGTCCTCAAGCCACGAGGAAAATGAGACAAAAAGCAAAAGTGTTACGCTTCACTTCAAATTTTGTTTGTGCTGTGTAACATCATTTCAGGAATAATCAACAAACCATAATGAAGCGACTCTTGGTTTTTTTGTTGTTTTATGAAAACAATTATGGAAATTAAGGAAAGCAAAAACACCAAAAAACAACGAAAAAGGAAAAAGGGTGAAGAATTAATGTTTAATATTCAACACGTGAACACATTTTTGTTCATTAAAAGGGAAAATAAAGTCCTGTGGGGGAAAAGAAGGAAGTGACAAAAAGAAGCAAATACCCAAAACTTTTGCCTGAATTAAATAAGGACTTAAATAAGGCTTTTGTATTGTATAAACGACATTTATATTTTAAGGTTAATTAAATGGCGGTTGTATTCGGAAAAGGATACAAATAGCAATTTTGCGGTGACAACATTTTGAATTTGGTACGTTCATTGTTTGAGTGTTTTTAATCTATTGTGCTTTAAATGGATCCCATAAAAATGATCGAATCAGTATCCCTTAAAATATTCTTTAAAAATCAACAATTACTTGTTTTGGTAATGACAGGTACGCTAGGGTGATGACTTTTTTACAACCTCGTATATATGCATAATTTTTTTATGAGCTTTTATTTTTGAGATTAGATAAAATATTCGATAAAACCACATTCACAAAATAATTTAAAAAATACCAAAAAAAAAAAAATACTTGAAAATTATTTTTGTCTATTACTAGCCGACCCGGTACGCGTTGCTGGCCCTTGAAGAAGTTTTATGTTACCTTAAGTCAGCGATTCTATTTTTGTTGCATCGCTAATTAGTTGGGATCTGCAAGTGATTATAAATAAAAAATCTTCAGATTTGTTTGTGTCGATATGCAATTTTAACATATAGCCAAAAAGCTGATGACTTGAGGCATGCATTTATTTCATCTGCTGGAATAGTATAACTGGAAGTGATTGTCCGAAATCTAAAGGTGAATTGCTTCTTAAATTATTATGTACCATTGTAAATGGGTTCCAGGTGATAACTTATATTTAATATTGCATATGTGCCCTTCATTCACATGAATGTTCAGTGGCTTAAGGGCCAACTGTGTCGTCCTTCCACCTTCTTATAATGTACATCTTATATACCTGATGAAGCTATAGCTATCGATATGTTGCCTTCTTATTTAAGACCAATACTTCGCTATGAATAACATCTGGTATTTTCATTGATTTGTAACATATTTAAGAAAGTAGGAGTGGTCGGATTTTATGGTTTGTACATTTTACATATATAGCGCATTTAAAAAAATAGGACGCAGGGTATAGCCAGCACCTCCGAAATTTAACAGAATTTATAGCATTTTTCCACCAAGGACCATCCCTGTACATCATCTGAAAATTACATGGAAATCGGTTTAGAAGTTTTGAAGATATGACACATTTAAAAAAAGTGGGCGTGGCCGGGTCTTAAAGCCACAAATAAGTCCCTCGGGTCGGAGACACAACCACCATTGTCTATCGAATTAATTTTCAAACCACGCTCCGCCGAAATTCCACAAAATAGATAGTATATTTTCACCAAGCACCAGGGGACACATATGGAGCCTATTTTCACCAGGTACATTCCATGAAATTTGTAGGAAAATTGGCTCAGAAGTTTCAGAGATAGAAATTGGGCGTGGTCGGGTCTTATGGTCCCAAAATGAGTACCTAGGGTCGGAGAATCGAAGGGTGCAAGTTCGGAGCAGGGTGGTTCGTTGCAGAGTGTTTCGATATGTAGAAGTTCGGAGCGGGAAGGATGGGAGGGTGTGGTTCGGAGGGTGGAAGTTCGGAACATGGTGAATCAGAGGGTGCAAGTCCGCAGCAGGGTGGATCGGAAGGTGGAAGGTCGGGGCGGAGTGGTTCGGAGGGTGGAAGTTCGGAGCTGGGTGGTTCGGAGAGTGCAAGTCCGCAGCAGGGTGGTTCGGAACGGGGTGGTTCAGAGTGTGGTTGTTCGACAGAATTAATTCAGTCACTCGTTTCATTTTTGCTAAAATAGCGGTTTTATTAAATCAGACATAGTGGAGGTACCAAACCCCTCCGAAATTCAACACAATGTATAGCCTTTTTAACCACGGGTCCTCCTGTACATTCTCTGAAATTTTCAGGAAAATCGGTTCAGTAATTTTTGGTATGTAACGTATTATTTGGTATGTAACGAAATTAAAAATATATATAGAGCCTATTTTCACCAGTACATTCCCTGAAATGTTCAAGAAAATCGGTTCAGTCGTTTTTGAGTCTATACGGAACATACAAACATACACACATTGTCTTTTATATAGGTATAGGGGAAGTACCCCGCCCCTTCTGAAATTCAACAAAATTAGTAGCCTATTTTAACCGGGGGCCATCCCTGTACATTCCCTGGCAATTTCAGAAAAATCGGTTCAGTAGTTTTTGTAGAAATGATAACAATTGAAAATTGGAAAAAAGTGGGACTAAAAGTGGGCGTGGGCGTAACATTTCCTGAGTACTTCAGCCACGAAAAAGTATCTACCAAGTTTTAAGCCACTCCGTTCGGACTCGGAAATAAGATAGTAGATCCCACAGCGTTGGCCTAATATGAATCGGGGTGCACTCATTCATCTGAGAGAAATCTTATTTCTCCATAGAGGGGACTATGATGTTTGTGGATGTATATGTATAACATACTTTTTGTCGTATTATATACGTGACGAGAACGCTGTAAAGCTTGCATACAATGGGGTTATGACCGAAGCAGAAGTTGGTTGTAAACGCAGTCTCAGAAGCTGGTGGTGTTGTCTGAGTAAAGTGGAGTTGTAAACGTGCACTTGGCTATAAGACAGGACATCAGACCTCATCGGGCCATCACTGTCGTAGCAGCTTGTGTCGTCGTCTGAGCCAAACTACGTATTGTCACCGTTCATCTAATCGCTGCTGGTACACGCTGCAGCCAAACTATGTGCCGTCACCGTTCATCGGGTCGTTTTTATGCTAAAGCCGCCAACAACATACGTGCTGATAATGCTGACTCCAACATAAGCATCGTACCCGTTCAACGGCCTACCGCTGATGCAAAGCTCTGTCATCGATATTCGTCAAGCTGCACTATGGCTAAGCCACTGTCCCACATATGATAATGTCATCGTAGAAGCATTCGGGTTATATTGTGTTATGAATCATGTGGGATTCTAAACTAGACATCAGTGTGCATCGGACTGCCGTAACTGATTGTGTCGCACAGTGTTACCGCTTCCATACAAATGTGGGCAAAAATAGAAGGCGTTGACCTAGGTTGATGATTTTTTGCACAAGTGCTTATGAGGGCACAGGAATGAAAAATATCAACTTTGGTCCATATCGGTTCAGATTTGGATATAGCCCCCATATATATCTTTCCCCGATTTTGCTATAAATCGCTCAATTTTTGATGAATAGTCTTCAAATTTAACATGGGACGTTTCCCCAGGCCCCTGTTCAATTTTACCGATTTTGATTTGGATATAGCCTCCATATATATCTTTCACCGATTTTGCTATAAATCGGTCAATTTGTGAAAAATAACCTTCAAATTTAACATGGGATGTTTTCTTAGGCCTGTGCCCTCATAAGTACTTGTGCAAACATTCATTAACCCAGGTCAACGGTAAAACTGAATAGGGGTCTGAGGAATCCCATGTTAAATTTGAAGGCTATTCATCAAAAATTGATCGAATTATAGCAAAATCGGAGAAAGATATATATAGGGGCTATATCCAAATCTGAACCGATTATTGCTAAAATCGGTGAAACTACTTAGGATCCTAAGAAAATATCACATATTAAATTTGAAGGCTATTCGATTAAAATTAACGAAAAACAGGAGCCAAGGTGGCAATAGGTGGCAATCAAAAGATCTGCTCTACTAAATATTTAGAATTTTGATTTTTTTTAATCAAATTTAAATTTTGATTTTTTGATAACGGTACATTGCCCATGTGCAGTTAATGTCAACTTTTTGTAATAAAACGTTACATTTATAGCCCACTCATCAAATCCCCATCCAAAACTTTTAGTATTATCAACAAATTTTTCAGAAAATGTTATTTTAAATGTCGTCTAATTTTCATATGATTATCGCCTTAGATTACCTGGGAAATATTTTTCATATTTAAAGAGCTATAACTTCATTACGGATGCACATATCGACAAAATTCTTTCAGATTCCTTGTATCGGATGTGTTTACTGTAAGAATAAAACATAAGCATATATAAAATTTAATATCACATTTTTTTATTTTTGTCCACGCGGCAACACTGTGTGTCGTCTTTTGAGTCAAAGAGGTGTTGTAAAACGACATCAACGTGCATTTTGCGGGTCGTTTTCGCCAAAGTTGGTTGCGTTTGTGTTTTGCGCTCTATCTATCTCTCTCTCTCTCTGATGTCAAATTCTTGTAAGGATCTTGATCCCAGCTGAACATACCCCAGCACAATGCCTTGGCCACTGGTCGGTATTAGTTATGGATTCCGCACCTTTCGTGTAGGCCAAAGCTCTACATTCAGTTGTATATAGGAATACCTTAGGTCATCTATACGAAAACGGATTGACAGTTTACAGGCAGTCCCTTTGGTCTTCTATTCCCTTTGGTATTCTTACCTTTTTATCCACAAGAAAATACTTTCTTATATTTTTAAATATTCTTTCTCACCTTTCATGGGAAAAGGATCTGGTATTTTATTAGTCTGCCTTCTGGTCTACTATAAGAATATGGTCTGGTCTTGTGTAGGAATGCACCGGTCTTCTAATCTGCTCAATATTGAATTTATGCTATAATATAAGAACCTTTTTGTCATCATTACAGATTAGTCAAAGGATTTTTGCAGAATTTTTTACAGAAATAATCAAGAATTAGTCTAATTTGCCGACAGTTAAATACCATCAGCATGAACTTGCCCACGAAAAAACATTATATTAGTGTAAAAAGGACCAGAAAGAGTACTTTCTGCGAAAAAATATATAAAACTATCCACGAACATTCTCTAAACTGCTTTTTAGATAACATCTCTTTTGCAGGTACCACAAGTTTTTTCCCAAATAGACGTTCTTGCAACTTAAACGTTTATTTACGTCGTGCAACATCTGGGCCACCTCGGATACTCAATCCGTAAGTTATCGCTTTCATCAGTGATTTCAGTTGGTGCCGACAGGAATCCTTTGGACTATTACACTATGCAACACTGAAAATGCAAACAACTTCTAGTATTCATTTTTTAAAAGTACATATCGCTCATTTACTCAAAGAGTGGCATAACTCAAAAAACGCGTTTTCTGAGTTAGCAATTTCTATTTTTTCTACGACTTCTACTTAATCTTGTGTCAAATTTTCATGCTGATATCTCTAAAACTCGACGAGTTACAGCTGATTTACTAGGAGTTTCGTATAATTCAACACAAAAGTTTTTGGAATTTATGAACCAATAAAACTCTTCAAATCATGCTTGATCTTGCACAGAAATTTAACACTGATATCTGGCTAGGTGTTTTCAAAATATGGTCCACGTAGTTATTTTGTTTTTTGCGTAATAATCTTTCTATGTTGGGAAGTCAAATTTCAATCGCCAACTTTAAACGCATTTTTCTCGAAACTTGATTTTTTCAAATGTGTCACTATTTGAGTAAATGAGCGATATTTAGACTACAAACACGATAGTAGGGTTTTGTCCTGTAAGATCCAGTTCGGATTTTATTGCCTCATCTAAACCGGGCTAAATCTACACTTTTTTGCATTTATAAGGCCTTTATCCCAGAAACGAATAGGAATTTGGCCTTTCTGTCTTCAGCAATATTGTAGCCCTAAACTAGTAGAACTTATCTTTTAAAAAAACCACATAAGAAAAACTCCATTTCCAAAATCTATAAAATATAGAAAATTTCAATAATTGCTGAAATTCTGTTCAGTATCGGCTAAACTATTGGGAGTTGAACCAAGTAACCTTTTGCAAAAATCTTCCAAATAAAGTACTCAACAATTCTCTAGAACATTCTGTAACTCTAAAATGCTTACTTCATGTTGTTTCAGAGGTATTTTGTATCATATCTTTTACAACACGTATTTCAAACACAGTTCACACCAACACACAGTGGTCCCACTTGTATGGAAAGGAGTGACAAAAATAGTTATTATTGAGCTACCGCCTCTAAATTTTAAACATAGTTTTATAACGTGCCCAGAAGAGAGAAATACAATTTTAATGAATGTAGGTCCACGTTTAGGTATAGCTCCCATATAAACGTACCTCCCGCTATTCGGTATTTTGAAGATTTTAGCCAAATTTTCCAATCGATTTGGCTGTAATTTTGCATTTTGTGTTCTGAGGAAACAACATACCACCTTGCAACAAATGTTCATTATAAATCCAAGTTTAGATATAGGTCCCATATGGACGTATCTCCAGATATTCGGTGTTTTGACGATTTTAGCCAAATTTTCTAACTGAGTTGGCTGTAATTTTGTATTTTGACTTCGGAGGGAACACCATACCTCCGTGCAAAAAATGTTCAATATAGGTCCACGTTTAGGTATAGCTCCCATATAAACGTACCTCCCGATATTCGGTATTTTGACGATTTTAGTCAAATTTTCCAACCGATTTGGCTGTAATTTTGCATTGTGAGTTCTGAGGGAACAACATACCTCCTTGCAAAAACGGTTCAATATAGGTCCACGTTTAGGTATAGTTCCCATGAAAACGTAGCTTCCGATTTTGGGTATTTTGGCGATTTTACAGGCGTGGTATAAGGGGAATAACTTACAGGGTTGCAGCTGGGGGCAGCTGGATCTAGTTTTATCGTAAACTAGAGACTTTCCCATGTGTTTAAAAAAAAAATATGGACTTGCCCTTACGGGGCCAACATTAGTAAAACTCAACATAAATTTATAGTAATGATATTTAAAATAGCACAAAAAGTCATTTACAAAGAATTTATTTTTAAGGAAGTTAGAAAACGAATTTTCAATATGTTTTTTCGTAAAAACATATTCAACTATAAGTTTCATTTTGGAATTTGTACAATTACCTCTTCAATTTTTTTTTAATTTTACTCATAAACTACGAATGCTTTGCGGATCTATTTTTCGTTTTTAAGCCACCGCATACAAGTTTCAATTTCTTCGACTTAACTAGGCATATTACCGCTGTAAATTGTCAAAAATAATATTGGATACTACAAATATAATGTGTTTAGAGAATATTCCTTTCAATCGCAATTAAATTTGTCGCAATAAAATTTTCGATTTTTGTCCACGGGCGGAACCACAGTGCAACAGTTCATTCTCGCATTTCGGATTTCACTACATTATTGACATTTTTATTAAATCGTCGTTGAAAAATATACTGAAAACAACGGCATTTTACAACAATGACATGTTCTGAAGAGTTGTGTATTACATTCCAGGGAATATTTTTCTAACGAAATGTATACAAGTTGTTGCATTTTTGCATATATTTTGAAATTTGAGGCAATAAATGTAGTTTTTTGAGTTCATTATTTCTCCAAATATTTTATTCTTGTCCTTATCTACAAATTTGCTTCAGAGGTCAGAAGAAGATTCGCATTGGTTTCAGAGATATAGCCTCGAATTTCTTTAAAAAGTCAATATTTAACCATGTTTAGATGGGGCCATAAAATCCGAGCTGGATCTGACACAACAAAACCCAACTTGGGTTTCTTGTCGTTTGGGTCTGTACTCTCAAAAAATCCTCAGTTCGGATTGTTTGCACAAGATCACCTTAAAAAGGTTGCACAGTGTTATCTAAGGAAATGTGGACGTGGCCCCGAATAAAATTATACGTCAAAAAAGTAGCTGCAAGGACAACCTGCTGCAATTTTTTCAACCTGGGCAACTGCCTTTACCACCCATGAAATATGTTAAGCTAACTTATAATTTATTCTTGTTCTACTTTCAACTGAAAAATAATCCCTAAAAACAATGTTATTGTTCTTATGACCCTTAAAAATGAATATTTACTCCTATGATAACCCTTAAAAAAAATATTCCATTACAACATAAAAAAGGAAACTGTTTTCAATGATTTCGAAAAATATCCTTAAAAGGTTTAAAATTATTGGTCTAGTGATTCTATTTTCATGCTCTCTGAAAAATATTCTTGAAAAAGGCACATTCCTTGGTCCCCCGAACAAAATTCGTCTGAAGGTTCTTCGAAAAATTAAAGTCTTTACTCCGATGGATGTTGAATTAACATTTTTCAAAATAATTCAAATGTTTTCTCTAAAGATCCTTGAAACAATGTCAACATTAAAAATCTGATTTGATACCTCAAAACTGACAAAAATTTCGTTTAAAAATATATATGCAAAATATGTACTCGTTCACACATATAAGCATCTTCTTCTTTCTTTCACATTCGCATTTCTCTTACGTCTTCCTTGATGTCTCAATTTCCAACAATAGTGACATAAAACAGCAACAAAATTTAGCCCTTTAAGAACAAAAGTTGAAGGAAGAAAGAATACAACACATTTTAGCGTGAAAATAAAGTATAAACAAATCATAAAACTCTGACGCGTATTGTTCACCATGATGTTTGTTGTTATAACGAGCAATATTTAAGGAATTCTTTGCCCTATGGCTCGTTTCCTCGTTCCTTGTTTGTTTTTATCTTAAGTACGCCCCAAGAAAATAAACAAGCAAATTTAGAAGGTAATTGCCTGCAATAAGCGGGAAGATGTTTTTGTTTTATGTACATACATAGCACGGGGAGCGAAAAAGGTTTCTCAAATTTGTTTCTCAAAAAGCGTAAGGAAATACTTTCACACAATAGCTTTATCCTTTTATACTTTCTCTTTGTTGAAGATGCTATTTTGAAACTTTCTGAAAAAAGAATTAAAGTATTGACAACACAATGTTATTTCTCTGGGATAAATACAATACGGAAAAGTTTTCAAGTTTTAATGAGTAGAAGATGGCAGCAAATGAACAAGAAGACCAAAAATAAATTTAGGTGACCATGAACTTCAAAGAGCCGAATATGAAAAACAAACGCAAAAACATTTTCTATTTCCTAATATCTAAGTTTCATGTGCCAAGCTTGCATATTTACCCCTTTTCTTTTTAAATATTCGTTAAAATTTATATACAACATTTTGAACTTTTAATTGCTTGGAACATACAAGTTTTATTTTGCCACAAAGCAAAGTGGACATTATTTTCACATTTGTGGTATAGCAACAACACCTTTGACAGAGATAAACTAAGCAAAGAAATACGAAAAAAATATTTAAAATAATTTCTACTTAAAACAACATCAACAACAAATTTACGAACAACAAACAAATCCAAGTTTTAGCCACACACACCCGCAGCCAAACTTCCATTACAAACACTTTTCCACACATACGACATTTATAAAGTCCTTTACAAAACTAGTTCCAAAAATTACCTAAGGCAGAAACAGTAGCTGTTGTAGCAGTTGAGACAACAATAAAACAAAAATCAACTACAACGACGATAGTAGCATACTAAGGCAACATCTTATAACAAAAGAACCAACATTGCGGAATAAAAAGGAAGCAATGCATCCATGAAATGTAACTAGTGTTAACATACATATGTAAGTAATGAGTGTAACGTGTGTGGATGTGGTTGTATTCGAATTAGACATGTGACATTGGTGTTAAAATTCAAAAATGTTGCAAAACGTTAGAGAAGAGAAAGATAAACCACACACGCTTTTGAGCCCATATATCTAATGAGCCCATTTGTCCAACGATAGATGATCTTTGAGCCCATATATCCAACGATATATTACCTTTGAGCCAATCTATCCAAAGATTTATGGCCCGTGAGTCCATCTATCCAAGGATAGATGACCTGTGAGTCCATATATCCAAGGATAGATGGCCTGTAAGTCCATCTATCCGACGATAGATGACCCTTGAGACCATCTATCCAAGGATAGATGACCCTTGAGACCATCTATCCAAGGATAGATGACCTGTGAGTCCATCTATCCGAGGATAGATGACCTGTGAGTACATCTATCCAACGATAGATGGCCTGTGAGTCCATTTATCCAACGATAGATGGCCTTTGAGCCCATCTATCCAACGATAGATGGCCTTTGAGCCCATCTATCCAACGATAGATGGCCTTTGAGCCCATCTATCCAACGATAGATGGCCTTTGAGCCCATCTATCCAGCGATAGATGGCCTTTGAGCCCATCTATCCAGCGATAGATGGCCTTTGAGCCCATCTATCCAGCGATAGATGGCCTTTGAGCCCATCTATCCAGCGATAGATGGCCTTTGAGCCCATCTATCCAGCGATAGATGGCCTTTGAGCCCATCTATCCAGCGATAGATGGCCTTTGAGCCCATCTATCCAGCGATAGATGGCCTTTGAGCCCATCTATCCAGCGATAGATGGCCTTTGAGCCCATCTATCCAGCGATAGATGGCCTTTGAGCCCATCTATCCAGCGATAGATGGCCTTTGAGCCCATCTATCCAGCGATAGATGGCCTTTGAGCCCATCTATCCAACGATAGATGGCCTTTGAGCTCATCTATCCAACGATAGATGGCCTTTGAGCCCATCTATGCAACGATAGATGGCCTTTGAGCCCATCTATACAACGATAGATGGCCTTTGAGCCCATCTATCCAACGATAGATGACTTTTGAGCCCATCTATCCAATGATAGATGGCCTTTGAGCCCATCTATTCAACGATAGATGGCCTTTGAGCCCATCTATCCAGCGATAGATGGCCTTTGAGCCCATCTATCCAGCGATAGATGGCCTTTGAGCCCATCTATCCAGCGATAGATGGCCTTTGAGCCCATCTATCCAGCGATAGATGGCCTTTGAGCCCATCTATCCAGCGATAGATGGCCTTTGAGCCCATCTATCCAGCGATAGATGGCCTTTGAGCCCATCTATCCAGCGATAGATGGCCTTTGAGCCCACCTATCCAACGATAGATGGCCTTTGAGCCCATCTATCCGACAATAGATGGCCTTTGAGCCCATCTATGCACCGATAGATGGCCTTTGAGCCCATCTATGCAACGACAGATGGCCTTTGGTCCCATCTATGCAACGATAGATGGCCTTTGAGCCCATCAATGCAACGATAGATGGCCTTTGAGCCCATCTATGCAACGATAGTTGTTTTTGAGCCCATCTATCCAACGATAGATGGCCTGTGAGTCCATTTATCCAACGATAGACGGTCTTAGAGCACATATATCCAACGATAGATGGCCTGTGAGTCCATTTATCCAACGATAGATGGCCTTTGAGCCCATCTATCCAACGATAGATGGCCTTTGAGCCCATCTATCCAACGATAGATGGACTTTGAGCCCATCTATCCAACGATAGATGGCCTTTGAGCCCATCTATCCAACGATAGATGGCCTGTGAGTCCATTTATCCAACGATAGATGGCCTTTGAGCCCATCTATGCAACGATAGATGGCCTTTGAGCCCATCTATGCAACGACAGATGGCCTTTGAGCCCATCTATCTAACGATAGATGGCCTTTGAGCCCATCTATCCAACGATAGATGGCCTTTGAGCCCATCTATCCAACGATAGATGGCCTTTGAGCCCATCTATCCAACGATAGATGGCCTTTGAGCCCATCTATCCAACGATAGATGGCCTTTGAGCCCATCTATGCAACGATAGATGGCCTTTGAGCCCATCTATGCAACGATAGATGGCCTTTGAGCCCATCTATGCAACGATAGATGGCCTTTGAGCCCATCTATGCAACGACGGGTGGCCTTTGGTCCCATCTATGCAACGATAGATGGCCTTTGAGCCCATCTATGCAACGATAGATGGCCTTTGAGCCCATCTATCCAACGATAGATGGCCTGTGAGTCCATTTATCCAACGATAGATGGCCTGTGAGTCCATTTATCCAACGATAGATGGCCTTTGAGCCCATCTGTCCATCGATAGATGGCCTTTGAGCCCACCTATCCAACGATAGATGGCCTGTGAGTCCTTTTATCCAACGATAGATGGCCTTTGAGCCCATCTATCGAACGATAGATGGACTTTGAGCCCATCTATCCAACGATAGATGGACTTTGAGCCCATCTATCCAACGATAGATGGCCTTTGCGAACATCTATCCATCGATAGATGGCCTTTGAGCCCATCTATCCAACGATAGATGGCCTTTGAGCCCATCTATCCAACGATAGATGGCCTTTGAGCCCACCTATCCAACGATAGATGGCCTGTGAGTCCATTTATCCAACGATAGATGGCCTTTGAGCCCATCTATCCAACGATAGATGGACTTTGAGCCCATCTATCCAACGATAGATGGACTTTGAGCCCATCTATCCAACCATAGATGGCCTTTGAGCCCATCTATCCAACGATAGATGGCCTTTGAGCCCATCTATCCAACGATAGATGGCCTTTGAGCCCATCTATCCAACGATAGATGGCCTTTGAGCCCATCTATCCAACGATAGATGGCCTTTGCGAACATCTATCCAACGATAGATGGCCTTTGAGCCCACCTATCCAACGATAGATGGCCTTTGAGCCTATCTATCCAACGATAGATGGCCTTTGAGCCCATCTATCCAACGCTAGATGGCCTTTGAGCCCATCTATCCAACGATAGATGGCCTTTGAGCCCATCTATCCAACGATAGATGGCCTTTGAGCCCATCTATCCAACGATAGATGGCCTTTGAGCCCATCTATCCAACGATAGATGGCCTTTGAGCCCATCTATCCTATAATATATGGCCTATGAGGTCATCTATCAAACGATAGATGACCTTTGAGCCCATCTATCCAACGATAGATGGCCTTTGAGCCCATCCATCCAACGATAGATGGCATTTTAGACCATCTATCCCACGAGAGATGGCCTTTGAGCGCATCCATCCAACGAGAGATGGCCTTTGAGCCCATCTATCCAACGATAGATGGCCTTTGGGCCCATCTATCCAACGATAGATGGCCTTTGAGCCTATATATCCAAGGATAGATGGCCTTTGAGCCCATCTATCTAACGATAGATGTATTAGATGTAAGTCACTTGGATCTGTAGTCGACTGCAGTAATAATAGTTCACTTACAGCAATCTAAATTATTTATCATCCATTCTTCCTCAATTCACCCACTGTGCACTTTGATGGCTGTGTGTTGCAAAAAATAAAGCCCTGTATCCCATTATGTATTTTTCTCTCTATTCCTAAAAGAAACCAAAAAGATTTTCTTTTGCACAGAAATTTTCTGGTATGTGCATCAAATTAAAAAAAGAATCTCGAATCAGAGAATTCATATCAGAGTTGCTTACTAATGCTGTATAGCCTAAGGCTAATCTCTGGTCTTGCAGTTGGAAAACGAATGCAGTTTATTTCATGTAGGCTTCATTAAAAAGGAAACTAGGTACATAGTTTACCATCCAAAGTGACTTAATGTCAAAAAATGGAAGGTTCATAAGAACGAATGGCGGAGATACTAAAGCAACATTGTATTCATGCTTTAAGCGTTTCAGGTAAAAAAATGAAGATCAGGTTAGTCTTTACCAGAAATGGATTAAGCAAAAGAATATGTATGTATCTCAGCCTTAAGAGAAGAAACATTTTCTTTAAATGGAATTTAATAAACATGGCAAATTATGTTAAACTTCAGATTAAATTATGTTTCATAGCTTTTATATTTTTGGTCATAAATTTGACATAACATAAAAGATTTTAATTTTTTTTTTTGGTTTCTCTTAAGGTTGACACAGATTTTATGATATTTTATATTGTTTGGTTAGGGTTGTAATTAACCCTTATGGTAACATATTGAATTAATATCAGTTGCTGGCCAAAACCAGAGAATCAGCAACATAATTGACCAAAATATTGGTGTGTAATGAAATACTTTAAACTGGTGGGAAACCAGGTATTTTGAAATATTAAAAAAATGTTTTTGTCTGTTCATCCCAATAAATATTCGTTTAATAATATTCCAGCCACACATATTGCTTGCTAAAATAATTTGCTTGCCATGTGACCCTTTGACTCATAAACTCTCTGAACTTGTTTCTCCTTTTCTCTGTTATTCCTTTTATTATTTCGAAATTCAAAATATTGTCAACACATGTGGCATACATTTTGGGTCATATTGAAAGCAACATAACATATCGTTAAAGCATACTTTGAGGAGTGATATTTTTTGTTAACCTCGTTATGGTTTGTATGTGTATTAGGATGACCACAAAAAATATTTTTTATTGAAATGCATAACCTACATTTATTCATTAAATAAAAAAACGTTTAATACAAAACATTATGAAGATTAAAAAATTGTATCTAATTTATTTAGTAGAATATCTCAAGAAAAAGCATAAGCATTTCTTTCCAATACCCGTTTAATGATAACACATGCCAAGTGAGACTTGAGTAATTTGTATGGGGCCAATAGGGGATTTTTACGAAATTGTTGTACAGGCAGACTTATTGTCTTATGGATATGATAATTTTACCACTTCATAATTGTGACCTAAGGATAAGCCTAACAAAAAGGTTTCAATATTCGGCTATGAAGATTTTGATGTATCTTTGTCCTATATGGTTAGTTATACATATATAACAACATCTGATCCGATTTTTAGTAGTAATAATCGTTTTAAGGTCACAATTATGAACTGGTACTCTTAAAATCGATTGGACGAGCAATGAGACCACTCATCATCGTTAATCATTATAATTTATATGTTTAGAGTTTTTTGATCACAGGGAATAAAATTGGAAGATGTGTATTTGTAAAAAAATCTTTTTTTCTTTAGTACACCCTAATGTGTATATTTGGACATTGAAATTTAGTTTAGTTCACATAGCAAGATATGTGGATATGTATGTGAAACTTTTATTTTAAACAACTTTATGGAAGTTGTTAGGATATGTTCAGATTTAAAATCAAAAGAAGGACCATTAAGGCCAATTAAATAGCTTAATGCAAGGATAAAATAAATTTTCTAAAGAGCAAAGACTGCGTAGTAGGGTCATGTGCATTATTATCCAATTCATTCAGCCATGTACCAGTCTTCGGCTACATATTTTTGAAACTTTAAAGTCCTATATCTCGGGAAGTATGGACTTCCCAGAAACGGTATATATATTTTTGTTTTCAGGACAACGAGATCTACCTGTGGTAGGGTGTGCGCGTGTATTCCCGTCTTATGCCAGAAAGTCTTTGTGGTCTCCTATAGACAGATTACATAAAAGGTCTTTTTATAGATATAGAGCAGGAATACATTCTACAAACCCAAGACCTTTGTGGTCTTCTATTGGAAGAAGGTCTTTGAGGTCTCCTACGAAAATAAGACTGTAGACTTTAAAAAGCTATATAGAGGCAAGGCATTTGGGATGTTCTATAGACAGATGGCTTGAGATATTTGATGGACAATAGTCTTTGAGATCTGTGTGAACAGAATGCCCCGATGATCTTTTATGAAAAGAAGATCTTTGAGGTCTTTGAGGGTAACGAGGATATTTTTGTCCACCCCTTCGAGTACCTCCAACACAGAAGCACAGTTTAAATTGATGTCTCGTATCGTCTCTAAATGTTTGCATCAAGTTCTCTTTGAATTTTGAGTGAGGAGTGTTAGTAAGGAGGTTGTTATGCGTTCGGAGATGGTTGGCCACATTGAAACTAAAAATTATCAGAAACAAGTAAAAAAGTATCAGTCGGCTTTGCCGACAGAGATATACCCTCAGCCTGTATATTTTTAAACAATTTTTTTTTCAAAAAACGTATGTATTTAGGCTTTTTTAAAATTTTTGGGAATTTGAACCGAAAAAAATTTTCATTAGGATTAGAGATCAAAAGTTTTGCGGAGGAGATACTAAAAGGAATGGATTTACATTGACCATTAAGTGGATCTCCAACCACTACATATGGTGCCATAGGGAGTTTATACACCCTTCGGGATGTTTGCTCAAGAAGTATGGACTTGCTCCTGAAAAAACGTTTACCATCGTAATTGAGGCAGCGAATGCAAGTTGCTTCAACAAAAATCAAAGTGATTCGACAGCAGGTCTTAAAGTGAACTTATCCGAAATTTTGTGTTGGAGGTACCGGATGGAGTGGACAAATATAGTCCATATTTGAACCTGACCTATATCTAGTAGATATATTAGGATGTGTAAAGTATTGACCAATTCGGCCACTCCCTTCAAGAGTTACCGTATGAAAAATTTTTCCGAACATTTTTGAACTTTTGTGGGGGAGGTACCTGAAGGAGTGGACATATATGGCTTATCTTCAAACTTAAACTGTGTTTGGACAAAATATTACTAAGGCCAAATTTTGGACCGAATCAGCAGTTCCGTTCAAGAGTTATCTTGCGCTCCAACCACCTCACACGGTGTCATAGGGGTTTTTTTTGCAACTTTCAGGCTATTTTCTTAGAAAGTATGGACTTGCCCCTAATGAAACTTGTACCGTCGTATGAAGGGCAGTGAATACAAGTTGCTAAAACAAAAATCAGAGAGATTCGAGAGATGGCCCTAAACTGAACTTTTCCGAAATTTTGTGTGGGAGGTACCCGAAGGAGTGGGCCGATTGAGCCTATATTGAAATATTGTCTAAGTCTGTTACACATTTTACGATGGGCAAAGTGGACCAAATCGGTTACTCCCTTCGAGAGTTATCGTGCGCACAAATTTTCCGAACATTTTCGAACTTTTGTGGGGGAGGTACCGGAAGGAGTGGACCAATATAGCCCATCTTCGAACTTAAACTAAGTTTGGGTAAAATATTACGAAAGCCAAAATTTAAACTAAATCGGTTTATCCGTTCGAGAGTTATCGTGCGCTCCAGCCAGACAGACAGACGGACGGACATTGCTCAATCGACTCCAAATTGTCTGAAACACATTTCGTCCAAACATTCTTGGGGTCTAAAACCATTATTTCGATGATGCACATTTTGCCCGTATGAAAGTGTATATACCCTCGTTAGCATAAATGCTGAGGGTATAAAAATATTCACGAGTCACTGCAAAATCAGATAAATGCTATGCGAAAATGAAGAAGAAACCGAGACAAGGGAACACCTATTATGCTCTCCAATGTTCAAGACGAAAATACTGTGAATCATGGGTGAACATTAGGGTTATGACATTTTGGCATTTTTTTTTTCTCAAAAATGATAGTGAGAATAAATAAACTTTTGACTAATAATGTCTAAAATAAAATTCATTTCCATTTTAAAATAAAAAAGGTTCCCCACAAACCCTTTGAAAAACATTTAAAAAATACTATGAAATGGAAAAAAAAAATCTCCAAAAAACTTCCTGTTGCACGAATGAATGACAGTTTGCGTATTAATGACTAAAATAATTTTTATTCCATTTAAATATTGAACAAGTAAAAAGTCGTTAAGTTCGGCCGGGCCGAACTTTTTATACCCTCCACCATAAAATAGTCTTAATTAAAATGGAATAATTAGGGTCCTTTCAGAATTTTAGGTGTAACAACTTTTCGACAATGGATAGACTCCTACTGCCTCCCACTATTGCTTAAATTACACTGTGAACACAAATGTTGGGGCACAGATAATTCCTTTTGGAGATGAAAGCCCTTGGTGTGTGTATATTAAAAACCTCGAAGGACAGATGCGCCGTGAGTCGAACTTCCGCGTTATGACGTGATGAAGTTTTTGCAAGAGACCCTGTTTGTTGTTTTTGTAGAGCACTTCAGCAACAGTGAACAAAGATATAACGCTAATTCCTGATTACCCACAGAGTCTGTAACAAAAATTTCATCACGCCATAACGCGGAAGTTCGACTCACGGCGGATCCGTCCTTCGGGGTTCATAATATACTCACCAAGGCCTTTCTTTCCCAAGAGGAATTTTTCGTGGCCCAGACTTTCAGCTCCATTTTGTTGCACAGTGTTATCTAATCTTATATAAAAAATGTGTTCAGCTAGGTAAAAGGTACCACCTAAGGGGCTATATCAAAGAGTCAACCTATCTTTAAATTTTTTGGCGGAAAAGTTTTATAGCTGCAGGGAACTTCAAGAGTCAAATTGAGGATAGTTTCATCAAAACAATGTAGACCCTCAAAATTATTTTTGAATAGACAAAATTGTAGCTAATATTATCAAAATACCGACATTACAGCTAGTTCGGTTAAAAATTGCAGCTAAAATTCTCAAAATACCGAAAATCGGGAGGTACCGTTATATGGGGACTATACCAAAACATGGACCTATGCCCATATCCTTTGGGATATAAGTTTGTTGATCACTAGGAACCCTAAGTGCCAAATTATAGCTAATTCGGTCTGCAAATGTGGCGAAGAACGTCAAAATATCTCAAATCTGGAGGTACCGTTATATGGGGGCTATACCAAAGTGTGGACCGATATAGCCCATCTTCGAACTTGACCTGCCCATGGAAAAAAGACCCTAGGGTGCAAAATTTCAGCACTCTATCTCAATTATTGCCGACGCTAGAGTGATTACAACAGACGGACGGACAGACGGACATGGCTAGATCGTCTTAGAATTTTATCCTGATCAAGAATATATATACTTTATAGGGTCGCAAATGATTAGTTCGATGTGTTACAAACGGAATGACAAACTTAATATACCCTCCATACTATGGTGGAGGGTATAAAAAGGTCCTGCATAAACCACTTTTAATTTGTATGATATATGAAGAACGTTATATAATATAAAATGATATATATGTAATAATACGATGATAGAATTGGTGAGAAACAAATGGTTATGTCATTTCAGTTATGTCGTGTGCACCTATACATTGTTTTTAGTTAAATATCGGCTTACAGTGAATTCATAAAATTTTCAAAAATTCTGAAAAATAAAAACTTTAAAAGCTTTTTGTGCAAAAGTTTTTTATTGTAACACTTTATAATTAAGATTTTATGTAATCTTAGGTAAAAACTCATCATAATATCATACAGGGATACGAAGTTTGTATAAAAGTCATAACCCTAGTAAACACCCTATTAAATCCCTGATCGAACAGAGCCTTAAGGCCTAGCAACATAAGCTGCCTTGCCTGCTTTCCTTGCTTGCTTCACATAAAAGAATAAAAAAGAAAAGGGCAACCCACTTCGAAAATGTCTTCTTTATTCTTTTATTTTTGTTTTGTCAGAAATGAAGCAGGAAACTTGCTTGCCTTTAGGCTGCAACGAGAAGGAATTACCACCACACGATATCACCACGGCAATTACATCATAATATTGTTTAATATCATCCATCCTTGCCCTAGCGACTTTGATGGAATAAAATGTGCCTGATCGTAATAATGGTAGATATTTTTGGACAAACTCCGTTTGTAGTTGATTTATCCCTGTCCGTCCGTCCGTCTGGCTGACTGACTGGTGCCCACGATAACTCCGAACGGATCAACCGATTGGTCTAAAATGTGTTCTTCGTAATATTATGTCCAAAATTAGATCCACGATGGACCATTCGGTATAATCATTTTTTTCGCTAAAATGGCGCGCACAAAAACTCAAGAACGGATCTATCGATTTGGTCTAAAAATTGGTGTTTCGTAATATTTCTTGCAGACATTTATCATGTCGGAGTGTGGACTATATCAGCCCGCTCCATAGGCTACCTGTTACACAAAAGTTCAAGGACTTGTTTTGAAATCTTTTGCGACAGGTTGCCCTCGCGACTTTATGTCTATACTTCAAAACCATGTCCGTCCGTATGTACGTCTGTCTGGTTTTGAACGTTTTTCGTGGGCAAGGCCATGCTTCTCGATATAGTGGTCAAAATGCTTTAAAAACTTCTACGGTGACCAAAAATATGGTTATGGGTTATACTTTTCGCTTAAGTGCAGTTGAAACGCTTTCGAAGATTGTATAGACACTATGCAACACTGAAAATGCAAACAACTTCTACACGCAGAGAAAAAAATATGTTTGATCCAACAATATTCCAAGAGCAAAATATATATTGTTAACATATTGTTGGATTCCTTATGTAGTATTGTCAATCCAACAATCGTTATTGTCACACTGGACTATATTATGTGTTCTAAATATAAATATGTATTGTCACTTTGACACTATAACGCTTTGGACCAAACATGTAAGTACGATAGTTTTGGTAAGAGGTAACAATATATGTTGTTACAATTCACAATAGTTTTGGTCCAAGTGGACAATAAATATTGTTAGAACTTACATTTGTTTTGGTCAGAATTAACAGTATTTATTGTTGCAATTAACAATAGTTTTGGTCAGAATAGACAATAAATATTGTTAGAACTTACAATAGTTTTGGTCAGAAGTAACAATATTTATTGTTGCAATTAACAATAGTTTTTGTCAAAATGGACAATAAATATTGTTAGAACTTACAATAGTTTCGGTCAGAAGTAACAATATTTATTTTTGCAATTCACAATAGTTTTGGTCAGAAGTAACAATATTTATTTTTGCAATTCACAATAGTTTTGGTCAGAAGTAACAATACTTGTTGTTGCAATGCGAAATGGTTGGAATAAAAATTGCATACCTACCTTTTAAATGTGTTACATTTAAAAAAATATAAAAAGTTTCATTTTATTATTTATTTCATATGTGATTTTTAAAAATTTTAAATAAACCTGATATGAGATAATTTTAATTTCAATTGACGCTAATTTTATTTAGTTTAACAAAGATTGATGTGCAAATAAAGCATGTTGGTAAACTATTTATTGTAATTTATTCGGTCAGGAAAATTGTGAATCCAAGTCGTTAGTAAAATTTGAAGCTAAATAAAAAAAGAAAATATGTTAGAAATATCGCTTAGTAAAAGTACAAAAAGAAGATACTTACTAATTAATTTTATGCCCAAAACAAAATCGGTTGAAGAAATGTATTGTTGCACCAAATTACTGAATATAACTGGTTTAGAGAGTATTCTTATTAAAAATGTCCACTTCAGCTGTCGTTGATTAGTTTTATGTTTTCTTAACTAAATTTAAAAAGTCTGCAGCAAAACACTCCTTAACCCGCTAAATAAAAAATAGCATCATGAAGTTAGTTAAAAACAGACACACAAAACTACGCAATAAAATACAAGTGTCAGCAATAGTCTTTTCCTTGGTTTTCATTGAGCATGCATTGCAAAAATTATTAGACTGTTGCAACTCGCTCTTTATATTTTAAATTAAAATAGAATTCCGACAATTCGTTCACAAAAACTCAAATTTAAGGAAAAAAACTATTTCTATTTTCTCTTCGTATAATAAGTTTCAACCACCTTTTTTTTTTAGCTCTCCACAAAGCACACACACATAACAACTTACATACGATAGTAGAAGAAGAGATTCAAAAGAGGTGGTGTCAAACAACAATGAAAAATAGTATTGGTAAAATGGACAATAAATATTGTTAGAATTCAGAACAGTTGAGGTAAAATTATCTATATTTACAATAGTTTTGGTCAAAACTACAAACGCGTGTTGTAAACATTATTCAGTACAAAAAGAACCCAAAAGGGATCGACGTTTTCAAGAAATTTTAATTTATTGTGTCAAAGATGTATGAATTATCGAAATTCTTCTTTAATATCTCCTTGCAACGCAAATTCTGCTTCAACCACCACTTTTATATTTACCGCTTCACAAAAACACATGAGAAAACCAAAAAACAAAACAAAAACTATATGACAAAAGTAGATAACGCCATAAAAAAAGAAAACACCGACAGTTTTAAAATAATAAAGAATTCAATAGATTTAATAATGTATGACACTTTTATTATTAGATTTTCTGTGCATTTTTGTCTTGGAATGTTGTTTTTCGGAGTTTATAATCACTAATGTTTTACATTTTTTGATCCACTTTCTTTGACTGCCAAACAAAAACTAATTAGGGACAAAGAACGCGCAAACACAAATAACTTCACCGGCTGCCACACATAAACTAAAGAGAGCAAAACAAGAATGCAGCGACTAGAATCCAGAGCAAATACTCAACAAGTTAACGGGAGAGAGTATAGTCAAAAATATGTATTTTTGAACTAATAATAGACATTTTCAATCCAAAATTGTGTATCTACTGAAAAAACAAAATAACAATACGTATTTAAAACTACAACAAAAGCTAGTTTTTTAAAAGACAATATTTTTTGTAAAAACTCTAGATTATGATAGTTCCTATCAATCGGTATTGTTAATGATTTTTACAATATTGCGGAATTCCGAAAGTTGTTTTTGTTTTTTATGTTTGGAGCAAAATATTGTATTTTTGGATTTGCAATGCAATGCTTGAACAAAACAAATACAATTTTGGAACAAAAATTTATATTTTTGTTCCAACAAAAGCGAAAAATATTTTTTCTCTGCGTGTAGTATGAATTTTTTGAAAGTACATATTTAGACTACAAAAACCCTAGTAGGGTTTTGTCCTGTCAGATCCAGTTCGGATTTTATGGCTTCATCTAAACCGGGCTAAATCTACACTTTTTTGCATTTATCAGGCCTTTACCTCAGAAACAAATAGGAATTTGAACTTGCTGTCATTAGCAATATTGTAGCCCTAAACTAGTAGAACTTATCTTTTAAAAAACTACATAAGAAAAACTCCATCTAGGGCATCAAAATCTATAAACTATAGAAAATTTTACATAATTGCTGAAATTGCAAAAATCTTCCAAATAAAGTTCTCAACAATTCTTTAGAACATTCTGAAACTCTAAAATGCTTACTTCATGTTGTTTCAGCGGTATTCTGCATCATATCTTTTACAACACGTATTTCAAACACAGTTCACACCAACAGTTTATTTTCGCATTTCGGATTTCACTTCATTATTGACATTTTTATTAAACCGTCGTTGAAAAATGTACTGAAATCAACGGCATAGAGTCATTTTAAAACAATGACATGTTCTGAAGAGTTGTGTATTACATTCCAGGGAATATTTTTCTAAAAAAAAATATTCAGAAAAAATTAACGGTTTTGGAGATACGGTGCGAAATGTATAAAAATTGTGGAATTTTTAATATATTTTGAAAATTGAGGCAATAAGTGTAGTTTTCGAGTTCATTATTTCTCCAAATATTTTATTATTGTCCTTATCTACAAATTTGCTTCAGAGGTCAGAAGATTCGCATTAGTTTCAGAGATATAGCCCCGAATTTCTTTAAAAACTAAATATTTAACCATGTTTAGATGGGGCCATAAAATCCGAGCTGGATCTGACACAACAAAACCCAACTAGGGTTTCATGCCGTTTGGGTCTGTACTTTCAAAAAATCCTCAGTTCGAATTGTTTGCACAAGATCACCTTAAAAATGTTGCACAGTGTAGATATATTCATCGGAGGTAATTCTTGTGACTCTAATTACAACGGTCTCATCTTTTTCGTGGTCACGTTTCCATATTTTTGTCGGAATGTTCATACGTCCAAAAAAGGCAACAACATTCTGAAAACCCACTAAATGCATATTTTTTGCTGAAAAAATTTAGGTTGTGTACCCCGTATTCGATCTGCTCATAGATGAAAGTCTCAATTCACACAGGTTGAGGGTAATAGTCTTTCTGCGAATTTTTACTTGGTTATTGAAGCATTTAAGAACACCATTGGAGACTAGTATCCTTAATCTACCTATCTACATGTCCATTAAATTCATGTTTTTTGTCAGCATTTATCTGTTAAGTAATAATCCTCACTATAAAACCAACAAACGTTACATGGGTTTTCTACACAAATACATTTTCTTGATTAAATTTGATGGTATTTTAATTTCATTAATGGAAATGTGTTTAAAAAATAAAACCACTTTAAAAAAACCAACAATCCCCACAATCTTCCATTTACTGCAAACCTGTTTCGAAATGTCCATATTAACCAACAGAAGATAGTTCTTACAAAACTATTACAATTTCTGAAACTAAAAATTCATTGGAATTGGATTTGAAAAAACAATTCCCCAAATTCAATAATAAAACAATAAAAACATTCCAGCCTACTCACAACTCAGCTAAATACCACTTCATTTCAGTTTTGTTTTATAGAAAGAAAACGTTTATTTTTGTTTTTGTTATTTTTCTCTAGAATGCCATAATTTTAGGTATTTTATTTTCCAGTTTAATTTTTTCTTCAACAGTTTCTGGCTCTCGAATAAGTTGCTGGTGGTATCGGTGGGTTGTATGAACCCAAAAAAAAGAAAAGCAACAACATCGACAAATGGAAACGAAATTGTTTGTTAGAAACAAAATATAATTATATTTTAAATTGCAAACTGACAGTTGAACAAGTGGCGTAGCCAGGGATGAGGCTGGGACCGTGAGTGCTGGACGCGAGTGCTCTTCAATCTTTATAATTGCATTGTTAAATTAGCATTTTTATTGGAGTGTCTAAAATTTTTTTGTTCGGTTGTTGTGCATATCTTTGCTTTTGTTTGCCACCCTCTCACTTCAAATATATCGTTCGTTGCTTAGTTATTTTTGAGAATTGCCGTTGTCGATGATGATGATGGGGCTGATGACTGGCTGCTACGGCTGCTCTTTCACTTGTGTTATTGATGATAATATTGCCAATATTTGGTGTACAAATATCATTTGTTGTTGCTGTTGTTGTTACTGGTATTGTTGCTCCAACAATCAATATTTAGACAAACAGGCAATTTGGGGGGCCACATGTTAAATACTTTTAGTCAAGAACGTAATTAAACAGACATTATAAATTTCACATCTTCTCTTTATCGACACATTCTTTCTGCAAACAATTGCAATTGCCGGCAATAAAAACACTAAAACAAAACATAAGACTTTTAATACAAACAACAAAATTTAGTTTCGGGGAAAAATGTTTAAGAAAGGCAACCGCTCACACATCCACACTTACATACATACATATGTATGTGTGCACATTACAAGATGAACAAATGGCATGGGGTATGACATTGTAAACATGTACGAGTATAACCTCCCAAAGGATATTAAAAGTGTCAAGAACCACAACAGATGGATAATTACAGGCAAATAAATATTTTGCAATGTGTTAGGAAGAGGCTTAATGGAATCCTTGTGTAGTAGGTGGGATCTTGCAAAAACTTTCTTAATAAAAATTAAATACAAATTGGAGTCTTAAAGACATATATAAAAATTTCGATTGACATATTGAAGGTAAGTGCACGTATGAGGAATGCGAAAAAATATTATTTTGGGAGTAATGTATTTTCGATAGATTGCGTGTCCTCCAGTCATTTCAGTTGGTCACCGTATAACTTAGTTTTTTCGCCGCTATGCGGGGAAGCATGGAATTACCCACGAAAAATATATTATCTCTGCAAACAGGACCACATGGAGAAGCATCGGTATAAATTTCCAAATGATCTTCGAGAAGGAGAAGACCGATATGGGTCATTTTCGAAGTTAAACTAAAATTGTTAGCGTTCAAAGCCAAAACTCATAACTTCAAAGGCAGCGCAAAAAAGCGATTGTCGTGAAGAAAATACATTTCAGCGGCCAAATATCCGCGTAAATGTATAAAACATATTTGCATTTGAAAAACGAAAAGTTCTAGGACAGGGAAGCCATTACATAGTCGATACATCTGAAGATCTGCTTTACCACCTGTGAAACCAGGTAACGTAATTTGGTGACTATGTGGGTTCGAGTCCTTGGCTTTCCTTTTTCACTTGCAAATAATTTCCGATCATCAAGCATAACTCTAAACGAGAAAATTAATAAAAAATCATTGAAGATAATTTCAACATAGTCAGTTGTTCGTACAATTTTATGATTTTTGAATGGGAGGTACCGGAATGGGTCGATCTTTGCCCTTCTTCGAAATTTAACTAAGTTTGGACAAAATGTTACGGAGGCCAAATTTTCGATCGAATCAGCTGATCCGTTCGAGAGTTGTCTCGCGCTCCGGCCACTACACATGATCCCTTAGAGCTTTTTCAGCTTTCGGGCATTTTCTCGTATGAACTTGCCCCTGGGAATACAAGTTGTTATAACAAAAATCAAAGCGATTCGACAGCAGGTCTTACACTGAACTTATCCGACATTTTGTGTGGGAGGTACCCGAAGGAGTGGACGGAGTTGATTGAGTTCATATTGGAACCTCATCTAAGTCTGCTAGAAATTTCACGACGTGCAAAGTATGGACCAAATCGGTTACTGCCTTCAAGAGTTATCGTGCGCATACATTTTCCGAACATTTTCGAACTTTTGTGGGGGAGGTATATAACTCATCTTTGAACTTAAAATAAGTTTGGACAAAATTTTAGGAAAACCAAAGTTTGGACCGAATCGGTTGATCCGTTCGAGAATTGTCGTGCCCACAATTTTTCCGAACATTTTGAACTTTTGTGGGGAGGTACCCGAAGGATAGGATAGATATGTCTCATTTTCGAACCTATATTAAGTTTGGACAAAATATTACGAAGGCCAAATTTAGGACCGAATCGGCTAATCTATTCAAGATTTATAGTGTGCTCTAGCCACTACACATGGTGCCATAGGTTTTTAACAAAATTTGGGCTATTTTCTCAGGAGGTATGGACCTGCCCCAGAAAAAAATTGTACCATCGTAATGGGGGCAACGAATACAAGTTGTTGTAAAAAGTCAAAGCGATTCGAGAGGAGGTCTTATACTGTACTTATCCGAAATTTTGTGTCGGAGGTACCCGAAGAAGTGGACCGATCTATTTGCCGTAGGGAGCACCAGACCCACCAAATCAATTGGTGCGCAAACTAATGGACCATAAAACAAAAGTTCGATGACAAATAAGCCACACCCGCAACCGATATGTCTGATGAGCTGCTGCCTAAAAGCGAAACCGGTCACATAATTTGGTGGTTGTGTGGGTTCGAATCTTCGGCTTTCCTTTTTCCTCCACTGCCAGTGACACCAATCTGAGAGGTGAGCCTAAATATATTCGATTTTATTTTTTTTTCGGGAAATACGAGCACCTTCCACAATTGGGTAAGAGAGGAGGTCTCACTTTTACAAATATGGAAGATACGTCTATATCGGACTGAAGCGTATCGAAGGAGTGGTCCTTTTCTGATCACAAGGAGACAGACTTTCAAGTCTCATATAGATGCAAAAGGAAAGCGTCTCGTAGGAAATCAAAAAGGACCAAATGAAATAATTCAACTCTACAGTTTCTTCAAGACTGGGTAAAATTCCTGAACCTAACACAGTACGAATGGTTAACAGACAAGTTTAAGATCTCACAAGGGTTCTCCGGTATTGCTATGAGAAGTATTGTCCATTGACATATCCAATTAGGAGAGGTCAATATGTTTAGTGAAATGTAACAAGGCTAGCAGGACCAAACATAGTTTAGATTTGGACCTATACAAGGACTGTTTCAATAAGTAGAGTGAGGAAAGGTAAGAGGAATTTTTGGATAAACTTAAGTGAGGCAATAGAGGGAGTTAATGCAGCTGCAAGATTTCAGAGAACATAAAAAACCTATTGGAAGCACGAAATAAAGTGATTGCAGGTGGACGAACTCCGCCCTAGAGACACTACACCTACTGGCAAAACCCACTCTCCATGGTGCAAGGATGCCAATTCGTATCCTAGTGTAGACATGAAAATGATTGGATTTGCTGGAAAGCAGACTAATCAATGCAAGCATTGGGGAGAGTTCCGTAAGGTAGTTCGTCATTTAAGGCACCCCAAAAGGAGGAGTTATATCTATTTGCCCTGGCCTCTGGTGGATAAGGGATACTCAACGAATTTGATAGACTAGGAACTAGGATAGTTACCAATGCAGATGACGTAGTCATTCTAAATATAGGGGCATTTTAGTGAAGGAACGCCGAGGAGGACACTAAGAGGGGCCTCTATAGGGAATAGCTGTGGTCTCAAATCGCATGTAACACATTGGCAGTATAGGACCGTGGTCTGCCCTATCTAGACCTATGTTAGCCTCGTCTTTTGGCAGGCCCTAAGTAATACTTCGAACCTGTCCAGGTTACCTACTCAGTAAAAAAACAGCCCCAGGCGTTGTGGAATGATATACCAAATACTCAACTCCTGGATATTGTAGTTCAGTAACAAGTATCCTGATGTACATTGAGGCTCAAGAAGCTTAATATTAGGCTTTGTTAAGGGCTTGGGTATTCAAACATTTTACATCGGATAGTTAGCCATGCCGCATGAGGGAGACATGGACATGGGGCCAACTAGAGACTTTGACACAGCTGAGGTACTAAACACAGATTGGAGTAAGTGGACGCAGGGCAGACCATTTCTTGATAGCCTATCCACTGATGGGTCTAAGATGGAAGAAGGCGCTGCAGCCTGTGTGTATTGAATATGAACGCTCGGAGGAATATGAGACGTTCGAGGGAACTAAATGATTACTTCAGTGTTTTTCAGGCAGAAGTTTTTTCAGTGGTGAAGAAACTATAAGATAGTCACAGTATACGTGGATAAGCAGGATCTAGGAACCTTCACTATTTAATTTAGCGTACAGAGTCCGACCACTAACTACCCCAATATATTAGGTGTGATTTTCGAAAGCATGTTTCAGACGTCCGCGCAATTCACAGATATATTTTCAACAAGATCAGAAGTAGGAACGCCAGCACTTGGGTCTGTGGTAAAATATGCGCCGCCAGTATTTAAACCTGCCAGAATACTTCAGAACGGATATGTAATAGGGTGCCTCCATACGTGAACCATCGCGACCATAGTGAACCATCTTTATGAGAAAGCGAACATTTTACTGGTCCATCAGCACTACAAGATGTTAACAATTCACGGTCTGCTTGAGTGAGAGAGATCTTTAGTATCTAGAGACGGATACCTCTAGATCGGTGGTGCTCAAAAATGTTGGTGCGTTAGTCACTCTGAGGGAGTCTATCATTTGCTCAAGTCTTTTTTTTTCAAATGTGGTCCTGGACGCTGCACCTGTTTAACCAAATGCACTCATCTGTTTCCCCATTCTTTATGGACGCAGCCAGTTCAGGTTGAAGAATTTGAATTCGCACACAGAGGAACCAGAACCAGATAACTGAACATGAATATATTTACGTTGAACTATTTACGTTGTTACAACAACAATGACAAATGTTTCAGTATAACCACCTGAATAATGAAATGTCAGTTAATATGTCAAAGTTACACAATTAAATGTCTGGGAAAATATTTAACGAAAATTAATTACACGTTAAATAACAATATAGACGAGAATAATTGCAAATATAAACGACATGTCGGGTAACAACAACAGAATAATCAGACACACACATCAATTTGAGAATAAATAGACGTCACTTCATTTCTATAAACACTTATGTGGGTGTTTTAATTTTCTGATGTAACTCAGCTGTCAGTGTTAATGTCTTAAAGAAACACTTCCAAAACATTCGTGAAAGCTCTTGCAATTTCTCTAGAAATCTAGCATAGCAGTCATTGATGTCAGCTTTCCTTTGTAGTATATGTTAATATGACAACATATTGTCTCAACACTTTTTTCGCATTTGCACAAATTCCAAATAATAGATGTGCCATTTGCACACACTCACTCGCATACACTCAAATGAAGCGATGGAAAATCATTTGAAATCATTTCACAGCTGTTGATTGTTAAATTTATAGACGTCATTTAATTTTCGTTAGTGATTTTTTCCTTCGTTCTTTCTTTCATTACTTTGTTATTCTTGTAGCCACTCCCCATGCAGGATTTCAAATTCATGTGGAGACATTTAGGAAAGCAATTTGGAATGAAATGTTACTCTTTTATAGATAAAAGAACATTACAAATTACAGAGTGATTTTTTTCTGGTCTCAAAACGAATTTCATTGTTTAGTTAGTTATGCTGGTTATGCCAGGACATTTATTAAGGAAATTTTCTTTTAAAGAAATTTCATTATCCATGCAAATGTAAATAAATAAAACGAAAAAAGTCCATGTGTTAATTGTGTTTGAGCAGCGAATAAAACGTTACAAATGAATGTAGTTGTTATCATCAGGAAAACAGTTTTTAGAACCTTTGCAAAGTAGTTGTGATGATCGAATACAAAAACAAAGGGAGCTGGCAATGTGAGCCATTGCGAAGTCCACTCAGCAAAAAAAGTTTTATTTAAATTCAAATTTCAATATCTAACAACCCAATTGTTGACGTAGGGGTTGAAAGATACCAAGCAACGGCCCTAACCGTCTTTAACATGGTAAAGCCCAGAATTCATCTTGGTCCCTCTTTCACCTCAAATGGACACGAACCTCCCCGTGGCTTCACCTGGGGAGCTGCCGTTAATGCCAGTTAAAGGTAGTGAGCTAAAATATGCCGCGCATTCATCCAAATCCAGAACTTGGGTTGGGTATTGGGATAGTAACAAATCCCTCCAAAAAGCAACATACTAAGAAAAGCAAAGGAAAACAAACCACTCTAAGGTGGACGACCCTCGAAAACGTTTAAGGACCGCGATCTGCGAGTATGCACCTGGAATGTTTACACTCTTTATAGAGAAGGTGCATTTTAGGCATTAGCACATGTACTTGAAAAATACAAGACCGATATTACTGCCATACAGGATATACAATGGATAAGGAAAGGCGTCACAAGGTAAAGGTGTCGCACTGTACAATATCTGCCACGACATAAAGCATGAGTTTGGCTGCGGATTTGCAGTTGGTCGGAGGTTAAAATATCTGGTCTCCAGATAAAACCAAAGTTCTTCAACATGAGCTTTATTTGCGCTCATGCTCCCACTGAAGACAAGGACAAACAGAACAAAGATATATTTTACGAGCGCTTAGAAGAAACATACGACCCTTGTCCTGTCCATGACATTATAATTATTCTAGGCGATTTTAATGTCAAAATTGGAAAGGGGAATATCTATGGCCCAACAGTCGGGAAATTCAGTGAAACATCAGTAGCAACGCGTAGAGCAGAGAGATTTATCGGGAGCAATGGATAAATGAAAAACGTCTTTTCAGCAGAACAAAGAGAGAAACGGAAAAGCGGGAGAGTGAATAAAGTCCGAAAATTCTACCAAGGGATGAAACATCAAACTAATGGCTTTGGTACAGGCAAATCTTCCTGTAGAGACCAGCAAGGTAATTTGGTAACTGATACAGATAGTGTGTACAGGGGCTGCATTCTTGTTCTATAAAAATTTGAAATGAAAAATATTTCCTTTATATTTTTTTTCATTTGACAGTTTTTTTCTTTATAAAAGTTTTCATTTCACATTTTCATAGAAACAGACAAAGACATAAATACAACAAGATAAGACATTTTTTTGCTATCATTCTTCAGTGAATGGCTTTTGAATTTAACATAATGTTATATTACGATATGGTGATATAAAATTTTTTTCTTTTATACATTTTTACGTATTTAACCGAATTTACCGATCCAATTGACATAGAATTATTCTTGAATAGATCCTTGAATTCATAAATTTCGTTTCTGATACCATTACATGAAATGTTCCTCCTTGGTTGTGATTTTGAATTAACTGCAACCTGTTAAGGGTAATGTTTCTATACAAAGTTTCGTAAACATTTTTTTGTTGCATGCATTTTGTCTAGTCTTAGTTGTATTTATGTCTTTGAAACAGAATTGAGACCCAGGATATGGAGAAAACATTTGTTAGTCCATATTTACATTAGGCAATTCTCCTTGCGGCAATTGTCAGTTTATTGGTGAGAGAGGGTGTTGAGAGGCAAAGGGTTACCACATGCCTCATCTCTTCCTCCTTCAAACTGGCAATTGCCGCAAGGAAAATTGCTTAATGTAAATATGGACTTAGAAGCTATTATCTAACACTACGAGGGGAACACGGAAAGTTTTTGGCCTAACGATGAAACGCGAATATTTACCATCAAAAACGATTTTATTGTTATCTAAAGTAGTCTCCAGCATAATTTATACTCTTTTTCATGCGCTCAAACCATTGTTGAAGCACTTTTTCCACTCCGATTAAAGCACCTCCAAAACAAGGTTTTTAACGCTTAAACAGCATTTTCTGGCGACGAAAATCATTGATCACACATTTTTTCTTGATGTGCGGGAATCCAATGAAGTCGTTGGGTTATAAGACAGGGCTGTACGGCGGATGACCCATCAATTGCACGTTTTGTCTGGTCAAAAATGCGCTGGTTTGAATAGGTGTGTGAGAGCTCACCATGACAATGGTGCACAATGATTTGTCTTCTCTTGTTCGTTTTTCGAATTTCTCAGGAGACTTCAGGCAAACAAATTTTAGTGTACCACTCAGAATTAACCGTCTTACGTTCCTCAAGCCGTATAGCAGTCACATAGTCAGTTTAACCGAAGAAACAGCCATCCATTGGCTTCGAAGTGTTTCTTCTATGAATAACATTCATTAGATTTGGCGATCTTGCATCATTAGTATACGCACGGCTTATTTTTTCTGGCACAAGGCCCTTTTTTGAACGATGGGATGGTCCTTTATCGACATACTAAGATTAAATTTGATCGATGCACTCTTGCCGTGCATCCTGTCTGCCGTCCATAAGAAAGGAGATACGACTGTGTGCTCTTTTTATAGGGACATAAGTCTGCTCCCTATTGCTTGTAAGATAGTGTGACGGATATTGTGCGAACGACTAAAGCCTATGGTTAACAAAATAATTGGATCAAACCAATGCGGCAATTCCACCATTAACACTGTTAAAAATCCTCTAAGATATCCAAGAGATGCAGATATAAACTTACCACATTTTTGTCGAATATAGAGCAGCTTTCGACAGCCCCTTATGTTCATAGGTATTCCAAGTCATGTCTAAATTTGGTATTCCCGCAAAGAACCTCTCCGAAGAGTTTAGTACCAAAAGAAGTTTCAGACAAGTATACAGCCTTTCGAGATGCAAACGTCAAATGAAATTGCATTATATAAACCATGGCCAAATTGTACTTGCTTATGCTGACGATATTGACTATATTGCTTATTCTGACGATATCGATCAGTAAGATAAGTAACTGATAACTTTAAGAAGTTTGATGGAGAATAAACAGTTCGTCATCAGATTCGTCCTGATGACGATCTATGGAAGTTGGTTCATATAATTTTTTTCGGCAACACCATAAACACAGCAAACAACATCAGTTGTGACTCCAAACTCAAAATCGAATTTCAAAAACTAACGAACCGCATCGAGCTGATTGACAGACGTTGCAGGTCTGCAAATGTAGTGGCGAGCGGCATAACATCCAATAATATTTCACTTGCCAAGCAGAATTTTTTTAAAATATGTAAAGATGATCTGAACGTGGATGTAAACATAACGAAAGTAAGAATGCTGAAATCTGATAAATCGTTTATTTTTACCCTCGAAACCCATGGTCAAGCCCAACGTGTTATGGAGGCGAGAAAAAACGTGATTGGGAAAGGTATCTATATTCAAAAGGATTACACTTCCGTAGAGCAAACAACTCGTTTCAACCTCAGAAAAATAGCCAAAGTCTTATCGAACACCAAAGCTAACGCTAAGGTCCGTTTAGGCGAATTTTGCATATTTGTCAATGATACAAGATACACATGGCTAGATGGTAAAATTCTTGCTTCCTCACAGAAAGATGCTGATTATCTCTCTAATATCTTATCTCAAACTGATAATTCTTTTGATATTATTTGTAAAAAAACCCGCCAAATCAAATAGTATTAATACGAATGCCTTCTCACAATAGCAATTTGATTCGTGCCATATAATATCCTACAATGTGTCTAATTTACAAAGTTCTATTAATTCTGGTAACTTTTTAAATTTCTTATATGATTTTGACATATTCTTTTTATTTGAGACACATGTTGTTGCGAATAAACAGGCAAACTTTACATCATTTTTAAAAATTATTGTACGTATTGGGTTGATGCAGTTAAAGCTAACAGATATGGAAGAGCTAGTGGTGGATGTCTCTATGGAGTCAAACGTGAAATAAAACAGAAATTCAATGTTCAAATCATTAGCTCATACACTTTTCCGTTCATGACTGCCAAATTTCATGGTAATACTGTCCACTTAATACCTATATATTTGAATTGTACAAATTGGAAGCACGATGCTGAAAACTTCAACAACTTTTTATCAAATCTTTGTCCTTCACATTTTTGTATAATGGGTGATATGAATGCCCGAATGGGAAAATACCAGTTTCTTGATAACAATATACTAAGTGATGCACCTCATATTTTCTCTAACCGTCAATCTAAAGACTCTACTACAAATGCACGAGGTAAGCAACTTTTGAATCTTATTGAAAATATAGGTGGTATTGTTCTAAATGGTAGAGTTGAAGGGGACAGTGAAGGTGAATTTACATTCAGTGGAATAATGGGTACATCAGTAATAGATTACTGTATAACTTCTACTTCTTTCTTGCAATATGTTGAAAAACTGCAAATACCTTCAGTAACATACTCAGATCATATGCCTCTCTGTCTGAAAATTAAAATTCCCAAACACAGTAACACTACTGAGAGCACAAATAATATCACACATCGTTAATTCTGGAATGATATTTTCAAAACCATGTATATTCAAAACCTAAATAATATGTCGCCTGATTTATCCCATATAAACAATCTTTCAGCTGATAAAATGATTGATACTATAACCGGCTCCATCAAAAAATCACAATTCAGAAGACACCATCGTAAATCCTTTGAACCCAGACAAAAATGGTTCGATTGGTCTTGCTTTCGCTCAAGATCAGTAATGCGTAGAAGACTTAGCATATGTAGGAGGGAAAATACACAAGCTAACAGAATCCTTTACTACTCAGCTAAAAGTCGATTCCATAAACTGTGCGAAAGAAAAAAATTAGACTATTTTAATAATAATCTTAAAAAACTAGATATCGTCAAATCTAGCAAGGACTGGTGGAACTTAGCAAAATCACTGAAAACCCATACCAAGGGACCTAAAGGTAACCTAACATCTGAGGATTTTATGAATCATTTTAGCTCACTTTTATGTGAAAGTAACGATACCCAAGATATTAACTGGTGCTTACCATTCTTTGTAGATCCATTTTTAGATTCGCCTATTGAATTCTATGAATTATACAATGTCACAAGAAAATTAAAGCTGAATAAATCTCCTGGCCAGGATGGGATTCCCTATGAATTTTATAAATTTGCCCCTAGAACATTTCTACACAAACTTTTACAAGTCTTTAATTGTATATTCTTAAGGGAAGAGATACCAATTTCATTTACAGAGTTTATAATTATCCCACTGCATAAGAAAGGTGACGCAAACGATCCTCATAACTACAGAGGTCTATCTTTAATAGATTCTATCTGCAAAATCTTCAATTCCATACTTTTGAATCGTATATCGAACTGGCTAACAGCACATAATATTTTGAATGAATTTCAAGCTGGTTTTAGAAAGGAATATTCAACGATAGACAATATATTTAACCTCGTAAGCATTGTAAATTTGAACCAACATAAAAATAAAACCACATATGCATTTTTCGTGGATTTTTCTTCAGCATTCGATCTTATACCCCGAAATAGCCTTTTCTACAAGCTCACTGCTTTAGGCCTTTCAAGAAAAATTGTCACAATAATTAAACTTTTATACAACAACACTAGAAGTAAAGTATGGGACGGCACTAGCTACTCAGACTATTTTTCGGTGGATACAGGTGTTAAACAGGGTTGTATTTTAAGTCCTGTTTTATTTTCACTATATCTTAATGATTTACCAAGTATTCTTCCTGGAGGTATAAATGTTGCAAATGTCATTATAAAAGTGTTACTCTACGCAGATGATATCGTTCTGTTATCCGATTCTCCTACTGAATTACAAAATATGATCAATATATTGCATGACTATTGTCTGCAATGGAGCCTCAAAGTAAATTTGTCGAAATCAAAAGTTATGCTATTTCGAAAGGGTACACGATTCTCCTCAAATCTTAACTTTCACTTTCATAATCAAAATATAGAGATTGTTAATAATTACAAATACCTCGGTGTGGATATTACATACAACCTTTCATTTAAAAGGCACCTGAAAGATAAACTTTCTGCCTCCAAAATTGCTATCAATTCGGCATGGTCCAAATATATACAGAACCCAAAAATTTCGAAAAATAATAAAATAAAAATTTTTGAAACATGCTCCAAATCAATACTGTGCTATGCTTCGCAAGTTTGGGGCTTCAATAAATACGACGAAGTAGAAAAATTGTTTCGCTTTTTCATTAAAAAAATGCTTTACCTGCCCAACAATACCCCCAATTATGTATTGTATCTGGAAACTGGACTAAATACTCTTTACTCTTCTACACTCAAGTCGCATTTTTGCTATATAAATAAAGTTCTGCAGCTTAATGAGAACCGTTTACCACGCATCTTAGCTAAGGAAATCTTGGAACTGGAAATTTCATGGGCAAAGGAGTGGTCTAATTTATGTCAAACTCTGAACTATAGTACTACGAACAACAGTTTACCATTATGTACACATTGGAAAGATATAATTTCTGCATTAAATATGCACGAAAGAAATGAATTCCAAATTCTAGCCAGAAATTATCAATTCCACGACTTGTATCCTGTGCTATGTTATAATGCATTCCCAAAACTTACATCTAATTTCTCGGCTCGTGCTTCCAGTTTACTAATAAAAGCTAGATCCGGCCTACTTGATTTGAATTCAAAAGCTTTTAAAAATAACGCTGATGGCATTTGTTCCATATGTAACACCAATGAACCAGAAAACACATTACACTTTATTGGTATATGTCCTGTCTATAAGGAATTTAGAAAAATTCATTTTAATAAAATTATATTAAATGAAAATGAAGTACTACTTATATTAAATGGCACGAATTTACACTCTCTCTATTTATATTTAGAAAACTGCATAAAATATAGGCAACTTTTATTAACAAATTTTGACTGTTAATGAAATATTCTCACTAGTGGCATACAGCATTCTCGCTACGCCAAATATAGATTGCATATTAAATAATATAGTATAAACTCAACATAGTTTTTAAAACAATTGTAAACTATCAATCTATTAATAAATAATAATAATAATAAACATCAGTTGTGACACCAGAACTGGAAGGTCAAGGCTCAGATGAAGTAAACAAGTGGAAGATGAGTTAGAAAAAGTAAAAAGTCGTTAAGTTTTTATACCCTCCACCATAAATTATTCTTAACTAAAATGAAATAATTAGTTTCCTTTCCTGTCCACAATTTAAAGGGCGAACTTTTTTCGACAACGGATAACCCAAATGCCTAAATTTTCTAATCTAATCTAAAAAATGTATTCAATCAAGTGACACCATTATATGGGCGCTATAACAAAGTGTGGGCCTAGGTAGACAATTTTTGATGGAAAAATTTTGCGACTTCAGGGAATCTAAAACGTCAAATTGCGGGTAGTGCAGTCAAACAATGTAGGTAAACACCAACTACAGAAAATTGGGAGGTACTGTTGTTATATGGGGGCCATACCAGAACATGGACCTATGTTTACAATTTTTGGTTGGGAAGTTTCGTGACTTCATAGATTCTCAAAAGTCAGATTTCGGGTAGTTTCCCGAGGTGCTGTTATGTTGGGCCTATACCAAAATATGACCTATACCAAAACTGTTGTGCATAATAGAAGCTTCGAATGTCAAATTACAGCAATTTCGATCAAGAAATAAAGCTAAAAATTATCAAAATACAGAAAATCAGGAGGTACGCTTAAGTGGGCCAAAAATTGGAACTATATTGAAAATTTTTAGTGAGAATGTTTTGTGTCTACTGTCCAACAAACAATGTTGCTAAGACCCTCAAGATAACGAAAATCGGGAGGAACCGTAATATGGGTTTTCTACCGTAACTGGACCTATGTTGACGATTTTTGCTTAACATGGACCTATATATGTATATATATATATATATATATATATATATATATATATATATATATATATATATATATATATATATATATAATTGTTCTACAAACATCCCATACGGGACAAGGGAGACTTCTCTCATATCAATGACCTACTGTGACCTACTGTTCGAACGGCGTGTCTTAAGACACCACTTGTGGAGAAGTTTTTCAAGGCTGGAATACACAGGAAATGTCGCCAACATTACTGAGGGGTATTTTGCCACCGTTGAAAATTTTGATGTTGACTGGCCGGGGAATAGAACCCATGACCTTCAGCGTGCAAAGCGGACCTACGTTGACATTTTTTCCAAAATCTGGCTTTCGTAATATTTTGCCCAAACTTAGTTTAAGTTCGAAGATGCTTTATATCGGTCCACTCCTTCCGGATCCTCCCCCCCTCAAAAGTTCGAAAATGTTCGGAAAATTGTGTGCACGATAACTCTTGAAGGGAATCACCGATTTAGTCCATACTTAACACATCCTAATATATCTACCAGATGTATATCATGTTTGAAATGAACTGTATTTGTCCACTCCTTCGAGTACCTTCCACACAAAATTTTGGATATGTTCACTTAAGGCCTTCTCTCGAATCACTTTGAATTTCGTTGAAACAACATGCATTCGCTGCCTCAATTAACAGGTTAACTGTTTTTTCAGGGGCAAGTCCACACTTTTTGAGAAAACAGTCCGAAAGGTGTAAAAACCTCTATGGCCCCATACGTAGTCCAAAATTTGACCTTCGTCATATTTTATCTAAACTTAGTTTCATTTCGAAGATGGGCAACCACTTCCGGTACTTCCCCCCAATATTTACAAATCTCACTAAAATGGTATGCATAATATCTCTTGGACGGGGCAACCAATTTGGTCCAAATTTAGTTTAAGTTCTAAAATTTCCGATATCGATTTACACCTTATGGTACCTCCCCCACAAAAGTTCAACATTTGTGTCTAAGTGCAGTTTATGGTCTGTTTGGAGACCCTTTGGAAATGTATACCGATGCTGTTCGTTGTGGTCCTGTTTACAGCGATATTATGTTTTCCGTGAACCATACTTCCTTTTCCATCCTTCCTGACATACTGGTCCAAAAGTTGCACGATGGCCTACTGAAATGTCTAGTGGGCGCGATATCTATCAAAAAGATACGACTCTAAAATTATATCCACTTCCATAATGGACTATGTCGGATCATTCCTTTATTTACCTCCTTCGCAAGACTTTTGAACTTTAAACCCAATCCAAATTTTTGTCGGCAAGTTCAAATGTCTAACCACAAAAATCTGAAATGACCCTAAATATATTCAATCTGTCCGTAGATGAATGTTTCAATTCACATAGTCTGAGGGTATATCTCTGTCAGCAAATCCGACTGATACCGTTTTACCTGTTTTCTATGAGTTTGGCATTAATCATCAAAAAAGTGTTTTGAGTTTATGAAGCACTAAAACACTTTAAATCATGCTTGATCTTGCACGGAAATTTAGCACTGATATCTGGCTAGCTCCTTACAAAGGATGGTCCAAGTAGATTTTTTTTATACCCTCAGCCTTTAGGCTAGAAAGGGTATATACACTTTCATACGGGTAAAATGTGCCTCATCGAAATAATGGTTTTAGACCCAAAGTATGTTTGGACGAAATGTGTTTCAGACAATTTGGAGTCGATTTAGCAATATCCGTCCGTCTGTCTGGCTGGCTGGTGCGCACGATAACTCTCGAACGGATGAACCGATTCGGTTCAAATTTTGTCTTTCGTAATATTTTGTCCAAACTTAGTTTAAGTTCGAAGATGAGCTATATCGGTCCACTCCTTCCGGTACCTCCCACACAAAATTTCGGATAAGTTCAGTTTAGGACCTGCTCTCGAATCTCTTTGATTGGAATATTGACTGTGAAAACTGTCGGTTGTGTTTTTCCAATCAAAAAACGAAAAAATATAAAAATTTTTAAAAAATAATTTTTCTAATCTTTTCAAAATAAATCTTTGAATAAAAGAACAATCAGCAACATATACAAACGTTTAAGACTTTTATTGCTTGCATAAATCATGGGAAAACTCCCTACACTTTTGCAAGCTGGAGGGAGACCTCCTAATATTTCTGGTGTAATAAAAACTCGAGCTGTTGGAAGAAGATCGTCCTCCTTGTCTGACGCAACAAAAATTCGTGATTTGAATGAAGCATCTCCAGGAGCTCAATCCAAACAATCTTTGTGTGGGAAGAAACCCGAATCTGTACCCAAAGCACCGCGTGCTACGCTTTCAACTATAAGCAAATTAAAAAGAACCCCAGATCTAGAGCAATCGGTCGATATGTTAGATGAAGATACTGCAATTTCAATGGATAATGTATTGGATGACTTGAATAAGCGAACAATTTCAACTACTTCTATGGATTAAGGTTTTCAAGAGGTTAAAAACAAGAAAAAGCGCAAACATGAAGGTGATGTTGAAATAAGATTATCCCAAAATAGCTTAAATAATAACTCGCAAGATTCAAATAGGTTTTCCTTGTTAGGTGATTTGGATATAGAATCAGATTTCATTGTAAATGATAATGTTCCTAACGTTAAAGATAATATGCAGACCAAAGCAGAACAGAAAGATTCGTTTTGTCCACCTATTTTTCTGCAGAACGTCAATATAAATTCTCTTATTGAACAGCTAAAATCCAAAAACATCCAATTTAAGATTAAAAATCAATCAAAAACCAGAAGCAAATTATTCTTGAAAGATGCCTCGACACATGCAGAAATGATGCAGTTATTAAAAGAAAAGAAGATTTCTTCTTATTCTTACACTCCTAAGGAGTTTAAACGTCAAAGCTTAATCTGTAGGGGATTATATTATAAGACAAATCCCGATGATATAAAGTCAGAGATCGACTATTTTGTTCCCGATACTGTTGAGTCAGTCACTAAGTTTTCTACTGACTTCTCAAAAAAGAATGGCATTGATACTGGATTATTTTTAGTTACTTTAAAGGTAAATCGCAGAGTAAACGAAATCTATAGGTGTCAACAGTGGGGACACTTCTCAAAAAATTGTAGTCGTCCCATCTCATGCGTCAAATGTGATAAAAAACACGAACGTGGTGCCTGTGAATTAGGTTCGGAAGATAAAGTTTTTTGTGTTAATTGCAATAGTTATGGTCACACTGCAAATTATAGGGGATGTACCGCTTACAAAGATTATGTCTTACATAGGAAAAAGGCCGCTGAAGATCTTAAAGCACGAAAAACTGCTGCAATCGGCAATGTTGCTAGAGCTCTCAATGCAACAAACACAGTTACTACAAACAGTTCATTTGCTAAAATTCTTAGAGGAACTGATACTTTTTGCGACAAACCAGAGAAACCTAGATTTATTCAAGAATTTTTAAATGTAGCACAAATGTTATGTGATCCGGAGCAATTGACCCTTGAAGAAAGGGTAAAACGTTTTCTTAGCAATTACCAAAAAATGTCAAAAGAGGAAGCTAAAGCTGAATGCTTAAAGTTAGTAAAAGTTGTCCAAGATGTCTACTGTCCATAAATGTTTGAACTTAATTACGTATAACGTTGGATCCCTCGTCCACGTTAGTAGAAAAATTGAACTTAATGAAATTCTGCGCCATTCTAAGGTTGATGTAGCTTTCCTACAAGAGTTACACTTACCTGAAGGAACTACCATATATTTAGATAATTACGTTATTTTAAGGGATAGTAGTCCTCTCGGGGTTGCTGTAGCATTCAGTAAAAACATTACTTGTACAAAAGTTAGTATTCCTGGATTAAGTTTTCCACATTTATTTGTGGAGGTTAACGTAAAAATTAATGGTTCAGTAAGGAAAATTTTATGCGGGTCTATTTACTTTCCTAGTAACTTTGATAGAAGATCTATTTGTAACGGTTTATCCTCTATTCAAACGTTCTCGGAAAATTTTGATGGTTTAATAATCGGTGGCGATTTAAACGCTAAAAATATTGCCTGGGGAGATACCACCAATAACTATAATGGTGAGGTTCTTTCAAACTGGATTGCATCCGAAAATTTGAATGTTTCGAGAATTTGCGATTCATATCCTACATATCCGGGTGGTTCTTCCCACTTAGATCACTTCATCGTCAGTACCAATTTGATTTGCAACCAAAATTTCACAACTAGTACTCTCTCCACTTTTTCAGACCACTTACCTCTGCAACTTAAAATTTCCTTTTCACAATTTGACTTCATCCTAGATTCGCCCGAAAGCTTTACTTCTTTTAAAAACACAAATTGGGATGTGTTTAGGTTTGATCTCATGAATGCTTTATTGTGTCATTTTCCTCCTATTGATCGAAATTTATCTAACAGTGAAATTGACTATTATATCGATGAGTTCGTTACGTCATTTAATTTTATTCTAAAAATTCACACAAATGAGCAAAATAGGAGAAATTCAAAGTTTGTAGCGTCGGATCATTTGAAGAATCTACTCAAAATTAAGTACAATTGGCAAAGAGACTTAAAAAGGATATTTGCTCGAACCCTAACTAGAAGAGATCCTGAATATATGATGATCTCGAAGCAAATTAAATTAATTCAAATAATAATTAAAGAGCAAGCGGAGTTAGAGCAAGCTAATGTCTTTAATTCTAAACTAAGGGAAATAAGACCTGGTCCTTGGGCATATAAGCAAATATTTCAGATTATAGGGAATAAGAAAAGATCAAAGGTGACGGACATCACGGTAAATGGAAATAACATTACAGATTTGAATGAAAAGTTAGAAGTTCTTAGAAATCATTTTTCGTCCGTATATCAAAGTTCTCCTCCAAATAGAAATACATCCTATATAGATGACACGATAAACCAGACCATATCTAGTGCTCCTGATACTACGACTGTCTTTAATGGCGTTACAAGTGCCTTGAACAATCAGAATAGCTCTACATTCACAACTTTAAATTCACTTCAAGAAATTGTAAAGCTTATTAATAATAAAAAGTCTTGTGGTGTGGATAATATATCCAATTTCCTTATTAAGAAATTTCCCGTCAAGGCTTTCGAATATTTAACTATTTTGTTTAATAATTGTCTGAATAATGGTTATTTTCCAAAAGCGTGGAAGATTGCAAAAATTGTAACTATTCAGAAAAAATGTGGTAGTAATGATGTCAATAATTTGAGGCCAATTTCATTACTTTCCAATCTTGGCAAGCTGTTCGAAAAAGTTATTAGGGAAAAAATGAATGCAGGTCTGGAAGATTCCTACATCTCACATTATCAATTTGGGTTCAAGAAAGGAAATTCCACTGTTCACGCCCTTCTGAAATTTCACAACGACATTATTCAAAATCTAAGAGAACGCAACTGCACAGTTGCTGTTTCTCTTGATATTGAAAAAGCTTTTGATAAGACGTATCATAATGGTATTTTATACAAAATGATTTCTATTGGTTTTCATCCTTCGATTGTTAAACTTTTCAAGAGTTTTCTCGAGGAGAGAAAATTCTGTATTCAGATAGGAAATGCAGTATCATCTGAGGGTTCTATGTCATGCGGTGTGCCCCAAGGCTCTATTTTGGCTCCCCACTTATACAACATTTCGATTTACGACTTTCCTCACGAAGTAAATGGGTCCAAGGGAATACTTTATGCAGACGATTCACTCCTTTATGCTCATGATGAATCTCCATCAGTTGCTCTGCAACATGTCTCGACGCATCTAAATCAAGTTAGCAATTTTTATTCGCAATGGGGAATAAAAATCAATGTTTCAAAAAGTAATGCCATATGCATTCGCAATGCTTCAGGTAAATGCAAATATACAGTGGTACCAGAAAGTAAGAAACTAGATTTATCTTTGGATGGTAACAAAATCGATTTTAAAGAAAATTTAAAATACCTTGGCGTTAATTTTAACAAGTTGTTGAAGTTTAATAAACACGCTTTATATAATTTAGAAAGAGCCAATCGTATAAAAGGCGCCTTTGCAGTTCTTTTTAATAGTAAATTTTTGTCTACACAAACTAAACTTTATCTATATAAAGTGAGTTTACGTCCCGTACTTTTGTATGCATTTACAATTTGGTTTTGTATATCACCAACCACAATGAAAAATTTGGAGATTTTTGAACGACACGTTCTCCGCAAGTGTTTAGGACGAAATTTTAGCGCATTGAATAAGCGATACTCTAATGAATATATTTATAGAGAAAGCAAAATTACACCTTTGTCACAGTATTCCCTAAATTTAATGAAACGTTTTGTTGAAAGACTTTCATATCATGACAACTGTTTAATCCAAAATATTCTAGAAAGCGAATCAGAAATTGGCTGGACAAACACGAACTATCTTTCTGCTATTGGTATTTTACAAGAACAAATCGATAGTCCTAGTTACGATTTCTATATATGTTCTACTCCCGGTACGCATAGGGGTTAATTTTTTTTTTTTTTTATTTTTATTATTTAGTTTGGTTTTTTTATCCTTAGTTTAAGTAAAATAAGTAGTTTTTAAGTTTTTTTTTTATTACACATAGATACAACTCTATAAGTTTCTCTAAGTGCCGGGAGCAAGCACTGTACACTTAAAGAAGTTTTTGTTTATAAAATTGTTAATGGTCATCATTTAAATGTGTAAGCAAGCTGCAAAATCTTTTAGCCATGACATTAAAATAATACAATATAGTTTTAAGTATTCTCATCAATAATTGTTTTATATACTTTATTACTGAAAACAAAAAGTCTCAATAAATATAAATCTAATCTAATCTAATCTCTTTGATTTTTGCTGCAACAACTTGTATTCACTTCCCCCCATACGACGGTACAAGTTTCAACAGGGGCAAGTCCATACTTCTTGAGAAAATGGCCGGAAAGGTGCAAAAAGGCCCTATGACACCTTGTGTAGTGGTTGGAGCGCAAGATAACTCTCGAACGGATCTGTCGATTCGATTCAAAATTTGGCCTTCGTAATATTTTATCAAAAAATAGTTTAAATTCGAAGATGGGCTATATCGGTCCACTCCTTCAGGTACCTCCCCCCACAAAACTTCAAAAATTTTCGGAAAAATTTTGCGCACGATAACTCTTGAAGGGAGCGACCGATGTACTCCATACATTGTACATTCTAAAATATCTACCAGACATAGATCAGGTTCGAATATGTCTACTCCTTCTGGTACCTATCGCACAAAATTTCGGATAAGTTCACTTTAAGACCTGCTCTCGAATCACTTTGATTTTTGTTAAAGCGATTTGCATTCGCTACCTCCATTACTACGTTAAAAGTTTTTTCAGGGGCAAGACTATATTTCTTGGGAAAACAACCCGAAAGGTGTAAAAACCCCTATGTCACCAACTTAGTTTCATGGACAATACCGGTCCACAAATTTCGGTGCTTCTCCCCAATATTTAAAAAATGTCACTAAAGTGCTAGGACGATATCACTTGAAAGGGGCAACCAATTTGTTCCAAACTTTGGATCTCCTAATATTTTGTCAAAATTTAGTTTAACTTCTAAAATGGCCCATATCGGTCCTCCCTAAGGGTACCTGCCCTACAAAAGTTCAATATTTGTGTCTTAGTGCAGTTAGTTCCTAATCCACATTTTTGTCGGCAAGTTCAAATGTCCAAAAAGGGCCACAAATTCTTAAGATATTTAAATACATTGGATCTATCCGGAGGCGAAAGATTCGCTTCATATAGGCTGGGGGTATATATCTGTCGGCAAAGCCGACTGACACTTTTTTACTTGTTTTTTTTTTGTTTTTTTGTAAGAAGCTTTTTACTTTGGGATGTCAACTTTTAATTGACAACTTAAAACGCGTTTTTCTCTAAACTTGATTTTTGAGATGTGTCACTCTTTGAATAAGTGAGCAAAATGTTCTGTAGAATGCAAACTAAGTAAGTAAGTCAATAGTACTGGTACTGACTCAGTACTGACCCAATTGTCGTCAATATGACCTATTGTACATACATAGATAACGAAACAACGAGACAACACTGTCATTTCTATTTGCACACTTTTATTATATTTATTTTTTGAGGTTGTCAAATGTTTGTGTTCTGTCACGTTTGTTATTGGCGGCGCCGAAAGTTATTTCCTAGCAAAAGTTTTTTTCTTCCTCAATGTGAACAATTGCAGTGGATAAATAAGGTGCTCAAAATAAGGATACATAACAACAGCCTTAACTATTGACTGACTGTGTTGTGTTAAGCCCACCTTTATGAAATGTGACGTTTGACTTCAGGCCAATATGGCCAGCCAGCACACTTCAAAGGACTGAAACAAGTACAAAAAGCAATAAACGTTTATTAGTGACTAGAGCACTAACGTTCTCCGTTAGTTAGTTATTGGCCAAATTACAAAGCATTCTAACCATGCGAACTCGTACATACACAACCACTAGACAATAAAGGATTGTTGGTTGTTTTGGATTCAAGTTTTTTTGTGTGTCGTTTGTTTTAGAACTGAGGTGTTTATGAGACAATAAACTCTGGTAAATGACTATGGCAAATAAAGGAGAGAGTCCGCAATACCATGACCAACCAACCAAATGAAGATTTAAGACACGCATAAACTACAAATGTTTATTACCATGGTTAGTTAGTAAAGTCAACATTTAAGTTCGTTTTTTGTAAAACTTGTAAATGTGTATTGGTGTATGTATAAATGTGGTGCATACTTAAAGTAGTACAACATGACCATAATTTCCATAAAATAATGGCCTCTTCTTTTTATTAAATTTTATAAGGCTTTGTGTTCCTCTTTTTATGCAAATAAGCAAAAACAAATTTCTAGTATTTGGGGTTAAAAGTTCAATATACCCTGGAGAAATTAAGTTTTTTGTTTACTCACAAAAATTATATTAAAATAATAATAATAAGTTATTTTCATTATTATATTTGAGAATACATAAGCAAAGGCAAACCATACAAGTAGCTGTGGATGTTTTCATTGCCACATAATTAATTTGGGGATTTATGATTTCAATATCAATATCACAAGTGTACACAAACACACACGCACCAACACAGATACTGGCAATATAGTTTTCCTTTGCTGAAAGCACAGAATAACAACATCAAAAGAAAATCTTTTTTTCGCTTTTGTCTGTGTTATATTTAATAACACCAAAACAGCAACAAAACAAAAACTTAATAATAAAGCAAAAATCAAATTTCACTGCCAAGTAAAAACAGAAAAACAAAGACAACAAAGGCAAGTCAAGTAAATCTTGGCCAACAATAAAAACAAAACGTTTCGGCTGTAACATTTCTGCACACAACTTGGTCGGATATTTCTCTTTGCATGTTATTATTTTTCTCTTAAATGTTTATTAACATTTGCAGCTGTGCAGCTTTGGGTTGCCATCAAACTTGTTGCAAGTTTTTGTTTTGTTGCGATGTCTGCAGAAACTCATACCGGTGTACGGAACTTTATAGACATATAAGTTTGGTATAGACTGTCGCTTTGTTTGGGCCAGCGGATTTAAATTATGTAGACAACAAAAATATTAAAGTAAAAACTCATTGTTATTGCTCAATGGAAGAATAGTATAATGTAGACAACAAGTACAAATGGAAATTTAAATTGACTAAGGCAAGGCAATAAAAATAGCAGGTGGGCGGGCGAATGTGAAATAAGGACGACGTAAATCACACAGAGTGTATTACGAACAAAACTCACAATATAAAGAGATAATCTCAGCTATGACACCCAAAGCGATGTACAATCAGATTAAAAACGAATCTTTGTTACAAAGACGCAATATAGTACAGAGCGGTGCTAGAAAAATGTTCTTTCTGGAATATCACCTCTGTCGTATATGTACAAACATATGTATATTAAAATATACAATACGAACATATGTATCATCCGTGGAGTTCCGAAAACAATGGAGAACATAATCAAAACTTTTAAGACACATATGTACTACAAAATTCTGCAGGGTATGTATGGTATTCAAAACATGTAAAAAAGTAACAGTCAACAATGCTGATCATGGTAGAACAAGAAAAGGTAGCAGCAATACCCAGCTGACTGAACTGGGTTGTAGTGTTAGTGTCAAATTTCATATGACATTTTATACATTCATTTCTATTTCGATGTACATTAGGGACATATATTTTTTGAGAAAAAAATATATCATTCGGAAAAAACCATTTCCCAGAAAGACTTCTTCATATCAATGATATGTAACCTCCTCCAAGTTCGAACGATAAGCCGCGCAGTAAATCACCGCTTGTAGAGGCGATACAACGTTTGTTAATATGTGAGGTATTTTGTTAAAATTTAAAAAAATAAAGCCCTAATAAACATGTGCTTCTTTAATTTCTAAAACAAAACATTGAAACACCCCAAACTTTTCTGCAAGAATTCTATTTTCTGCGAGAATTTATGCATTTAGTGGAATGATGTGGAACCATAAAAATTGAAAATGTAACGAATTTTCATTCATGTTTTCCAAAATATTCAACCAAATGTGAAAAATTATTAGTTTTTTAAATTCCAATAATTTATAGACATTTCCTTGTTTTGTTTACAAATACAACTGGCAGTAACGTTACAAACAAAAACAAATTCCTTTGTTGTTGTTCGAGTTGTATTTGTTGTAGTATTAACTTTACCTTGTATTTGTTCTACCATGAATGCTGATAGAGATATATGTACCCTCAGCCTGTGTGAATTGAAACTTTCTTCTATGGACAGATCGAATACCGACTACAAAACCGTCTTTTTCCCTAAAAATTATGTATAAAAGAGGTTGCCGACAAAAAAATGGATATCAAAAGTTTTGGCAATATCACTTGTCCAAACTTAGTTTAAGTTCGAACACTGGTCCAACCCTCTCAAAAGTTCAACATTTTTGTTTAAGGGAATAAACGACAACGTCCATTTTGGAAAAGGACCCTATTTTAGGAGTCATTCCTTTCGATGGATATATTGCCCGCCAGTCTGAAATGACCGTATAATTTGGAGCTCTTGGACCATCATATCAGGAAGTACTGACCTTCCAATGAAATACACAGTATCGCTGTAAACAGGACCATAATGAGTAGCAGTAGAAAAAATTTCCAAAGCAAAAGTGATGAACTTGTGTGGACCTATATGACCCATTTTCGAACTTTCACTAGGGACAAAATAAAGGGTGATACATTTAGAGGTTCCTACTTTCTTTAAAGAAAAAAAAAACACAGAAAAATCAAATTGAATGGGAATGTTTATTTTCATTTGAAAGAACATTGGATGGTATTTATTTTTTGTAGATTATGTCTAACAAATATTGGCCGAGGCTACATCTCAGACGGTCCGTCCAATTTTCAATGACTTGTTCACGCTTTTCGACTGGTAACTGGCGAATGACACGTCTGATGTTTTCCCCCAAGACCGGAATCGAAGCGGCTTTATTCACATACAATTTTGACTTTACATATTCTCACAGGAAAGAGTCTAACGGAGTGTTATGAGACGATATTGGTGGCCAATCGACTGGTCCAAAACGTGTTCACCGAAGTGTTCTTTCAATAAATCCATTTATTGATGCGATGTGTGGGAAGTGGCGCGGTTTTGTTGAAATCAAATGTCGCCGAGATTACGAGCTTCAATTTGGGACATCAAATAGTCGGTTATCACGGCGCAACAACGGTCGCCATTGACGATGAAGTCCTATCCGGCATCATTTTGAAGTAATAGGGTCCTACGAGGGCAGTTCGGAAACTTCTTAGCCTAGCACAAAAAGCGCGGTATAAACAGAAAGAAGTTAATTGTTTTGGAAACATCCATCTCTGTTATGAACACATGTTAAATTTTATATAGAAACAGGTGTTCAAAAAAGACGCATCCGCAATTTTTTTACAATGGAAAAATTAGAAATGCGTGCTGTCATTAAATATTTAAATAAAAAAGATTTATCGGGACAAGAAATTCATAATGATATGGTGAATGTGTAAGGTGAAAGTGCTCCTTCATATGCAACAGTAAAAAATTGGGTTGCTGAATTTAAACGTGGTCGTACAAGCATTGAAGATGAACCACGTAGTGAACGTCCAAAAACAGCAACAACATCAGAAATTGTAGCCAAAGTGAATGATATGGTATTAAATGATCGACGAATAAAAGTGCGTGAAATTGCTAATATCATGGGCATCTCAAATGATCGAGTCCATTTAATTTTGCATGAAGAACTACAGATGAAAAAGCTTTCTGCAAGATGGGTTGCCGCATTTGTTAACAGTCGATCAAAAACGTATAAGAATGAACATTTCTCAAGCTTGTTTGGATCGTTTTAAGCGAAATAAAATGGATTTTAAGCGTCCAGAGACAAATGAACAATCCAAGCAATGGACTGAAGCTGGAGGAAGTGCCCCAAAGAAGGCAAAAACAATTCAATCGGCTGGTAAGGTTATGGCAACGGTTTTTTGGGACTTCAAAGGTATTTTATTGATTGACTATCTGCAAAAGGGTAATACAATAAATTCAGAGTACTATTGCAACCTTTTGGATCAATTAAATGTACAAATTCGAGAAAAACGTCCTGGCTTACAACACAAAAAAAACAAGTAAAAAAGTATCAGAGTAAAGTAACAGAGATATACCCTCAGCCTGTGCAAATTGAAACACTTCTTTCACAAAAAAAACTTATGTAGTTAGGGGGTTTCAAAATTTTGGTCGTATGAACCGACAAAAATGTTGATTAGGATTAAAGTTCAAAAATTTTGCGGAAAGGGTATTTAAAGGAATGGACCGACATAGACCATGGGGATGCCATAGGGGCTGTTTTCTCGAGAAGTATGGACTTGACCCTGAAACAACTTTTACCATCGTAATTGAGGCAGCGAATGTAAGTTGCTTCAATAAAAATCAAAGTGATTCAATAGCAGGTCTTAAAGTGAACTTATCCAAAATTTTGTGTGGGAGGTACGGGATGGAGTAGACAAATATAGTACATATTCGAACCTGATCTGTATCTGGTAGATATTATGAGAATGTGTAAAGTATGGACCAAATCGGTCACTCCCATCAAGAGTTATCGTGCGCACAATTTTTCCGAACATTTAAGAACATTTGTGGGGTAGGTACCTGAAGTAGTGGACCGATATGGCTTATCTACGTACTTAAACTAAGTTTGGAAACAATATTACGAAGGCCAAATTTTGGCAGCCATAAACATGGTGTCATAGGGTTTGTTTTTCAACTTTCAGGCTACTGGACTTGCCCCTGAGGAAACTTGTACCCTCGTATAGGGGACAGTGAATACAAGATTTTACAACAAAAACCAAAGCGATTCGAGAGCAGGCCCTAAACTGAACTTTTCCTAAATTTTGTGTGGGAGGTACTCGAAGGAGTTTACCGATTGAGTCCATATTGGAACCTCATCTATGTCTGGTAGAAATTTCATAACGTGCAAAGTATGGACCAAATCGGTTACTTCCTTCAAGAATTATCGTACGCACAAATTTTCCGAACATTTTCGAACTTTTGTGGGGGAGGTACCGGAAGGAGTGGACCGATATAATCCATCTTCGAACTTGAACTAAGTTTGGACAAAATATTACGAAAACCAAATTTTGGACCGAATCGGCAGATCCGTTCGAAAGTTATCTTGCGCTCCAACCACTACACACGGTGTCATAGGGTTTTTTGTAACTTTCAGGCTATTTTCTCAGGAAGTATGGACTTGCCCCTAATGAAACTTACAGCGTCGTATAGAGGACAGTGAATACAACTTGCGTAAACAAAAATCAAAGCGATTCGAGACCAGGTCCTAAACTGAACTTTTCCGAAATTTTGTGTGGGAGGTACCCGAAGGAGTGAACCGATTGAGTCCATATTGGAACCTCATCTAAGTTTGGTAGAAATTACACGATGTGCAAAGTATGGATCAAATCGGTTATTCCCTTCAAGAGTTATCGTGCGCACAAGTTTTGCGACAATTTTTGAACATTTGTGGGGGAGGTACCGGAAGGAGTGGACCGATATAACCGAACTTCGAACTTAAATCAAATCTGGACAAAATATTTCGATACCCAAAATTTGAACCGAATCGATTGATCCGTTCGAGAGTTATCGTGCGCACCAGCCAGCCAAACAGACAGACAGACGGACGGACATTGCTAAATCTACTCAAAATTGTCGGATATCGCACAAACATAATTGGGGTCTAAAACCATTATTTCGATGAGGCACATTTTTGGTCGTATCAAAGTGTAAATACCCTCTTTAGCCTAAAGGCTGAGGGTATAATAATTTTTCATCAAGACAACGCACCAGCGCACAAGAGTGTTTTAACAATGGCTAAAATCAACGAATTAAAGTGCGAGTTGCTTGACCACCCACCTTATTCTCCTGATTTAGCTCCCATAGTCCGGTCAAAATAGACATTGAAATAGCAAAAATTCCCACAGAGCTGAATTTTGGTGGAGAGCTAGGGTTTGCCATTAGAAGCAATGTCCTAAAAGTCCCCATCGATCCCATGTGTGCAAAAAAAAATTATTCGGGGTCAAAGGTCAAATTTTAAGTGTTTTTAGGTTTTCGGATTTATTTTTTGAAAACGGTTGATCTAATCAAAAAGTGACTAAAGTAAATATTGTAGACAGAAAAATTATCTACAAGTTTGACCTTTATAACTTTTTTTCCTAGAAGGAACCATTCTTGAGATATAGCTGTTCTAAAAAACACATGATTTTTATGCACTTATAAGGGAAATATGCACATATTCAGACGAACCGGCTAAAATAAGAGAAGTAATCGGGTCTTTCCCCCAAAAAATATATATTTTCTTGAAGAGCGAAATTACAGCTATGTTCTAAAAAAATTCCAATAAAATCGGAGCGTGTTTAGTAGAGTTATTCAATGTTAGAGTCATTTTATGCAAAAATAGTCTATTTAACCCACATGTATAATCGAAAGCCCAATGGGAACGACCCCAACGAAAACTCTCCGATTTTTTTCAAGTTTTGTCCGAAGGTAGGGATTGTTGCGCTGATTACGGAAATGTATAATTTTCAACGGTTGCAGATCCGGTTCGCCGGTTATTCGACCAGAAAGGCCAAATTTAAAAACCGGGTTAGACCCGGTTCTACTGAACCGATTACTGCAAAGTGGACATCGTTTGAAAGCTTACGGAAGTATCTAACACATAGTGTCGTTACTTTAACTGGTTCGCCTCACAATGTACTTACGCTGCTAATTTTTTATTTGACCTTTAGATCGCGATATGTCGAAAATGGTAAGTCTTTTTTAAGAATCATAAAGACCACTCTTGTAGACAATTATTAAATCTACAACTTTTACCTTAGCCGGCTTTTGCTAAGACTTACCGTTTTTGAGAAAAATTAAAAAAACTGAATAATGCCTCCAAAAATGACCTTTGACCCCGAATAACTTGTTTTGCACACATGGGATCGATGGGGACTTTTAGGACGTTGCTTCTAATGGCCAACCCTAGCTCTCCACCAAAATTCAGCTTTGTGGGAATTTTTGCTATTTCCCCCTTATACGCATGTCTATTTTGACCGGACTACCAGTGACTTTTACTTGTTCCCAAATCTAAAAAAATTCCTTGCTGGCAAGCGTTTTACCTCAAATGAAGAAGCATTTACAGTTGTAAGCCACTATTTTGAAGACCTTGAGGAAAACTATTTTAATCAAGGGATAGAATTGCTAGAAAAGCGTTGGACTAAGTGTATTGAAGTTTCAGGAGATTATATTGAAAAATAAAAATATTTTTGAAAAACTTACTACTCGCTTTCATTGATAGGCTAAGAAGTTTCCGAACCGCCCTCGTACAATTCCACCGACCCACAAACCTTTATTTTTTTCTGGATGAAGTGGCAGCTCCTGAATCTCTTTAAGTTGCTCTTCTTCCCAAATGTGGCAATTTTGCTTCTTTACATACCTATAAAACCAGAAATGTGCCTCATCGCTGAACAAAATTAGGCTCGAAACACATACCGCTAATTTTCATACAAAATTGAACGATTTGTAAAAGCTGTAGAGACGTAAGCTTTTCCATGATAAAATGTCAATCAGTACTAAACAAAAAATAACATGAACACTACTCCCGCATGATCTGTCAAAAAAGCTGTTGTAAAAAAGTACCTCTTGTTGGATCCCCCGTTATAAAGATAATGAAAGATATCACGCCTACCTATTTTAGGGAATGTTTCTGAACTTTTGTGGGTGAGGGACCGGAAAGATTAAGCCGATATGCACCATCTTCGACGATTATCTAAGCTTCGTAGAAATGTTACGATATGCAAAATTTGAACCAACGCAGTATCTGCTTCGAAAGTTGTCGTGCACATTAACCACTACATATGGTGGCCCTACGGGTGTTTTACAGTTTCTCAGTAAGTATGGACTTACCCCGAAAAAAAACTTGAAGCGTAGTAATAGCAGCCGCGAGTACAACCTGGGGCAAAAAATTCAAAATATTTCGAGTTGAGGTCTTACACTGCACTGGGCTCAAATTTTGTGTGGGAGGTACCCTAAGGAGTGCATCGATAGAATCCACATTCGAGCCTAATTTATGTCTAGTAGACATATTACCATGTCCAAAGTATAGAAAAAATCGGTTACTTCCTTCGGGAGTTATCATGGACGAAAATTTTGAAATTTTGTGGACCGATATAGTCCATCTTCGAACTTGATATAAGTTTGGTCAAACCATTGTGCGCTCCAGCCAGTCATACAGACAGACATGGCTAAATCGACTCCAAATTGTTTGAAATCCGTTTGTCATAAGGATGAGGGTGTACAACTTATGCGAACCTCCTGAGAATATACCACCGACTGAACCTTATGTAGATATGGAAAGCGGTGTTTATACAGGTCCTCTGTGCGAAAAAGTCAGATCTAACAGACAGAAATGTATAAAGTATTCAGTCGACAGGTAACCTTTATAACTTCTTCTATTCATGACAGAAGGCCTTCAATAGACAGAGCACCTTCAATAGGCTTTTACGTATAGCAGAGCATCTACAGACCCCCTAGGGGTAGAAGACCTTTCACACACAGATCTTCTATGGATACATTACCTTCACTGTGTCTTCTGTAAATTGAAGGCATTCTCTATTAAACACAATTGTAGTCTTTAATGAGACCTCCATTAAAGACTACAATTGATTGCAAAACTTCTTTAAATCTTCTGCAATCTGGATTAGCTGCGTTCATAAAGAATCCAGAGACGGTTGAATGGGTTTAGCTGGGCATTTAAACAAGTGCAGTGTGTCGCGCGGTCCCAATCCAAATGCAGGACATTTGTTAGGTATCGTGCCATCAAATTGGGTTGGTTGTATCGGACGGATCTTAATGAGATCGTACGGATATTAATTGTGCTAGAACCAATCATATTGTTGCCTTGGAAGCTGGTGTTCTTCTGTTGCTATCCAAGCATTCATGATAGGCTTGTAGATATAGAGGCTTTTTCTTATACCTTTGGATCTCTGTTCAGGGCCAGATCATGAAGATCTCTCCTAACATGCATGAGTCTATTAAGCTTGGCCACTAGATTCTGGCAGTGATAATCACGGCGTTAAACTCCAAGCTAGTACCTGCTCGACAGCATTTTACTGATGCATATACTGATGCAGCGGTGAAATTTTCGTGTCCTCATGAAGATAGTCCACTGCTGAATATTCTTTCACTTCTTTGCACTAGCATTTGCATACCACACTGTCGCCGCATAGCTTAGGAACGGGCCGGCATATTTTTTGTAAGAGATCAACAAGGTTACATTGTCAGCACCCCATGTGCTACCGGGCAGCGACTTTATAACCTTTTCCTACCTTTGATCTTGTCGCAAATTTATGTGGCTTGCTCTCACGAACAACGAATTTGGCGGCATATATTTGTATCTGCCTCAATTGGAAGAACTATACTAACGACACACTTACTCTATCACATAAGTCATCGACGATAGGACCCGACGCCACGACTTAAACCTGCCGGCGAATGTTACACACAACATCTTGGGGTAGTTAGTGGTCAATATGTTAACGGGGAGACTCATTTCAGCCGTCCATGTGGCGAATTGTATGGCAATGGATTTAGCGGCATATATTTGTATTGGAAGAACTGTATTAACGACACATTTTTAACCTTATCACCTATGCCATCAACGATAGGACCCGACGCCAAGATCGTACAATCATCCGCATGCATTGCGATATCTATGCCGTCTGGATGGTGTGGAATTTCAGAAGAATTAAGGTTAAACAGTTCCGGAGATATCGCTCCGCCTTGGGAAACCTCCTGTTTCACTTTTCGGGTCTTGTATTTCTTCTTTCTGAATACCAGAAACAACTGGCGCCACACATATATTTCATTATCCAACTTTTCAAACACGGCTGGAGGGAAGTCTTCTATATGTCCTCGTAAAGCATGGAGCATGATTGACGGTAGGGAAGGCCTTTGCATCGTTCTCGACGAATATGTGTCGATAAGGCGATAAGACGGATATGTGTCGTTTGTTGTTGTGGTGCTGTACATTTTCCGGAAACCATGCTGATTTTGGGCAATTGTGAAACTGCTTCTCATTATTGGGAAGAGTAGGGCCTTAAAAATCTTTGCTAGTGACAGCAGGGAAATCGACCTGTACAATTCGCATCTGTTGGCATTCTTGCCTGTCTTTAATGGCGGGACCACCCTGTCAATACTCCAGACTTCTGGTACAATATGGGCAGTAGGGTTATGACTTTTTGACACTTTTTCTCAAAAATAAGTTCCTATAGCGACAATGAAGGAACTTTTGTCTATTAATGCCAAAATTATTGTTCATTTCATTTAATTATTAATAAAGGTCACGCACAAACCAATTTGATTTTTTTTTCTTTTTTTTTTTTTGAAAAAATACTATAAAGGGAAAAATTTTTTTCTCACGAATGAATGCACCTGTTGCACGAATGAATGAACTTTTGCCTATTAATAACTGAAATAACTTTAACTCCATTTAAATATAGAAAAGGTCACGCACAAACCACTTTCAATTGATATGATATATGGAATAAAGGTATATATGATATTAAATGATATATATGTAATAATATGTCGATAAAATTGATGAGAAACAAAAGCTTATGTCATTTTAGTTAGGTCGTGTGGCCTTGAAGCTAGTTTTGAGTTATACATGTGCTTGAAGTGACACCAACAAATTTTTAAAAAAAGTTCATATATAAAAACTTTAAAAGCTTTTTGTGCGCGAACTTTTTTCATCGAATCACCTTATAATTAAATTTTTATCTAGTCTTAGGTAAAAGCTCGTCAAAATATGATAAAGGGATATGCGGTTGTAAAAAAGTCAAAACCCTAATGCACACCCGCCTTGCCCGTTAAGGTCGTGGGTTCGCCAGGTCACATCAAACGTTTTCAACAAAATACCCCTACAGTAATGTTGGCGACATTTTTTGAGTATTTCAGCCAAGTAAAACTTCTCCACAAGTGGCGTCTTAGGACACGCTGTTCGGACTCGTCGATAAACTGTAGGTCCCATTTCATTGAGCTAATATGAATCGGGGTGCTCTAATTGATTTGATAGAAGTCTCCCTAGTCCATTGCACATATATTTCCAATAAATGCTCACAAAGAAGGTTAGCCCGACAGAAAGCTGTAATATAAATAGGCTATTACACCCAATATCGTGGAGTAGTTAGTAGACGGTATCGTAACCCCATTTACCAATATGCTAAGGGGAGCCTCATTTCAGCCGGACAGGAGGGAATTGGCGTGTACCATTCGCCTCTGCTTGCAATCTTGTCTGGCTTCAGTGGCGGGACCACCCTGCCACTCTCAACCCCTGGAATCAAGCAGTTGCTAAAGCATTTCCATCGAGATTCTGTGTGGGCCCAACACTTTGTATGATTTCGTATGACGTCTACAACATTGCTCGTAGTAAATTTTGGTGGTACCTCCTCGGCACACTCCTTCTTGTACAATCACTCTCGAGGTGCTTTACAAATTGCTGGTTTAAATAGCACGCGCATCTCTTCTGTGTCGCCTTTCAAAATAATAGTCGCTTTATCATCTTTTTTCCACGATTCGAGAGTGAGTTAACCGTTTCCCACAATATACCTAATCCTCTACAAGATTTGTATTACTTCACACACTCATCACACTCTTTTGCTAGTCCATCACTTTTGCTACGAAATTAAGTCTGATGTCGGGTATTCGATGAGCAGGTATGTGGTGTCCCGTGGCAACTTTGATGGAAAGTTCCCTCAGCTTCTCGAGGATCTGGGAGTTATTTTCATTGACTAAGATGGGTTCATCTTCATGATTTGTCTCCACAGTACGTTTGTCGTATATGTCATAGAATTATGCAATACTTACCTAGATACAAAATGTCTATAATCTGCATGGTTATTCATCGTCGTTGGGGTCATTCAATAGATGCAACGACTACTCATCCCAGTTTGTTTTCTTTACAATGGTGGTCCTTAATTAATGTAAATATTTAAATATTGTATGGTTGTTATTATATGTTTTCATGGCTGTTGTTTTATTTACTGGGCAAAATATTTACTTTTATTGACAATGTAGCAGAAGCTACAACAAATCAATTTACAACAAATTACATTCAAGAGACCCTTTCTTGAGCACTAACAGCCGTGTAGCATCAAAAGATATGCATTGTGGTAGCTAGGTTGGTTCTCGTCGGATAGTTGAGCATACCATTCACATGACCCCTGAAGTGTTGGTTATTTTAGATATATCCATCTATTGAGGATAATGAAACACGTGTTTGGGTTTTCTTCAAGAACTCACATTATTTTTGGCAATTATTACCAGACAAGAACGCAAAATTCTTTTAAATTTTCGTTAAACACTTCATTAAATTGCAATTATGGTGAGGGTAGTTTAGACAGCTTCAAGTGACTTTTCCACGTCAATGTGCTTCTTTATGCATTCTGTTTTATAAAACAAAAACAAAACAAAGTACACAAAAGCAAATATTCAAATTAATGTTGATAACACTGAAGTGCCATTGAGTTTGTCGCTCAAACAATATCTGTCTGCCATACCGAGAACACATAACAAAAACAGCAGCGGCAGCAGCAATAAGCCTCAAGGTCAAGAGCCCTTAAAAATAAAATCTTAGCTTTTGTTTGATTGACACTCAATACATTTAAGTACACTTTTAGAAGACAGCTTGATGCTCTTCACTGCTAAGTAACAACATATCGGAAAATCTGTTAATATCTTGAATGTAATAAATTTTCCACAAGCTTTTCCTTTCCTTGACAAATTTTCTTCTGTCAATGGGCCATTAATAATAGTAGCCATTCGATCTAATGCAAAATCTGTTTATTATTTAAAGAGGAGAATTGTTGATTTTGCCGATATTTTGCCATTGAAAACTGTCAACCCTCAATTCCTGCAAAGAGTTTTTTATCTAGTGTCTTTATTGTTTCAGTTAAGTTGTTTTTCTTCTTCTATATTGCCTAAAAGCCCATAATCTTTCATCATAACGGAATTCCATTAACGGCCAGAAACGATAAATTTTAATAGCTGCGAACTAGGCAAAAATGTTTTGTTAAACAAACAAAATGTAGAATTTGCAAGAAAAGCAGTTTGGACAATAAAATTGACACACAGAAAAACGTTAGAATTTCCAAAAAACTAATACAAGAATTTTTCTCAAAAAAATATGGAGTAAAATAATACGAATGAAAATATTGAAAATTTTTCAAAATAGAAATAAGGTTTAATTTGAATGCAATAAAAGCAAGCAACACTATCCCAGCAAAAAAGTCATAACCAAGTAATGACTTTATTCAGCAAATTTTGACAGTAGTAACTACGAGTACTTACAAATTGACCGTAAAAGTCATTATTTTTATTTTATTTTATTATTATTTTATTTATTTAGGTGGGGATGTCATAGGAAGGAAGTACTTCCTTAAATATGTTTATATTTAACTACATACCGATAGTCGAAAAAAGCTAAAAACAAATCGCTCATTTACTCAAAGAGTAGCATAACTCAAAAAATGCATTTTCTGAGTTAGCAATTTCTATTTTTTCTACGACTTCTACTTTACCTTGTGTCAAATTTTTATGCTGATATCTCTAAAACTCAACGAGTTACAGCTTATTTACTACGAGTTTTGAATAATTCAACACAAAAGTTTTATGAGTTTATGAAGAACTAAAACACTTCAAATCATGCTAGAATTTGCACAGAAATTTAGCGCTGATATCTGGCTAGCAGTTTACAAAATACGGTACATGTCGTTATTTTAGTTTTTGGGAAGTCAAAATTCAAACGCCAACTTAAAACCCGTTTTTCTCGAAAGTAGATTTTTTGAGAAGTGTCACTCTTTGAGTAAATGAGCGATATGTTGTATTAGAACAATTGAGGTGAATTATATTCAAATTCAACACACCTTACTGCTTACTTACTTAGTTGGCCCATTACAGAACATTTGTTCCATAGGCCGAACTAAGAAAAGATCTCCATTCCTCTTTGTTTTTCGCTTGACTTTTTGGAATACCGCGCCTTTTCATTTCTTCATCCACTTGTATGCTCCATCGAAGCTTAGGCCTGCCGACCCTGCGTGCACCGCCGTGTGGCATGTATTCATACGCCTTTTTAGCGTGTTCATCATCGCTCATTCTTATGATATGGCCTAGCCCACGCAATCGTTGCATCTCGATACGTTTAACTATATTCATGTCTTTGTATAGCTGATATAGCTCGTGGTTCCTTCACTGCCTTATCTGCTTGCGCAAGTACCCATGCTTCGGAGCCATACATTAGCACGGGTAGTATCAGCGTATTGTATAGTGTTATTTTTGTTTGACGAGATGTGGCTTTGTTTTTAAATTGCTTACTTTAACCATAGTAGCATCTGTTGGCCAATACAATTCTTCTTCTTATTTCACAACTGATGTTGTTTGTTGTGTTTATGGCAGTGCCGAGGTAGACGAAGTCTTTAACTACCTCAAAATTGTAGGTACCAACTTTCACAGTTGGTCCGAGTTCTATGGACGCTTTGCGGGCGGACATCATCAATTTGGTCTTTTCGCCGTTTACCGCCAGATCCATTTTCGCAGATTCTACCTCGACCTTCCTAAAGGTATCAGTTACTTCCTTTACTGATCGTCCCATGATGTCTATGTCATCAACATAGGCAAGTAACATGTGGCTATTGGTGTAAATTGTGCCATTTCTTTTGACATTTGCATCTCGTATTACCTTTTCCAGCAAAATGTTGAATAGGTCACACGAAAATCTGTCCTTGTCTGAAACCTCTTTTGGTACAAAATTCTTCGGAGAGGTTCTTTCCAATTTTAACTGAGGACCTAGTATCAGTTAAAGTCATCTTACAACGCCGGCGATACCAAATTCAGACATTGCATGGAATACCTTTGATCGGAGGGGACTGTCGAATGCTGCTTTATAATCGACAAAAAGGTGATATGTGTCGATCTGCATCTCTTGGGTCTTCTCTAGGATTTGCCGCAGGGTAAATATCTGGTCAATGGTGGACTTGCCAGGTCTAAAGCCACATTGGTATGGTCCAATTATTTCGTTGACCATTGGCTTTAGTCGTTCGCACAATATTCCTGACACTATCTTATAGGCAATAGGGAGAAGACTTATGCCCCTATAGTTGGAGCATACAGTCTTATCTCCTTTCTTGTGGACGGGACATAGAATGCTCAGGTTCAAATCGTCGGTATGCGTTCTCCCTGCCAGATGGTGCTAAATAGCTGATGCATACACCTTATCAGCGCGTCGGCTCCGGTTTTAAACAACTCGGCTGGTAAGCCATCCGCTCCTACTGCTTTATTATTCTTCAGCCGGTTGATTGCTGTTTTTACCTCATCTTGGCCGGGCGGTATACATTCTATACCATCTTCTGGGATTGGATCTGTGGTATCATCGTCTTAGCTACTATTGGATACCAGCAGATTGGAGAAATGTTCTTTGCATATCCTGAGCACGCTATCTGTATCTGTTACCAGATTACCTTGCTGGTCTCTACAGGAGGATGTGCCTGTAGAAAAGCCATCTGTTTGATGTTTCACTCTTTGATAGAATTTTCGGACTTCATTCTGGCTCCTGTACATCTCGATTTTTTCACACTCCCGCTTTTCCTTTTCTCACTTTTTCTTGCGGAAAAGACGTTTCTCTTCTCTCCTTTTCTCCCGATATCTCTCTCGTGCGCTACGCGTTGCTACTGATTGTAAAGTAGCTCTATATGCCGTATGTTTCTCTTCGGTAGCAGCACGACACTCCTGGTCATACCATGAATTCCTTTGTGGATGTCTCTGGACTCCAAGTATGGATTTTGCGGCTGTTTGCATGGAGTGGGCAATATTTTGCCATTGTGTTGTTATGTTATCGGGACATGGAGTGCTCGCGTTAAGCAATTGCGCTAGTTGAGTGGAATATGCTGTGGCTATCTGTTGTGTTTGCAGCCTATCGATGTCCAACTTCCGCGTCGTGTCTGTTCGTGCTTTATTTGCAACGTTTAGACGGGTACGTACCTTTGCTGCAACAAGGTAGTGGTCCGAATCAATGTTTGCGCCTCGGAACGATCGTACATCCAACACGCTGGATGATTGTTTTCCATCTATCACAACATGATCAATTTGATTACTTGTTCTTTGATCTGGAGACAGCCAGGTGCCCTTATGAATATCGAGATGATTAAATCTGGTACTGCTAACTACCATGTTTTTTGCAGCTGCAAAGTCTATCAGCCTCATACCATTGTCAGATCTTTCACTGTGGAGACTGAATTTCCCGACTGTTGGGCCAAAGATATTCTCCTTTCCAATTTTGGAAAAAGTTGACGACGATCATTCTAGGCGATTTTAATATAATGGGCAGGGCAACGGTCATATGTTTCTTCTAGGCGCTCGTAAAATATATCTTTGGTCTGTTCGTCCTTTTCTTCAGTGGGAGCATGAGCGCAAATAAAGCTGATGTTGAAGAATTTAGATTTTTTTCGAATTGCAGCAAGTCTTTCATTCACTGGGGTGAAGCTGGATACCAGATGTTTTAGTCTCCGACTAACTACGAATCCGCAACCAAACTCATGCTTTACATCATGGCAGCTATAATACAGTACGTCACCTTTAGGTGTTTTTGTGACACCTTTCCCAATCCATCGTATTTCCTGTATGGCAGTAATATCGGCCTTGTACTTTTCAAGTACGTCTGCCAATGCGAAGACTGCACCTTCTCTATAAAGAGTGCGAACATTTCAGGTGCAGATTCGCAGATCATGGTCCTTAAAACGTTTGCGGGGTTCGTCAACTTTAGAGGGGTTTGTTTTTCTTTTCTTTCGTTTCCCAAACCCAATTTTTTAACGTTCTTATGGGTGAACGCGCGGCACATGTTAGCTCACTACCTTTAAAGGGTGTTAAAGGCAGTTCCCCAGGTGACACCACGGGGAGGTCAGTGTCCACTTGAAATGAAAGAGGGGCCAAGATAAATCCTGGGCTTTGCCATGTTAAAACCGGTCCGGACCGTTCCTTGGTATCTTCCATCCCCTACGTCACCCGAATTCAACACACCATATTTTTTTTTTGTTTGTTTTTTTTCTGTTTCTTTTATTTTGCTCTCTTCTGGTTTTGAACACACAAACTTCTGATTTGTAGCCAAATACACTACACACTAGGCCACTCGTACGAACAGTAAGAGTTCTCTTAAACACATCCATGTACATCAACATTTCTTCGTAATTTTTAAACAAAAAACTCCCATGCCGACGGTGAGCTTTGAACACACAACCCTAGGATTGGTAGTCGGACACTCTAGCTCTTTGCCACCGTACTCATTACTTAGTAAGTAAGTAAGTAGTAAGTAAGGAAGTAATTAATTATGTCTAAACCATTATATATGCACTGCCCGATAATGCGGAGTGTAATGATCACTATCTACTCGGTAATGCATGAAGTAATGACATGTGCTTACCAAATTTTTGCTGGGACGAAGAGAGTTTCGGTTATTGGACATTTGTTCCACAAGGGAAGAAAATGTGTAAAAGCTGTCATCCGTACCGGGCTAATGGACCTTGTTATTGTTTTGTGAAACCATTTACAAACTACTCTAGCATTTCAATTATACATACTTACTTATACATATTTCATAAGGCTTTAATAGTAGATTCCCAGCTTTTAAACATTGTATGTATTTTCCACTTCCTATATAAAAAAATTGTAAAGGCAGCAGCTTATTCATTGACGACACATTTTGATGGGATTTTAATTTTATCTCCACCGGCTCTTTTATTTAAAGTGGCTTATTTAATGGTGAAATGGCAAACGTGGCTACGCAGCCACCAGAAAAAAAGTATCAAAAGTTCAGGTCGATATGGATCATGTCGATGTTCAACATACCAAAAAAAAAAAAAAGAGTAAAGAGAATATGTAGCGCTGCTGGCATATTTTGGCAGGTACCTCTTGATAAATTGAATTAAAGTTAAATCCAGTAAACAGAACAGCAGCGATGTTGTTGTTTTTAAGCCAATATTCCATGTTAAAGAAACACACTATATTGGCTACAAGGGGAGCCGAGCTTATACCAAAACAAAAAAAAACAAGTACGACATAAAATGAATAAATAAATTTTATTAATATTTATAATACCCTGCGCAGGTATTTGCGAATGTATGTAGTTGACATTGTTGATAGCAGATATGAATATACAAAATGGGGATTTGTTCTGTTTTTTGTTTTTAATTTTTATGACAGTAGTTTATTAAATTAAAGGCCCATATAAAAGCAAGGAAGAGAAAAAACAAAATAAACTAATTTTCATTCATTTGTCCCCTTTAAAAGCCTAACAAAGAAGTGAGCATACATTGAGTGGAGGGACGATTGCAGCCCAGGGTGTCCGGAGAGTACCCATTTTATTTATTTATTTAATAATTAATTTATTTATCTATTTGTTTATTTTTTTTTTGCTACACTTCTCTTTTCATTCGTCTTACGTTACGTGCATTTTTTACTGATTACCTAAACCCCATATCAGAAGGTTTAAATTTACAGTATTCCGCTCCAGTCTCATCTTAAATAACTTTTACAGTATGTACTTAAGTCGCTTTATTATGTCACCTACTGACCTAGGTCAAGATTAAATGCAATAAATTGTTGTCTTTATTTTCATTTCATCGGATCTCTACTCAAACAAAATATTATTACAAACACTTACAGACATACATATGTATATCCTACTCACATACTCACTATCACAATATCGACCCTCTTCATTTATTTAGTTAATTTAACTTACACTTGACTTGACTTAACGTCAAGCCATACCAGCAACACAAACAGCACACTCTATATATACTTCGTGAACTTATAAATCTTATTGTTCTTCCGCATCTTAACCATCTCTGGGTTGTTATTTATGTTATAACATTAACCATGAAGGGATGGAGAGAGAGAGGAAATAAAGAAAATAAACTTTAAGAAGTATTTGAACTTGTTATAACATAAACCACATGTATGTACAATAAACACATTGCAAATGTGTTTAAATTGTGTATGTGTTTTGTATATGCGAACATACGTATGTATGTGTGTGTATATCAGAATTTAAGCATAAAATACATCATTTTTATATGCTAGAAATAGCGAAATGTGTGGGTCATTTCAAGTCTTTGTTGAAACTAAGAAATTATTTACTGAGATGGCTATAACAGAACTTTTGTTTTTAGAGCCGAACTCAAAAAAGACCTCGTGTTTAAGGTAGCTTACTACGCTCTTTGTCAGTCCCCATATTTCAGCTTATTAACTTTGTTAATTCCATAACAAAGATATGAAAGACTGTTATTTTTACCTAGTTTATGAAAGTTCAGCCAATACAGAACTTTTATTTTAGCTCGTCAGAAATATTAGATACAATTTCTTCAGGCCTGAGCAAGGATGTTCTTCTAGAACACAATATAAATCGCAGATTTCAAAAACTATATATAATTGTTCCACAAACATCCCAGGCGGGACAGGGGAGACTTCTCTATGTCTGTATTTCAAAAACTACGTTTCCTTAAATTGCTCATGCGCGGAAGATTTTTTTTCCCTATTAAGGAACGTTCTTCAGAAGTTGTCCTAAAGAGAAGTTAGCAAACTTTTCCTGTGACCTCAGATCTGAATATTTAAAAAAAAGTTCCTATGACTTTCTATAGACAAAATTTTTTTGAGACTTGGGTTGAGACTTTTTTCCTCTCTGACATCATAACTTAATTTCTAATTTTATACTTTATCACCAACTATGGAATATTTTCTATTGAAACATGATCCACATCTTTGATGAACGATTTTTTTTCTATAGAAAAAGTTTGCAAGTCTTTAAAAGATATGTTATCTATAGAAAAAGTGTCTCAGCCTTAAAGAGAGATTTTTTCCTACAGATGGAAGTAGTTTAAATGTAAGAACAGAACAATCAGACTTTTTTTCTAAAAAATCAGACTTTTCCCATTTCTGGATCCTCACTACATCAGCGTTCCGGCCAGCAGCTGTCGCTCCAGTGTACATATGTCTGTATTTTCATATTTTTTCTGTGTTGGGAGCAGAATATCCCGGAATGCCTACTCCGAATTTTTTGGCCACCACACTGAAACTAAGATGAGATGCAATAAAGGGTGTGGGTGAACATGAGGGGATGCTCTGGACTCGTCCAGCTGTATATCCATTACAGGGTCTATATTGCTGAATGCTACAAGAACACAGCGCCAATGAGTCGTCGTCATAGAATACGAGACTCCCCTGTTGCCCCCTAACAGCAATTTCACATGCAGTACTTAACTCAGGTCGTTGCTGATCCATCCACTCGAAATTCATACTTTTTTCAGTTATTTTCCGTGAATTCAGAGGTAAGATGAAGGAAATTCTGAACTTATATTAGTCAGCTTACAGCATTATTATGCTTGCAACAAATTTTCATTTGGATGGATGGAGGTGTTGGATTAGCATTCCTGTTTCACCAGTCTTTTCCACACAGACCTGAATCTCACCTCCAGTAGATTAATAGCTGTACTAAAGGTTATATGCCTAACCTAGCAGCCTTCATTTGTTTCTATCAGCAGATCACCCGATTTTAGCACCTCTGAACTCCACACTTTCATCAATCATGGGAAAGCTAATTGGCAGAGTTTCACTTTTCATCGCTCTAGAGAACAGTCCTATTATTCTGATGACATCATCACACCTGCAGCCGCTTGCTATACACATGCTGGTCGAACACCCGAAATGAAACCAAATTTCACAGCAGGGGGGGCTAAACTAGTAAATAAGCGTAATGAGATACAACATTATTGCCAAAATAAGCGAATTATTGGCAATGGCTAAGTCACTGTCGAACCTTGTGAAGAAGGATATTTGGACGTCAGTCACGTTTGGCGATGTTACAATGACCAGACCGAATATGTGTACAAGTTATTTTAATTGCCAATTTATCGAGCAACCAACCCCTGGAGTGACAATGCGAATAGCCTTCTATACTACGTGTTACGATTCATGGGGCTTTACTCCTACTAGTCACCATAAATAATTATATATGCGGTCGCCAATAGTATTTGGAATTCAGGAACAAGAAATCGAAACACAGTAGAATTCTACAGGAGCTGAGCAGCCATGCCCGGATTTTTTTAACCTCAACCTTTCCTGTATTCCACCCCCTCGAAGCGGCATCGTCACATATGTGGTTGATTGTATGTTGCCGTCGAGTGCCTTCCTTCAAGTAATTTGTAAAAGGCTCAACTCCTATTTGCTCGACCTTACAACTTCTTTCGCGCGAGTAATATGTAATTATCCGCCATAAAGTGTACGACCACTCTGAATGTCGTGGCCGATGTAGCAGAATTCCGATCACCAACTACCCCAAGATTCTAGGGTTAACATTCGACAGTTTATTGACGAAGTCCGCACATGACACAGCTACCTGCGACAAGCTGAAATGTAGGAACAAGGTCATAAAATCCCTAGTTGGCACCACTTTCGATGCAGGCAAAGAAACCTTGTTGATCACATATAATGCCATGAATCGGTTTGTGGTGAGCTAAGCGGCATCCGTGTGGTCTGTGAATATAAGAACGCAACCCTGAGAACTGAAACAGGTTGCCTCTTCATGCCATCAGTGGACATTCTGCAAGAGGAGACGAAGATTCTTCCTAGACGGAAACACAATGGCATACTTTCGTTGCAGTACTTGCTCGGGTGTTACCGCGAGAGCCATCCTAATTGCTGTATAGTGGACGTCCGGGGGATATAAGAGAAAACCCCTATATCGGCAAGCCCATTATAGGCAGAGAGAAGCTAAAAAATATTCGTTCATAGACATGAGATGATGCTTCCATAAGATAGAACGTTGGTCTACAATGACTTCCTTCACCTCGCAAAAAAAACAAAACCTCCTTAAGCTCGTCTACAGATATTCGCTTCAGCTCGTCCACATAGACTCTATGTTTTGTGACTCTTTCAGCTCGTTTAAAAAGATTCCCTTAAGCTGGTCCATAAAGACTCGCTTTAACTCGTCAATAAAGCCCTCTTTCAGCTCTTCTATAATGACTCCTTTAAACTCGAAGTTTTCCTTCAGCCCACACGGTGCGCCTTAACTAATTTTAAATAGAAAGTGCTTACACCTGGAAGTTTTTGCAGATTCTGAAACTACAATGCTCATAGATGAGAAACATCAAGAATCAGAAAAAATCGCCGGAGGGATTTTCAAATAAATCGCGATTTAAGTTCACATTTTTAGGGGTTCTTTAAGTTTTCACGATTTTGCTTGGAAACCGCAGGTCCTATGTATATTGTCATAAGGAAAATATTGTAGCTGTGAAAAGTTTCCACAAGATTGACCTTTGTGACATTTTCGTAGGTTTTACCGTTTTTGAGATATAGAAGTTCAAATTGAGACAATGCACGGACTGTATCGCCTCCTTATAAAACAATGCCATTACTGCAATTTCCTAAACTAAACTTATATATCTTGAAAATGGTACAACATAGGAAAAAATAAATCATCCAATCTTGTATAAAATTTTCACAGCTTCAACATTTGTTTTAGTCCCATTTTGATATGACTTGCGGTTTCCAAGCAAAATCTTGAAGACTTAAGATAAAAACCTAAAAATTTGAACTGAACCTCTATATCTCGTAAATGGTAAAACCTACGAAAAAGCCTAAAGGTCAGTCTTGTAGAGAATTTTCACAGCTACAACATTTTCTTTAGACTCATTTCGATACGACTTGCGGTTTCCATGAAAAATCGTGAAAACCTAAAAAAACCCTAAAATTGTGAATTTTGATCGCGATTTATTTAAAAATCCCTCCTGCGATTTTTTCTGATTTTTTTAATTTTTCTTATCAATGAACATTGCCGTTTCAGAATCCGCGAAATCTTCCCATGTGTAAGCGGTTTTCATCAAAAGTTAGTTAAGGCGCACTGAGCATGATATTGTTTTATTAGGAGGCGAAACAGTCAGTGCATTGTCTCAATTTTAACTTCTATATTTCAAAAACGGTAACACCTACGAAAATATCATAAAGGCCAATCTTGTGGAAAATTTTTACAGCTACAACATTTTCTTTAGGCCCATTTACATAGGACCCGCGGTTTCCCAGCAAAATTGTGAAAACATAAAGAACCCCTAAAAATGTGAACTTAAATCGCGATTTATTTGAAAATCGCTCCGGCGATTTTTTTTTTGTTTCTTGATATTTTCTCATCTATGAGCATTGTAGTTTCAGAATCTGCAAAAACTTCCCAGGTGTAAGCACCTTTCATTTAAATTTGGTTAAGGCACGCCGTGCCCATCTATTGAGAGTGTCTTCAGCTGGTGTATAGAGACTCCCTACAGCTCATATGTGGAAACTCCCTACACTCATCTATGGATAATCCATCAGCTCGCCTATAGAGACTTCCTTGAGCTCGTCTATAGAGACGCCTTCGTCTCGTCTATACGGACTCTATATAACGATTCCTTTAAGCTTGTCTATAAAGATTCCCCTCAAGTCGTATTTAATTCGTATATAAAGCCTCCCTTCCGCTTGTGTATAAAGACTCCTTTTAACTCGTCTATAAAGCCTTCCTCCAGCTCGTCTATAGAGGCTCCCTACAGCATCTCTACGAAGACTCCACACATCCCACATATAGAGATCATTGATGTCAACGCCTGCACGTTGTCGTAACAACAGAGAATAACGAATTCAAATGAGAGCTATGCCAGCCGTTGTTAAGCAAATGGACATTACTCTCTCATCAATTCTCTCTCATTTACTTTGGACACCAATGATGGAGACTACTTTCCTTAAGCTAGTCTACGAAAGACTCCCTTAAGTTCATCTGTAAAGACTCCCTTCAGCACGTCCATAAATACTTCCTTCAGCTTCTCTATAAAAAACTTCCTGCAGCCCATTTTCTAATGTAGGTCACATTTTCCGGGATATCTTTGAATTTCTCATACATGTGAATTCTGTAAGTAATTTTATTTCGCCGTTATTTTTTCCTCAATGTTTGTTATTAAAGTGGGTGTATGAGTGTGTGTGTTTATGTTGTTTAAAGTTGTTGATCTCATTTTATTCGTTTTAAAAGTTGTTTCATACATTGTTGCACAGCAATGAACTTTTCTCATGTGTCACACCATACATTAAAGATGTCTGCAAGACTTAACATCTCGAAATTAAATTTGTGGATGTTAAAAAAAAAAAAAAATACTGGAAATTCCATGACGCTGAGAAAATCCGCAAGGAAATAATAATGAAGTTTAATAAAATTGTTGGAAACAAAGTTAAAGAAATACTAGGGAAATGTACTACGTCTAAATTAACTAACCGATATGGAATCGAACAAATTTGTAGATAGCTTGACGCTGTCCTAGACAGACGGCAACGTTAATTTGCATTAAGATGTGTATTTAATATTAACCTGACAGATGACAGTTTCTGCATTTTCGAAACAGCTGTTTCTTGGTAAACAACTATTTTGTTGTTGTTTGCAATGCAAATTGTGTCTCAGAGCATGAATATGCTCTCTCTCCTACATGAATATGGGCTCTCTTTTACAGCATAGCCATATTGAAAAACCTAAATTCAGTTTAAATTCCCTTTGATTTTGTGCATTAAGAATGTGGATAATGCACGAATTAATTTGAATTAAGACAGTTAATGCAAATTAACGCTGCCGTCTGTCTAGGGTATTAATGGTATACTTGCATTGATCAAATTTCAAACAATTAGTTGTTCCTTAGAGAAAATACTTCTAGTGAAATAAATCATATTATGTTGTTGTAACAGTGTTTATTATTATGTTTGTATGTTCATTCTTCTGTTCAATCTGGCTCTGGGTCTATCTCTAGTTCCAGGAAAATGGCTGCTTCGAACCACACAACATCAACGTTCCGGCCAGCGACTGCCACCTCAGTGTACGTATGTTTGTATGTAGGACTATTTTACCCTAATGCACTGTCAACCACCGTTTTGTTAATGGATAACCTTTGAATGACTTGTTCAAACTTATTTTGTGTTCATAATACACGCCTTTGTTGTCCTTTTTTAAAACCACTTCTCTTTACCCGAATATTAATCATACTTATGCTCATTTTTCTTTTCAAGGAAACAAAATTAATTTTTTATCACATAACCACAATATCTATTACAAAATTTTTTGTGATAAAGTTTCCTACTATAAATTTTGAAATTTTCAATGCTCATAGTACAATTATTGATTTATATTCTATCAGCATTCCAAGAAATCCTTTGGTGTTGTGAAAACCATAACCCGAAACGAAAACATAAATAATTTAAATGGTTGTAACATAAAATATTTGCCCAATACAAAAAAAAAACGTAATTTAGCAAAACGTTCATTGGGTTTTAAGGAAGAACATGACAGATGCCAAACTAAATTCATGAGTAAAAGGAATACAAATTAACTCTTCATTTCACTTGGGTAAAATAAATCAAATGGGACCTACTTTATTTGGATTATTTAGTATTTGTATCAGGTTTTACAATAAAATCTCCGAAAAAAGGTTAGCAATTTTACAAAAGCCCACAAAACTGTTGAGAAAATGAATTAACATGCTAACCGGTAATAATTTAGGTAAGGCCAGGCTACAACCAATTTCAATCCTTTTCTGTGAGGAAGGAAATTTTATTTACCTTAAAAAGTAACAGTGTAAATAAAAACAAGTGAGAACGGCGTTAAGTTCGTCCAGGCCGAACTTGTTATACCCTCCACCACGAGTTGTATTGAACTAAACTGGAACAATTAGTTTCCTTTCGTTTGTGAAGAAGACTAAGTACCAAATTTCAGCAAGTTCGCTAAATCAATGTGGCTAACCTTCAAAATACCGAAATTCGGGAAGTACCGTTCCATGGGGGCTATATTAAAACATCGATCAATACCTACAACTTTCTGGGGGACAGTTTTTAGACTCAAAGAAGATTAAATACCAAATTTCCGATATTTCGGTAAAACCTTCAAAATACCGAAAATCAAGGGGTACGCTTCTATGGGGGATATAGGAAAACCGGACCTATACTGATAATTCTCTTCTGGAATATTTTATAATGCCATGGAAGACTAAATAACAAATTTCAGTCTATTTGTGGGATATTGACGTCACAACCTTCAGAATTACGAAAATCGGTAGGTACTGTTCTATGGGGTCTATATGAAGGCGTAGACTGATACCGACAAATTTCTAGGAAAAAAGTTTTGTACCCTCAACAATGTGATAATGAGGCTAAAACCTTCAAATATACCCCAAATGAAGACCAAATATCAAATTTCAGCCATTTCGGTGGAATATTGAGGCCTCAACCTTCAAAATGCCGGAAATAGGGAGGTACCGTTATATGCGGGCTATACTAAGACGTTGACTTGTACCGACAAGTTTCTGGGGCAAAGTTTTATATCCCCATCGAAGAATAAACGCCAAATTTCAACCATTTCTAAGGATTATTGAGGCCAAAATATTCAAAACACCGAAAATAAGGAGGTACGTTCTATGGAGGCTATATGAAACCGTGGACCTCTACCGACAAATTTCATATGGAACGTTTAATACCCCAAATAAAAATCAAATACCAAATTTCATCCATATCGGTGGATTATTGTGGCCACAACCTTCAAAACACCGAAAATCGGGAGGTACGTTCTATGGGTGGCTATATGAAGGCGTGGACCTATACCGACAAAATTCTGGGGGAAAGTTGTATACCCCCAACGACGGCTAAGTACCAAATTTTAGCCATTTCGGGTTATAATGAGGCTAAAACTTTCAAAATACCAAAAATCGGGTGGTACCGTTATATGGGGGCTATATCAAAACGTGGACCGATATAGCCCATTTGCAATACCAAACATCCTAAATGTAATAGAAACTTCTTTACCAAATTAGAAAGCTCTATCTCAAAAATTGCGAGCTGTATCTTGATTTCAACAGACGGACAGACTTAGAGACGGTCATGGTTATATCGATTTAGAGTTATACCCTGATCAAGAATATATTTACTTTATAGGCACGGTGCTCCTGAATCAAATTTAAATGGAAGGTGCTTACACTTGGGAAGTTTATGCGGATTCTGAAACTACAATGTTCATGTTCATGTTCAAAAAAATCGCCGGAGCGCTTTTTAAATAAATCGCGATTCAAGTTGACATTTTTAGGTGTTTGTTAGGTTTTCATGATTTTGCTTGGAAACCTCAAGTCCAATCGAAATGGAGCTAAAGAAAATGTTGTAGCTGTGAAAATTCTCTACGGGATTGATGATTTGTTACCAGGCTGTACCATTTTGATTTTAGAATTTTGATTGCTACAACATTTTCTTTATTCCCATTTTGATAGGACTTGCGGTTTCCAAGCAAAATGGCGAAAACCTAAACAACCCCTAAAAATGTCAACTTGAATCGCGTTTTATTTAAAAAGCGCTCCAGCGATTTTTTGTTTTTTGATTTTTCTCATCTATGAACATTGTAGTCTCAGAATCCACAAAAACTTCCCAGGTGTAAGCACCTTCCATTTAAAGTTATTTCAAGAGCACCGTGTAGGGTCTCCGATGAATATTTCGATGTGTTACAAACGGAATGACAAATTTAATTATACCCTCCATATTATGGAGGAGGGTATAATAAGGTAAACTAAAGAAATGAAAGATTATTTAAAGGACGAACAACACTGTCTTTGTACTCAGAAACGGACATAAATAATTATGTAAGTGGGAGTAATGTCTGTCGTCCTTTGATAAACTTGATTTGGTTTTTTTAAATGTCTGCCTTTTATTAGTTATCCTGTTGAAATTCATGTAATTTCTTTGGTTTACAATATAGTTTTCCGAGATGAACCATTGTAATACCAACCTCCCAATATATGGTATGTAATCTCTACTCTATGATGCTGCATAACTTATGTGCAAGCTTCATCCACCTCTTGCAAGGACCCAAAACAGTTGTAGTTTCATTGCCTACCATTTCCTTGATAAATTTTATACATTTTATATTTCACATCTTTAATATTAAAATTACCCTCCTACTATTTAAATTGAAAACATTTTGATAGGCCTCGTTATTCCAGGATTTCAAATGTCAATATTTCCGTTAATACTTCTGCAATAATATCTGTCACGAATGTTGGCTTTTCAATGTGAAAATAAATAAACACTGCAGTCACAATAACGCCGTGTATCACCCCAACAATTTGCCATACAATGTCATCATCGGTAACGTGTGGCAATTGTGGCAAATATAACTAAGCTTCCGAAATCCGCTAGACTCGAATACGCCAACAGTTTGGCTGGGGAAAAAGAGTAGAAGAGTCAAAAGCCAAAGGATTTTTGTGATTTCATTTCAAGTGCTTGTAAACAATATGACTCCTCTTCCACCCCCCCCCCCCCTCCTTTTTTGTAATATCAAATGTCAATTGAGTTGCAGTCACCCAGTCGTTTCACCATATTAATAGCTTTGCTGTTTCGCCAGTGGCACATACCGTTTTTCATTTTGATGTCTAAAAACCCCCCAAAAGGATTATGTAGAAATATTCTCTAACGCTGTGACCAGAACGAAATGAGCAGGTAATAAATTTCGCCAATGTCAATGTGCACATTTAACTTTTCAAATATGTACTTACATAACAAAACAACAACAACAAATCCGGTTATACAATGAGAAATAATGAACATTGAAATACTGCTGCCGCTCTTTTGGTATTAAAATTTTTGATGTCATTTATTGAAGATATATGTATGTATATTGAATTTTTGAAGTCTATTATAATGAAATTTAAATACAATTTTTATTAAATATGGTTTTTTATAATTTTTAAATTTTAGTATTAAAATGCATATTTTTCATTTTTATTTTTTATAAAATAAATTTAATTTACACATAGCTATTCTTTGAATTATAATTATGAAAATTAAATAGAGTTACAGTTATTTAATTAAAAAATAAGTAAATATATCATATTTTGTTATTGGATTGATTCCATGTCTACCAATATTAAAAACTTTAGGTATACCTTTAACGTGTGACATAGTGGAGAGAAGCAAAGCCAGTATGGGTTGTATTTCCAAAACATTACTGTTGTAATGAACTATCCGAAATAAAGTTTCAAATTTATTAGAGAAAAAGTATAAACATGTTCCTGAACAATTGTGGGACAGGTACCAGAAGTAGTAGAACGATATTGCCCATCATCGATTTTTACATAATTTTGGAAGATCGATTACGACTCCTTTTAAGAGAGAGTCAGTATGGATTTTGACCAATTTCAATCACTTCTTGCGATAATTATCATGCCCATCAGTTACTTTAGTTGGATTTTTAGAGCTTTTGGACCATTTTGTCAGGAAGCATGGACTTGCCCACGAAAAACATTATATCGCTGTAAACAGGAGCACAAGAAGTACTTATGGTAAAAATTTGCAAACGATTCTCGAACAGCCCTTAAACTGCACTTAAACAAAAATGGCAAAAAGCATTTCAACCGGGATCATCACCAACAAACAAAAAATATTGCTGACGTCTTAGCATTCTAAACTACAATCCACAAATCCAACAAATCTTTCGATACACAATCTACTAGGAAAGTAGCTATAGATTATAATGTGATGTTACATTAAAAAAAAATATTTCTAGAAAAAGAAGGGGAACAAATGACTCGTCGTTGGAAATATACCTTCAATTCAAATTCACACATGCAAATTCGCAATACTGTACGTACAAGGTGCGCCTTAACTAACTTTAAATGAAAGTTGCTTACACTTGGGATGTTTTTGCGGATTTTGAAACTGCAATGTTCATAGATGAGAAAAATCTAAACAAAAAAAAAAAATCGCCAGAGGGATTTTCAAATAAATCACGGTCAAAGTTCACATTTTTAGGGATTTTTAGGTTTTCACGGTTTTCCTTGAAAACCGCAAGTCCTATCGTAATTGGACTAAAGAAAATGTTATAACAGTGAAAATTCTCGACAAGATTGACCTTTATAACTTTTTTCTAGGTCTTACCATTTTTGAGATATAGAAGATCAAATTGGGACAATGTACTGACTGTATCTTCTTCTTATAAAACAATGTCATGTATGGTGCCCTTAACTAGATTTTAAAGAAAACCGCTTACGCCTGGTAAGTTTTTTGGGGATTCTGAAACTGCAGAAAAAATCGCTGTAGAGATCGTGGGAATCGTAGTCAAAGTTCACATTTTTAACTTTATTTTATGTGTTAAGGATTTAAATCTGAAACGGCAAGTCATATCGAAATGAAATTAAAGAAAATGTTATAGCGGTGAAAAACCTGTGTTACATTTTCTTTAGTCCCATTTCGATAGGACTTGCCGTTTCCAAGTAAAATCCTGAAAACCTAAAATAAACTTAAAAATGTGATCTTTGACCGTGATTTATTTAAAAATCCCTCCAGCGATTTTTTCTTGTTTATGGATTTTTCTTATCTCTGAACATTGCTGTTTCAGAATCCAAAAAAAGAACTTACCAGGTGTAAGCGGTTTTCATTTAAAGTTAGTTAAGGCCACATTCAAAAATGGTAAAACCTAGGAAAATATCATAAAGGTGAATCTTGTCGTAAATGTTTACTGCTACAATATTTTCTTCAGTTCCATTTAAATAGGACTTGCGGTTTCCAAGCAAAACCGTGAAAACCATGTGTAAGCACCTTTCATTTAAAGTTAGTTAAGTCGCACCCTGCGTATAAATAGAGGCTCCAAATGTAGAAAATTGTCCAGCAACATCTAATATGCCTGATGGTGCTACCCTAATCAGTTAACGAAACGATCGTCGCATAGCGGTTGATTTGTAGGACTTTGATAGATATCATAGAATCTCCTTAGATAATATAGCCCCATTAATTAAATTAATTAAAACATGTTGGACTTTTGTGAGGCAGGAACCTGAAGATGTTTTCCAATAAATACATTCTTGGAACTTGGTTTAAGTTTGGAAGAAATTTTACCACGAGAAATGTTTCAGCCAAATCGGATACTCGAACCGTAAGTTTTCGTGCTCATCAGTCATTTGAGTGTACCGCCGTGAAAGGGGACGCGTGCACAACCTGCTGCAAAAAAGCATGTTGATGCAGCAAGAGTACCTAAGCTGCACTAGTGCCAAACATTTTAGAAATTTGTGTGGGAGTTACTCGAAGCAATAGAGGGATATAGTCCATATTCAAAACTTATCTTTGTCTGGACAAAATATTTCGAGAACCATATTTTGGGCCAAATCTGTTAATCCGTTCAAGAGGTATCGTGCGCCCCATTTTAGCGACAAATTTTGAACTTTTTTGGGGAAGGTACCCGAAAGAGTGGATTTGAGTATGGCCAAAATAATATAAGAAGCAAATTTTGGACAAATCGGTTGACCCGTTTGACAGTTATTATGATCATTTTTATAAAGACAAATTTTGTTATAACTTTTTGATCAAACATTTGTGTGTAGAGCTGGAAAACTGTCGATAGTCTCAGCGGCGTGACAATGCCATATCAGAGTGATATTTCAACCAGTAGTTCATAGATAATGTTATAAGCAATTACGATCTCTATCAAAGGTGCAATGCCGTTCCAATAACAACCATCATAAAAATAAGAAAATGGAAGTAAATAGGGCGCACATTGACGAAAAATAAATGCCAGGTTTTTGTAGAGGCCCTCAAAGAGTCTTTAGTCTCATCTCGATAGGACTTGCGGTTTTCAAGCAAAATCGTGAAAACCTAAAAACCCCTTAAAAATGTCAACTTGAATCGCGATTTATTTAAAAAGCGCTCCGGATTTTTTTTTTCTTCTTTTTGATTTTTTTCATCTATGAACATTGTAGTTTCAAAATCCGCAAAAACTACCCAGGTGTAAGCACCTTCCATTTAAATTTGGTTCAATAGCACCATGTTTTTTTAAGTTTTTGCATTTTTCGGTTTTTTTATTGGAGTTTGACCTTTCTTCAACAGATTGGAAGATATGAAAAACTCAAAAACACTCATATTTGGAAGCAAAAAAAAGAAACTCAAAATTTTAATTTTGACTTTAAATTGCTCTCCAACTAATTTGGTTGTTTTTATACCCTCAGCATTTATGCTAACGAGGGTATATACACTTTCATACGGGCATCGAAATAATGGTTTTAGACCCCAAGTATGTTTGGACGACAACTTGGAGTTTCAGACAATTTGGAGTCGATTTAGCAATATCCGTCCGTCTGTCCATCTGTCTGGATGGCTGGAGCGCATGATAACTCTCGAATGGATCAATCGATTCGGTCCAAAATTTTCCCTTCGTAATAATTTGTCCAAACATAGTTTTAGTTTGAAGATGGGCTACCTCGGTCCACTCCTTCCGGTACCTCCCCCACAAAAGTTCGAAAATGTTCGGAACACTTTTGCGCACGATAACTCTTGAAGGGAGGAACCGATTTGACCCAAACATTGCACATCGTGAAATTTCTAGCAGAGGTTCCAATATGGACTCAATCGGTCCACTCCTTCGGGTACCTCCCACGCAAAATTTCGGATAAGTTCATTTTAGGACCTGCTCATGAATCGCTTTGATTTTTGTTGCAACAACTCGTATTCCCTGCTTCCCATACGACGGTACAAGCTTCATCAGGGGCAAATCCATACTTCCTGGGAAAATAGCGTAAAAGGTGCAGAAAACCTCTATGATACAGTATGTAGTGTTTGGAGCGCAAGATAAATCTCGAACGGATCTTCCGATTCGGTCCAAACTTTGGCCTTCGTAATATTTTGTCCAAACTTAGTTTAAGTTCGAAGATGGGCCATATCGGTTCACTCCTTCAGGTACCTCCCCCAAAAATGTTCAAAAATGTTCGGAAAAATTGTGCGCACAATAACTCTTGAAGGGAGTGGCCGATTTGGTCCATACTTTACACATTTTTAGGGGCAAGCCCTTCTTGAGAAAACAGCCCGAAAGGTGTAAAAACCCCTATGGGACCATATGTTGTGGCTGGAGAGCACGATAACTCTCGAACTGAACAACCGATTTGGTCCAACGTTTGGCCTCCGTCATATTTTGTCCAAACTTCAGTTTCAGTTCGAAGATGGGCAACACCGGTCCACAGCTTCCGGTACTTCCCTAAACATTTAAAAAATGTCACTAAAATGATATGCACTATGTCTCCTGAATGGGTCAAATAATTTGGTCCAATCTTTGGATCTCCTAACATTTTGTCCAAATTTGGTTAAACTTCTAAAATGGTCCATATCGGCCCTCTTCTTTGGATACCTCCCCCACAAAAGTTCAACATTTGTGTCCATGTGCAGTTTAGGGTTTGCTCGAAAATCCTTTGGAAATGTAAACCGATGCTGCTGGTTGTGGTCCTGTTTACAGCGATATTATGTTATCCGTGGACAAGTCCATGCTTACTGGTCCAAAAGTTGTACGATGACCCACTGAAATAACTAATGGGCTCGATATCTATCGAAAAGATATGACTCACAAAATAAGATCCACTCAGATAATGGACTATGTCGGTCCATTCCTTTAAGTACCTCCTCCGCAACACTTTTGAACTTTAATCCTAATCCACAGTTTTATCGGCAAGTTCAAATGTTCCAAAAGTGTTTCAATTCACATGGGCTGAGGGTCTATCTCTGTCGGCAAAGCCGACTGATACTTTTTTGCTTGTTAACTAATAGGTTTCCTGTGCAATGAAAAATCTTGATATCAGCTTAGTGCCCAGTTAATTCTTTGCAATTGTAGCGTGCTTTAATCAGGACTATTTTGGTAACTGGAATGGGGTATCAAAGCATTGGCTGGTCCGTAGAAATTCCGGTAGTGAGTGGATCAAAAGAGACCATCGAAGTTAGACCATACTATATTAAGGACGATGCAATAAATGAAATCGGACACCCGAAACAAGTGTAGTTACCTTGTGTGAAATACTAAAACCAGACAGAGACAGGTGCATTAGGGTAATACCAACAACAGGGCAACAGTAACGTTGAGCCTTAATCTGATTTACCATATTTTCTGTGTGTCAACGCGTATCGTGTAACGATGCTCAATAGAATGATTCAGCCTCGGGCCTCTACTTGTATTTCGGTGCATGAAACAGTTTGCCAGCCATATATTAGTTTGGAACTTTAATAAAATTTTCTAATTTTCCACAACAGTTTTTAAGGCTAAAAAACAGTCTTTGATTTTAAACTTTGGAAGTTCTTACTGTGTAGCTTATTATCATAAATGCTTTTTTTTCGTTTAAATTAATTAAGGTTTTCTTAATTTTATTTAAAAGTTAGCACATAAATCTAAAACTCAGCAAAAAAATATCCACTATAAGCTTAAAACGAGACAGATGCAGGTGCATTAGGGTTGTACCTTTTTTGAATTTTTTGCAAATATCAAAAATACCACAACATAAAAAGGCTTTTAGAAATCGCTTTCGGTGTGAGAACTTTTTTCACTGAATCGATCTTAAGAACACATTTTTGGTATCAGGGCAATATTCCCCATTTGTTAGTGTTGTGGTATTTTTTCTCCTATCATGCACAAAATAAGTTGTGTAGGAAAAGCCAAATGCAGGGCATGTGGAGAGGACGACGAAACCTTGAACACTTTCTCTGTCATTGACCAGCTTTTGCAAAATTCAGAAGCCAGCTCCTGGGAAACGAACTTAAATTATTTTAAAGACATAGAGATTTTCTAAAGGGTACAAAATTCTGATAATGATAAATCAATAAACAATTATATCTAACCTCTTCAATAAAAATATAGCTTAAAGCGTACAACAGGCCTAATTTGGCATATGTTTATATGGACATGTAGCGATTTTTCACTGCTACTCATTTTTCATTTATTTGCTCATAAATTTCAATAATTATATAATCTTCTTAGATTTAATAGTCTTTAATATTGGTCACATGGAACCCTTCCTTTTCCTTTTTAATATATATTTATTACATTCATATTATTAGTTAAATTATCGAAAATACACCATTCATTCTCTACATACATATTTTTACATTTTTTTTTTAATAAACCACTTACTAAAACGACCTTAACAACAAAATTTACACCTAATCCCTTGAATAATGTTTTTGCTGTTTTCTACATTTTTCAACGTAGCACAATTTTGTCCCTTTTTTCTCCATAAATTACAACTTCCTTTTTTTTTTTGCTTGACTCTCATACATAAATTAAACTTATATTGTATATTTATGTCCATAAAATCTACATACAGTTTATACATTTTATTACGAGGCGGTGCTTTTGATACATAATAAATAAGTAACGAAAGGGAGAGACGGGGAACATGGGAAATGAAAATGTACAATGTGAGAAAATGAAGAATTATTAGGTTGCTTAGTGTGAAAGAGGCGGGCGGCAACACCCAATCCTAACGACCTATTTTTAAATATATTGACTTTTAGATAGTAAATAAAATCTGTAAATCTCATAATTGCTGACTTCAAGTTTTTTTCTTCGTAGGGCATAAATAAAATTTGTATAGTCATCATGTAGGGGTCATTATTTATTTAACATTGAAAAAATTGTGAGTAAAATCTCTTGAGATTCATGTTTCGTTTAGTGGCCATAAATAATTTAAAAGGTAATTTGCTATAAATATTATTTTTTATTTAGTTTTATGGGAGATTTTTGTTTATATATGTACATAATTTTGTTTATTATAAATTCTTAATTTTTGCAACTTATATTCATAAATGCTTTAAATTTCATTTAAATTCTTTATGGTTTTGGTGACTTATTAATATTTTCAAAATTCATATTTATAGATATTAAAAAAACTTATTAATAACATTTTAAATTTAGAATTAACAAATTATGAAACATATGGCAGATTACAAAGTGTAGTAATGTGTGCTGCATAATTTTAGGCTGAAATGTTCTTTCAGCATTTTGCAATTTAAGACCTTTGCCTGAATCTAACCTGTTGATCATTGTTTCATGTCAGCCATTGTAAGATAAACAACTACAGGACAACAGTAGGGTTAAGCCTTAATCTGATTTACCTTATTTTCTGTGTGGGAACGCGTGACATGTAACGATGCTCAATAGAATGATTCAGCCTCGGGCCTCTACTTGTGTTTCGGTGGATGAAACAGTTTGCTAGCCACATATTAGTTTGTAACTTATATAATTTTCTAATATTCCACAACAGTTTTTAAGGCTAAAATACATTTTTTGATTTTAACTTTTGGAAGTTCTTACTGTGTAGCTTATTATCATAAATGCGTTATTTTCGTTTAAATTCATTAAGGTTTTCTTAATTTTATTTAAAAGTTAGCACATAAATCTAAGAATCAGCAAACAAAATATACATTATAAGCAGTTTACATATGTTTAGGCAATTAACTTTTTAAACATTTAACTCAAAACGGGGTTGTTATAAAAAAGTTTTTTTTTAAATACTTCAATTTTTATTTTTCAAAGCCTTAACAAATGTATCATTAATCTACACTTAAATTTAGAAACATGTACAAACAGCTGAATCTCTCAAAATTCTTACAGGTTCGTTGCATATTTTTAGCTGAATTCCTTATAAATCGCCATTGCCTGCAAAATCCCTAAATGTATGCAGCATAATCATAGTACTGAAGATTTACAAACAGCTGACTCCTTTACGTTCCAAATCTTTCACTGCCCTATTGCATACTTTTAGGCTGCTTAATATAATCTCTTTCATTTCCATGTACCCAATATTTCCTCTAATCACATACCACCTACACATTTGTTTGATTTTCCATTTTCCCTTGATTGGCATTTCCCACTTCCTGCACCTCCTCCACTTCTTGATTCACCACCACTGTAATTTTTTCACCATCCTTTGTTGTGGTACATATGACACCACCATTAATTTCCTTTTTCGGTTTCTGATTACTATTCGACGACTTATCCGTTGCAGTTGTTGCCGTTGATGCTGACGTGCCCGATGATGAGCCGCCACCACTGTTGTGGACAATTGTGGGTGCCAGAAAACAATTATTTTGTTGTGGTGCAGGGCCTGTCTTCGGCACTGAAACACGTCTTGAACCCTTTCGTTGCTTGGCTCCACTGCCGGTGCGTTTGTGTGTTACCACACTATTTTCGTTAATTAACTGGGCCTCCACCTCATGACTGGTTACACAGCTGAAAGCCTTGCTAAATGATTTACGGAAATTATCACTTAGAAAGGCATAGAGTATGGGATTCATGGCGGAATTTGAATAGGCCAGACAGCCGAAGAGTAGAAATAGTAAAATCTCTACCCTTGTCAATTCTCGATGACCCACAAAAGAGTTAATCAACGATACCTGGGAGACCCAGTGCGGTAGCCAGCAGAGTATATAAACCGTTATGACGGTCAACACCAAACGTGTAACCTTGCGATGTGATCTCTTCTTTTCCTTGGATTTGTGTTTCTGCTGGACACTGCGCAATTTCTTAATCACCAAATAATAGAAGACCAAAATAAAACACAGCGGCGTGGCAAAGCCCAACAGGAATGTGTAGAGTATAAATGTGGTGCCCGAGTGTTTCTTGTACACCTCTGGCCAATCAATGTTACATGAAAAGTTAATGCCATCCTCTTGTCGTATTGTGCTGGCAAATAATATGACCGGCATCATCAGAATGGCCGATGTGATCCAGGCAATCATTGATACCAATTTGGCAATACGCAGCGTACGATAGCGTGGCGATTCTATGGGATGACACACTGCCAGATATCTATCTGCCGCCATTATTAGCAAAAATATGGATGATGTAAACTGGGTTATCGATGTACTAACCATGTAGGCCTTACACATGTACTCGCCAAACTTCCAGCTGCAAATACGCATTGTGTACAATAGAAATGGTATGCCAATGAGGAAACATTCATCTGCAATGGCCAAATTGAGGATATAAATATTCGTAACTGTTTGCATTTTGGAGAAACGAAACACCACCCATATTACCAGGGTGTTGCCGAACAAGCCCACCACACAAACCACCGAATACAAAGCCACCGTAAAGACATGAGCCAGGGAATTGCGATTTTCCATGCATTCCTGGTGAAAGGTATTCTCCGTGAGTTCCACAGTATGATTAAAATCCCACGGTAGCCATGGTGCGGTAGTACTACTACTAATTGGGCTCGCTGTGTTCGCGGCATTGGTGCTGATGCTGCTGTTGGGTGTATAACCTCCTTTACGTAGATGTAAATTCATTTCCATTTCTATTGTGGTAAATGGTTTCTGTTGTGGTTTTGTTGCAGCCTCAACCACATCCTGCTGCTCACTGCCAAATGAAAAGAAGCTTGAATTCGTCGTCGTCGACGGCTTTAATGAAACTTTTGCCTCTTTGTTGTGTTGTTTATATAAATGGCCAAAGTTATTATTTATACTTTCATTACTTCCCTTGGCGCTGACACCGGGAATCTCTAAGTCACCAACAACACTTTGAGTAACTGCAATATGGCCCTTTGCTGTCGTCGTCGTTTCATCACCGGTGGTTGTGTTTCCTGTTTCCTTTGTGATGAAAGTTTTAGTGTGAAATGCTTGCTTTATACTGTGATGCTCTAAATCTGCTTGCATTTCTGCCATTGTTGGTTGTACTATTGCCAGGGTCCATGATGATCCACAACTGAAAAAGTTTGTTGCTATTATAAGACACAGCAACCTCGACCATAAGGAGTAGAAACATCTCCTATCTGCAGAATATTCTTTCATTGTAAACGATAATTGCTGAATATGAACATGTTTCCTGTTGTCTTTTGTATCAGTCATCATTTTGATGGCGAATGACTTTAACAAATGAAATGGAACGTTGATATGGTTATGCGGACTCACAAAGAGACCCTAAATGTTTGACTGCATGTCCTCTTTTGAGATAATTTTTCCTTTTTGGATTGACACATATTGTCAGGATTTTTTTTGCAATTTAAAGTTGAGATAGCTTAAGCTGTGGCTTTTCCTTTGATGACTTAATCTGAAAAGAGACAGGTAAAAAAAATTTTAATTAATTTCATTAGAGAAGTTATATTTTTGGTATGGATAATATTCTCATCGGTGTTAAGAATGGAAAAACTAATGAATCTGATAAAAATATATATAAATAGGCTAATTAATAGAAAACGGATAATAAAGCGGAAGCGGAATATACCAAGGTATCTTAAAGATGTGTAGGTATAAAAACACAACTTTATCACCGCATACAAAATACTATGGCGCAATCTGTGTGAACGAGATAGAGCTATCATTGGCGTTTTAAACCTGGACCGTCAACCTGATATACCTTACGTCATATATTGTTAAAATGAAGAAGACAACTACCACCTATTTGCGGTTATTGAGGGGCTTTTGGTAGCCAAAGAGTTTCCAAGAAACAAAGGTGCGGAAGCTGACAGGACGGTACTTAAAATAAAAACTATTGACCATTCTGCCTCTCTTGATATTGTCGTTAGAGTGTATGTGGGCTTTCCACGGATAATAAGTCATTTGAACTTGAACCTGCATAGGCTTCGAAATGCATGGTTCTGGAAAGTCCTTCACAAATATTCCTAAAAATGAGGAATATCCTTAAATATTTTTAATTTCAAACTTTAATGGATTTGTGACCAAGTTTTGTGGTCTGACGGCCCTTGAAAAATATTGTTTAAAAAATCATATTTGTGGCCTGATGGTGTTTGAAAAATATTCTTTAAAAATCCACGCTTGGTGGCCTGATGGTGTTTCAAAAATATTCTTTAAAAATCCACGTTTTGTGGCCTGATGGTGTTTGAAAAATATTCTTTAAAAATCCACGCTTGGTGGCCTTATGTTCCTTGAAAAATATTCTTTAAAAATCCACGTTTTGTAGCCTGATGGTGTTTGAAAAATATTCTTTAAAAATCAACGTTTTGTTGATGGTTTTAGAAAAATATTCTTTAAAAATCCACGTTTTGTGGCCTGGTGGTGTTTGAAAAGTATTCTTTAAAAATCCACGATTTGTGGCCTGATGGTGTTTGAAAAATCCACGTTTTGTGGCCTGATGGTGTTTCAAAAATATTCTTTAAAAATCTACGTTTTGTGGCCTGATGGTGTTTAAAAAATATTCTTTAAAAATCTACGTTTTGTGGCCTGATGGTGTTAAAAAAATATTCTTTAAAAATCCACGTTTTGTGGCCTGATGGTGTTTGAAAAATATTCTTTAAAAATCCACGTTTTGTGGCCTGATGGTGTTTGAAAAATATTCTTTAAAAATCTACGTTTTGTGGCCTGATGGTGTTTGAAAAATATTCTTTAAAAATCCACGTTTGGTGCCCTGCTGGTCCTTGAAAAATATTCTTTAAAAATCCACGTTTCGTGGCCTGATGGTGTTTGAAAAATATTCTTTAAAAATCCACGTTTTGTGGCCTGATGGTGTTTGAAAAATATTCTTTAAAAATCCACGTTTTGTACCCTGCTGGTCCTTGAAAAATATTCTTTAAAAATCCACGTTTTGTACCCTGCTGGTCCTTGAAAAATATTCTTTAAAAATCCACGTTTGGTGACCTGCTGGTCCTTGAAAAATATTCTTTAAAAATCCACGTTTCGTGGACTGATGGTGTTTGAAAAATATTCTTTAAAAATCCACGTTTTGTGGCCTGATGGTGTTTGAAAAATATTCTTTAAAAATCTACGTTTTGTGGCCTGAAGGTGTTTGAAAAATATTCGTTAAAAATCCACGTTTTGTGCCCTGCTGGTCCATGAAAAATATTCTTTAAAAATCCACGTTTGGTGCCCTGCTGGTCCTTGAAAAATATTCTTTAAAAATCCACGTTTCGTGGCCTGATGGTGTTTGAATATTATTCTTTAAAAATCCACGTTTTGTGCCCTGCTGGTCCTTGAAAAATATTCTTTAAAAATCCACGTTTGGTGCCCTGCTGGTCCTTGAAAAATATTCTTTAAAAATCCACGTTTTGTGTTCTGCTGGTCCTGGAAAAATATTGTTTAAAAAATCCACGTTTTGTGTTCTGCTGGTCCTGGAAAAATATTGTTTAAAAAATCCACGTTTTGTGGCCTGATGTTGCTTGAAAAATATTCTTTAAAAAATCCACGATTTGTGGCCTGATGTTGCTTGAAAAATATTCTTTAAAAAATCCACGATTTGTGGCCTGATGTTGCTTGAAAAATATTGTTTAAAAAATCCACGATTTGTGGCCTGATGTTGCTTGAAAAATATTGTTTAAAAAATCCACGATTTGTGGCCTGATGTTGCTTGAAAAATATTGTTTAAAAAATCCAAGTTTTGTGTCCTGCTGGTCCTTTAAAAATATTGTTTAAAAAATCCACGATTTGTGGCCTGATGTTGCTTGAAAAATATTGTTTAAAAAATCCACGATTTGTGGCCTGATGTTGCTTGAAAAATATTGTTTAAAAATCCACGATTTGTGGCCTGATGTTTCTTGAAAAATATTGTTTAAAAAATCCACGATTTGTGGCCTGATGTTGCTTGAAAAATATTGTTTAAAAAATCCACGATTTGTGGCCTGATGTTGCTTGAAAAATATTGTTTAAAAAATCCAAGTTTTGTGTCCTGCTGGTCCTTTAAAAATATTGTTTAAAAAATCCACGATTTGTGGCCTGATGTTGCTTGAAAAATATTGTTTAAAAAATCCACGATTTGTGGCCTGATGTTGCTTGAAAAATATTGTTTAAAAAATCCACGATTTGTGGCCTGATGTTGCTTGAAAAATATTGTTTAAAAAATCCAAGTTTTGTGTCCTGCTGGTCCTTTAAAAATATTGTTTAAAAAATCCACGATTTGTGGCCTGATGTTGCTTGAAAAATATTGTTTAAAAAATCCACGATTTGTGGCCTGATGTTGCTTGAAAAATATTGTTTAAAAAATCCACGATTTGTGGCCTGATGTTGCTTGAAAAATATTGTTTAAAAAATCCAAGTTTTGTGTCCTGCTGGTCCTTTAAAAATATTGTTTAAAAAATCCACGATTTGTGGCCTGATGTTGCTTGAAAAATATTGTTTAAAAAATCCACGATTTGTGGCCTGATGTTGCTTGAAAAATATTGTTTAAAAATCCACGATTTGTGGCCTGATGTTTCTTGAAAAATATTGTTTAAAAAATCCACGATTTGTGGCCTGATGTTGCTTGAAAAATATTGTTTAAAAAATCCACGATTTGTGGCCTGATGTTGCTTGAAAAATATTGTTTAAAAAATCCACGATTTGTGGCCTGATGTTGCTTGAAAAATATTGTTTAAAAAATCCAAGTTTTGTGTCCTGCTGGTCCTTTAAAAATATTGTTTAAAAAATCCACGATTTGTGGCCTGATGTTGCTTGAAAAATATTGTTTAAAAAATCCAAGTTTTGTGTCCTGCTGGTCCTTTAAAAATATTGTTTAAAAAATCCACGATTTGTGGCCTGATGTTGCTTGAAAAATATTGTTTAAAAAATCCACGATTTGTGGCCTGATGTTGCTTGAAAAATATTGTTTAAAAATCCACGATTTGTGGCCTGATGTTTCTTGAAAAATATTGTTTAAAAAATCCACGATTTGTGGCCTGATGTTGCTTGAAAAATATTGTTTAAAAAATCCACGATTTGTGGCCTGATGTTGCTTGAAAAATATTGTTTAAAAAATCCACGATTTGTGGCCTGATGTTGCTTGAAAAATATTGTTTAAAAAATCCACGATTTGTGGCCTGATGTTGCTTGAAAAATATTGTTTAAAAATCCACGATTTGTGGAATGATGTTTCTTGAAAAATATTGTTTAAAAAATCCACGATTTGTGGCCTGATGTTGCTTGAAAAATATTGTTTAAAAAATCCACGATTTGTGGCCTGATGTTGCTTGAAAAATATTCGTTAAAAATCCACGTTTTGTGGCCTGTTGATCATTGAAAAATATTCGTTAAAAATCCACGTTTTGTGGCCTGTTGATCCTTGAAAAATATTCGTTAAAAATCCACGTTTTGTGGCCTGTTGATCCTTGAAAAATATTCGTTAAAAATCCACGTTTTGTGGCCTGTTGATCGTTGAAAAATATTCTTTAAAAATCCACGTTTTGTGGCCTGTTGATCGTTGAAAAATATTCTTTAAAAATCCAAGTTTTGTGGCCTGCTGTTCCTTGAAAAAATATTCTTTAAAAATCCAAGTTTTGTGGCCTGTTGATCCTTGAAAAATATTCGTTAAAAATCCACGTTTTGTGGCCTGTTGATCCTTGAAAAATATTCGTTAAAAATCCACGTTTTGTGGCCTGTTGATCGTTGAAAAATATTCTTTAAAAATCCACGTTTTGTGGCCTGTTGATCGTTGAAAAATATTCTTTAAAAATCCAAGTTTTGTGGCCTGCTGTTCCTTGAAAAAATATTGTTTAAAAAATCCACGATTTGTGGCCAGTTGATCCTTGAAAAATATTCGTTAAAAATCCATGTTTTGTGGCCTGTTGATCCTTGAAAAATATTCGTTAAAAATCCACGTTTTGTGGCCTGTTGATCCTTGAAAAATATTCGTTAAAAATCCACGTTTTGTGGCCTGTTGATCGTTGAAAAATATTCTTTAAAAATCCACGTTTTGTGGCCTGTTGATCGTTGAAAAATATTCTTTAAAAATCCAAGTTTTGTGGCCTGCTGTTCCTTGAAAAAATATTCTTTAAAAATCCAAGTTTTGTGGCCTGTTGATCCTTGAAAAATATTCGTTAAAAATCCACGTTTTGTGGCCTGTTGATCGTTGAAAAATATTCTTTAAAAATCCACGTTTTTTGGCCTGCTGTTCCTTGAAAAAATATTCTTTAAAAATCCACGTTTTGCGGCCTGCTGTTCCTTGAAAAATATTCTTTAAAAATCCACGTTTTGTGGACTGCTGTTCCTTGAAAAATATTCTTTAAAAATCAACGTTTTGTGGTCTGATGGTGTTTGAAAAATATTGTTTAAAAAATACTCGTTTTGTGGAAAATATTCTTTAAAAATCCACGTTTTGTGGCCTGATGTTCCTTGAAAAATATTCTTTAAAAATCGAAGTTTTGTGGATGGTCCTTGAAAAGTATTCTTTTAAAAAAACGAAGTTTGAGGCAAATTGGTTACTGTTTTCTAGAATTGTCATTTGTACCAGACAGACATACAGACAAGAGGGACGGATAAGACTAAACCGACTGAACCAGATTTCCTCGAAAATTACATAGGGACCAAAACCATTATTTCGATAAGCATGTTCTTTTTATTGTATCAAAGTGTACATATCCTCGTTAACATAAAGGCTGGCGGTATAAACATGTCATAAATACCTCAAATTCCTTTAAAGTTTCTTTTTTAATGCAAAGAAAGCCCTAACAAAAAACAGGTTAACTCGTTTTTAATAAAGAAAAACTTGATGCTGAATTGTTAAAACTCGATAGCCCATTAAGAAATCTAAAAAATCTCAATATGCAATATGTTCACTATTGAAAGAAGTTTGTTCTTTAGAAGTGAAGTCAAGTTAAATCCCCTTTCTCTTTTCCAGTCAATCTCTCTTTCAACTCAAATGTCCAAAATATCTTTAAATTCACAATCCGTTGTTGTTTTCATGACATGTCTGGCATTTCCAAAAAGAGCACATCTTAATCTGATTTTAAAAGATTTCAAAAAACGTACTTTTACCCAAGGCATACTTTAAACTTATGTCAACAGGATTTATACGAAGAATACTTTACCTTTTGTTTTTTTTTTTCCTAACGTCTGGTATAAGTGTTAAAAAAAATTCCTTTAAACAATCTTGTCGATAGTCGTTGCAAACGATTGATACAAAGTTTTAATTAAATGACAACAAAGTTGAGTAAGAGATTGGATTTCAAATGCAATTGCAAACCAAATAGGAAGGAAGTTGTTTTCAGTTTGTTTTGAGAGATGGCAAACAAAATCCGATAAATTATTATCTAAACTTGCTTTGAATCAGATACATGTTAGACATTTTAATTAATATGTTAGAAATAAATTCTCTTAATTTTAATGCAATTAATTATTAATTTTTTTCCTCCATCTTTTCATATTTTATGACCTGTTATAAATCTTATAAAACTTCCCACTCACTTGGTTGTCAGTATTATCTTGTTTGCTTTTAATTGCCCTCTTAACTAATCCCTCATGACCATCATTCTTTCCCATGGCTTGTCATCCATAAGTTGTAACAAACTAATCTTCAGTGATTGTAATATCCTTTTATGTTATTTGCATTTTATAGAGCCTGGGGAATTTTTATGTAACAACAACGACGACGACATAATTAACCGATAAGAGATTTTAATCCAATAAATTAGATCAATTAAAGTTTACTTAAATAAACTTAAAACTTGTCCTTCCCACATTCATTCATTTTCCAAGTAGAGCCAGGAGCAAATGAAATTTAAGTATCATTGCTGAGATTTACGATGATGCAACAATGATTTTAAAATAGATTTTTATGAAATATTACAGCAGCAATTCGGCAGCAGAACAAGCAACCACACAATAACATGAAAGGATTTCGTAGAAAATACAGCATCATAAAATGGTCTTTGAGGTTTGTCGATTGAAATGATATGGATTTTGGGCAAGGATTTTGGAGCAATTTTGGGATATTCCTAAACAAACATTGGTCAGAAAAAGGGCCAAATATTTAAAATTTAAACAACAACAAATTTACGCTCATTGAGAGCACAAGAGAGATCCAAACATTTACTCTGCCTCACTCTGGTCTACATTTTCCCAATTTTCTCTCTTTCGGGAACATTTCTTATTCATCATGTTTTACGTATAACGATTTTGGTAGAAACTTTTTATGTTTCGAAATGGTAACACTCATGGAAATCAAAGCTGGCAATATACACCCACACACCCATCAACAAACACCCATACATGCATCTCATCGCACTTATACACTTTGAGGTCTGTTAGCCATTCAGTTTGCAAATGTATTTGAAATATATTTTAGTTTGCAGCTACAAAGTAATAAATTTACTGTTGAAATGTTTGCCACTAACAATTTGGTTGCAGCACAGATTTTGTTAAATACACATACACAAATATGTACGAGTATGTGTGTGTGTACTTATATTTGTTATATTTGGTTACCATTGATTGCATTACACAATGTGCAACCACAACATTGTTTTGTTAGTGATCTGTAGATGCAAATAGGAACCGGTTATACAAAAGCCATTGAAATTAGTTTCATAGTTTACATTCAGCACAAAAAAGACGTGAAATTAACTTGGTGGGTTTTGTAAACAAACAACATCATTGACTATTCAAAACAGCTTGGTTTCATATCACACCGCATTTTATTAGCCACATTCGCGTAAGAGTATATTCCCAAGTGTAAATAAATTTACATATTTATTTGATTTTTAGCTGAGATTGACAATAAAATCGAGAATTTGAATTTAATGTGGTTAATAAAATTTTATGTTCAAAACGTCATTAACACCACATACTACTGTATCAAAATTTGTATTCATGTTTTTTAAATAATAAATTGTAAGGAACAGCGGAAATTCGAGGAAACCACAAGATGTGAATTTATTAAAAAATTGTATCAACGAACTCAAATTCAAGCAACATCAGGCCACAAAACGTGGATTTTTTAAACAATATTTTTCAAGCAACATCTGGCCACAAAACGTGGATTTTTTAAACAATATTTTTCAAGCAACATCAGGCCACAAAACGTGGATTTTTTAAACAATATTTTTCAAGCAACATCTGGCCACAAAACGTGGATTTTTTAAACAATATTTTTCAAGCAACATCAGGCCACAAAACGTGGATTTTTTAAACAATATTTTTCAAGCAACATCTGGCCACAAAACGTGGATTTTTTAAACAATATTTTTCAAGCAACATCAGGCCACAAAACCTGGATTTTTTAAACAATATTTTTCATGGACTAAGAGGCCACAAAACGTGGATTTTTAAACAATATTTTTCATGGACTAAGAGGCCACAAAACGTGGATTTTTTAAACAATATTTTTCATGGACCATCAGGCCACAAAACGTGGATTATTTAAACAATTTTTTCATGGACCATCAGACCACAAAACGTGGATTATTTAAAAAATTTTTTTCATGGACCATCAGACCACAAAACGTGGATTATTTAAACAATTTTTTTCATGGACCATCAGGCCACAAAACGTGGATTATTTAAACAATTTTTTTCATGGACCATCAGGCCACAAAACGTGGATTATTTAAACAATATTCCAAGTTTTATCCTTCACATGCCGTCAAATTTTGCAATTACTAAAATTCAACTCATTCCATGAAACCCCTTTTATTTCGAATTTCGTCACAAAAATGCCGGGAAAAATTAATATTCAGCAAACATAAATGGCCTTCAGCCATTACAACGTTTGCTTTTGATATAATCGAATGATAATAACGTAGCCATCACAAATGGCCTATTGCAATTTCCTCTAATAAATTCCTATTAGGGTTTATTAAATATTTTTACGATGTTAACAAACAATGTTATCAGTTCGCCAGCAATTTTAATTTTCACACAGAATTCAGCATTAGATTACCATACATTGTCATAATCGATTTTTTCCACTGCAACACCGCCTTTCCTTGGCAAGTCGAAACTGACAGTTAGCTGGTAATAGCTAGTAAACTACTGATATTAACAACAAACATAGACGACAGCAACCAACCAGCTACATAGGCAAACAAAAAATAATCAATTAATGAAAAAATAGTGTGCAGATAGAGGCCATAGTCGTGTGACTTATTTTGCCAATATTGCAAGTAAGCAATTCCCGTTTGCCTCTCTCTCCCTGTACCGGTTCGTCATGCCATTCCATACATAATTGTGGTAAATATATAGTTTATGACTGACACTAAACAATTGTTATTATCAAAAGGCAAAGAGCAATTCAATAGAGTGTGAAACCAAACAAAAATGAGTTGTCGTCGTCGTAGTCGGCGTTGTTGAACCACATATGGTGGCCGTTGAAACGTCATTTTATTAACACCGCTCACAAACACATATTTTCAAACAGTTTACAAACAACAAAAAAGCTAATAAAGGCTTATGACCTCAAAATAAATAAACGTACATTAAACAGAAACGAATACAAGAGCAGCCAACAACAAGCCAGAAATGACAAACAGACTAGTAAATACAAATGCACACATTTAGACACAAACAACGCCTGCGAAATAGACTAAGGACTTTTAGACAAACAAACCACTCGAACATATAAATTGAGTTTAGAATCGAGAGTGGAAGCAGCAAAAAACAAAAACACCAAGCTAGATAGAATAAATAGGAAGACAATTTGACTAATGAGATATCTGCTATGCTAATGTTAAAACAAGCACAATAACTTGGCAGGGTTTTAGCAAAGTCGAGGGTTCATTCCTGTACATATGTATATTGAAAATTGTTCTCGTAAATTAAAAAAAAAATATACTCTCCAAAAGAATGTGTAAAGTTTTGATGGCGATGAAATAACTTGTTTCTGCAAAGATCTCTTTTTCAGAACCCTTTTTCTTTTGCCTTCGGAAGGTAAGCCAACTTCAAACAATGCTTCGAGCGATATAGTAATGAAAGCTCGACGAAAGTACGACAAATATCAGCAACAAATCTGGGTAGGGCATTAAATCCTTTACAAACACAGTAAGGAAAGGATCAAAGTCGGGCGGTTCCGACTCTATGACACCCTACACCACTGAGCACATGTATAATATATATGGGAGCTAAATTGAGGTCTGAACAGATTTCGATATAATTTGGCACATTTATTTTTAGAGCGAATTCCGTCACATATTCCAAATTTCTTCAAAATTGGACATATATAGCTTGTTTGGTGCATCAAATAGCTCAAATCGGACGAAAATATATACGGGAGCTATATCCAAATCTGAACCGATTTCGATGTAATTTGGCACACTTATTTCTATTCCAAATCGCGGTACACATTCCAAATTTCATTGATATCGGACATACAGTTTGTCAAGTAATTGTTTTCGAACCAAGAAAACTAACATTTTTCTGTATTAATCTATGAAAAATTACTGATAATTGGGATAAAAATGTCGGGTTTTTTGCAAAAAATAGTTGGTAGACTTATTAAGGACAAGATAGGATGTATAAATAAAAAATTGACCCACGTAGTCCAAGAAAAAATAATGAAAACCCATAACTACATATAATTCAAGCTGTCAAATAAATGTTTTCGAAATTTAATGCAGGTTCCAAAATAACCCATATGTTTGGTAAATTCTTGAAAATTATGACATTTTATGAATGCTATTCTTAAAAAGGGTATAATACTAACAAGTATCAACAATATTAGGCATATAATATCCCTACTAGGAGGTTTACCATATGGACCAAGGGAGTACCAGGTCATATTACATTTAAACAGGGTCCTATAGGTCTTATACCGGGAATATCTGAAAACTAAGGCGTTTTATGAGTTTTTTTAGTTCACCAGGATGGACTGCCATCAATTACAATAAAAATTACCTACAGAATAATTAGATCAGAAGGGTTGCCAGATCGACTAAAAAGGTACCAGGTTATATAAACAGTGAACGAGGCCTCCTGTGCCCCAAAACAGGCACCGAAGTTTGTTTTTTTTACTTAAAATTAATTAAGAGATAATGGCATTTCAGTAAACAATCGGAAATATCACAGTAGGAGACCAATATTGCTTAGAAATGTATGGGGTAAAGGTTTCGACAATTTTTAGAAATGCATACTTCGACATATTTCGCGTACTCTGCAGTACTCTGCAGTACTACTGTAGTACATTTTAAGGGGAAAATTATGTTGATGGGTAAATAATGCTTCAGTGTTAGCATGGAAGCAAAAAAATTTAGAGAATTCCTCTGAACTGACTATAAACAGTGGAAATCGGAGGTCTATTAAAAATCAGCATAGACTGACAATATCTTATATATGCATTTCTAAGCGATTTTTGTACTTTTATGTCATATTTTGGTTTATTTCCCTTATCCCTTAATTCAATTTGTGTTAAATAAACAAATTTTAAGCCCTGGTGATGGATCCATGTGGCCTCGTTTACTGTTTATAACCTGGCACCTTTTAGTAGATCTGGCAACACCCCTGATCTAATTATTCTGTGGGTAATATTTATAGTAATTGATAACAGTCCATCCTGGTGAACTAAAAAAACTCATAAAACGCCTTAGTTTTCAGATATTCCCGGTATAAGACCTATAGGACCCTGTTTAAATGTAATATGACCTGGTACTCCCTTGGTCCATATGGTAAACCTCCTAGTAGGGATATTATATGCCTAATATTGTTGATACTTGTTAGTATTATACCCTTTTTAAGAATAGCATTCATAAAATGTCATGATGTTCAAGAATTTACCAAAAATATGGGTTATTTTGGAACCTGCATTAAATTTCGAAAACATTTATTTGACAGCTTGAATTATATGTAGTTATGGGTTTTCGTTATCTTTTCTTGGACTACGTGGGTCAATTTTTATTTATACATCCTATCTTGTCTTTAATAAGTCTACCAACTATTTTTTGCAAAAAACCCGACATTTTTATCCCAATTATCAGTAATTTTTCATAGATTAATACAGAAAAATGTTAGTTTTCTTGGTTCGAAAACAATTACTTGACAAACTGTATGTAAATAGCGTGCTTTGTGCATCAAATACATAAAATCGGCCGAAAATATATATGGGAGCTATATCCAAATCTGAACCGATTTTCACCAAAAACAGAAGCGTTCTAAATGCGACCTGTACGTTGCGAACGGACGAACGGACATCCATAAATCAACTCAGAATGTGATTGTTTGTATATCCCTATAAGGAACTGTGATTCTATCTCGTTTCCTTTTGTATGTTGCATACAAATGCTCAAAGACATAATAACCCTTACCACAAGGTGTTGTAGGGTATAATAACACTGTGTGTCATTTTTTGAGTCATGATTTATTAACGCGTGTTCCGGTGATTTTTCCTATCACTTCAACTTTCGAGGTTATGGGCCCAGAAAGACCTGAGACATATGTGGCTCATGTCTTCTAAAGGTTTACTCGTGAAAGCAAAGTTGTAGCTCTGTAGAATAATAATTGTGAAAACATAAAATCTATTCAACATCATCTTCAAGGTCAAAATCGTCAAGGTCAAATTTCCCTTATAATTTTTTCTAGGATTTTAGGCTACAGATATCAAACCGATCAGTATTGAAGCAAACATTAATGTAGCAAAAATATCAGTAATATCTGGAACATACCAACTGTCTATGAACGCTCCTTATTGGCGAAAATAGCGAAAAACTTTTGAAAATATTCGATTTTTATACTTTTTTCTCCGATTCTGGTCCGCAGATAGCGAACCGCCCAAAAATTAAGAGTACAATCAACTACAAAAATGTACCTAAGATCTCAATAAACAACTTCCTAGAACATATGAATATCCCAGGAACGGTCCTTCAAGCTCAAAATTCGATCATTTTAAATCATTATTTCCTGTTCAGGTCCGTAAGTAACAAAATTGTCTGTGAATTTCAGCTTAAACAATCATTCCTAGAAACTTCATATGTTCCAAATAGCTGTTCATTGTTATCTTAGGTACATTTTTGTAGTTGACGGTATCCTTAAATATTGGACGGTTTGGTATCTATGGACCAGACTCTGAGAAAAAAGTACAAAAATCGAATATTTGCAAAAGTTCTTCGCTATTTTCAACATTATGGAGCGTTCAGAGAGTGCGTATGTTCCAGAAAGTTGTTTACTGATATTTTTGCTAAATTAATGTGGTTAATTCTTTTCTTGAATTTTCAATGGTTTAATATCTATGGAGCAGGAACTGATAAAAGAGGATAAAAATCGCAATTGTATTGCTATTTTGGTCATTAAGAACCGTTTCTACAGAGTTCGTATCTTCTAGAAAGTTGTTTATTGAGACCTAAGGTACATTTTTGCAGATGTTTGTTTGCATCAATTCTGATCGGTTTGATATCTGTAGCCTAAAATCCGAGAAAAAATTATATGGGAAATTTGACCTTGACGATTTTGACCTTGAAGATGAGGTTGAATTGATTTTATGTGTTCACAATTATTATTCCTTAAGTCGAGAGCTACAACTTTGCTTCAACGAGTAAACTCAAATTCTCAAAGGTGTAGAAGATATGAGCTTGATAAAATGATCCCTTTTGACATCAAGGCCTCAGGTCTTTGGGGGCCCATAACCGCGAAAGGGGAAGTGATAGGGAATAACGCCGCGACACTTGTCTTCTTATTTTTGGTCTTCTATCCCGCTGCGGTGTCAGAATATGGTTAATAATTTTCCTGTTGAATAGTGTAATCAAAATAAATATACCTACAACAGAAAGTTTATTCCTGTAAGGAAATTCAGCTTAAAACTCCACTGACGTTTTTATATAAACTTTCATACGATAAAGCCGTATCTCATGGAAATAATAGTTTTAGACCCCAAATATGTTTGGACAAAATTCGTTTCAGACAATTTGAGGACGAGCTGACGATAACAACGAACGGATCAACAGATTTTTCTCAAACTTTGGATATCGTAATATTTTATAGAAATTTAGTTTAAGTTCAAAGATGGGCCACCTTGAGGTACTTCCCTCACGAAAGTTCAAAATTGTTTGATAAAATTGTGTGTAAAAAAGTATCAGTCGGCTCTGTCGACAGAGATATACCCTCAGCCCATGTGAATTGGAACTTTCATCTACGGACAGATCGAATGTATTTAGGGTCTTTTCAGAATTTTGTGCCACATTTTGGACATTTGAACTTGCCGAATAAAATGTGGATTAGGATTAAAGTTGCAAAGTTTTGCGGAGGAGGGAATGGACCGACATAGTGCATTACGAAAGTGGATCTTATTTTGAGAGCCATATCTTTTCGATAGATATCGAGCTCACTAGTCATTTCAGTGGGTTATCGTACACTTGTTGGACCAGTATGCGAGGAAACATGGACTTGTCCACGGAAAACATAATATGGCTGTAAAAAGGACCACAAAAACAATGTCGGTATAAATTTCCAAAGGATCTCCTAACAGACCCTAAACTGCACTTGGACACAAATGTTGAACTTTTGTGGAGGAGGTATCCTAAGTGGAAGACCGATATGGGCCATTTTATAAGTTAAACTAAGTTTGGACAAAATATGACGAAGGCCAAATTTTAAACCACATCGGACAAAATATTATGAAGGCCAAAATTTGGATCGAATGTCATATGGGTTTTTTGAAACGTTCATTCTATTTTCTCAGTAAGTATGGTTTTGCTCCGGATGAAACTTGTACCGCCGTATGGGGGCCGTGAATACAAGTTGTTATAACAAAAATCAAAACGATTCTAGAGCAGGTCCTAAACTGAACTTTTCGAAATTTTGTGTGGAAAGTAACCGAAGGCGTGGACCGATTGAGTCTATATTGGAACCTTATCTAAGTTTGGTACAAATTTCACGGTATGCAAAGTGTGGACCAAATCGGTTACTCCCTGCATGAGTTATCGTGCGCACAAATTTTCCGCACATTTATGAACTTTTGTGGGGGAATTACCGGAAGGAGTGGACAGATATAACCCATCTTCGAACTTAAACTAAGTTTGGACAAAATATTGCGAAAGCCAAATTTTGGACCAAATCTGTTCATCCGTTCGAGATTTATCGTGTGCACCAACCAGACAGACAGACGGACAGACATTGCTAAATCGACTTCAAATTGTCTGAAACACATTTCGTCCAAACATACTTGGGGTCTAAAACCATTATTTCGATGAAGCATATTTTGCACTTATGAAAGTGTATATACCCTCGTTAGCATAAATGCTGAGGGTATAAAAATAGTTCAGGACGGAATATGGACTATATCGGTCCACTATTTCCGGTACATCCCACACCAAATTTTAAATTTGTCCCTGAAAGTGCAATTTAAGGAGATATTCGGAAAGTTTTGGATTTTTTCCCAGTATGTTTCGATGAGCAACTTTTTTCGGGATCAAGTCTATACTTTCTGAGATAATGGACCAAAATCCGTAAAAAATATATGTTAAGTAATGATGTTCTGAGATGAACTGAAGCATATTTGACTAAGACTTAATTATTGTAAATACCTATACGTTTCTGTTGAGTCCTCTCGAGAGTCTATATGGCCACATACGAGTATGCAGTCAACATTTCACAGCAGACCTTAAAGACCAAATTTCACAGCAGAATAGGCGAGACTAGCCGAACCAACATAAATGGGACCAGAATCGCCGAACTGGAGCTGGTAAATAGAGAACATTTTTGTTTTGATGCTTCACTCCTACCCGGGATTGGAAATAACACCGCAGTTGCCTATCACCAGCATATATTCTGCGGGCTTTTTAAACGGCTGAGCCTATAAACGAGTATCTTACCCGAGCACTCAATTAGACATCTTACTAAAGTGTACAACAAGAGCTGTGTCAAATCAAAATTATTTAACTTTTTCCAAGGAGCAGATATTTCTGGAGCTTTATTCCATATCTGAATGAGAAAAGCTCTACAGTTAGCGAACATATGCAGGAATTCTGCAAGCTGTTAAACAGCCGGAAGAGCAAGGAGTCAAGTATCTTCAAAAAGTCCTCAACTTGTCGAAAGCAATCCTCAACTTCCTAAACTATACAAATAGAAAAGCATAGTCCCGCTTTGAAGCTAGTTATGATGCCAAAAAAGATGAACCATTCAAACCAATTTAATTTTGTAAGTAGAAGCAGAGATAGCAGTCAGAAATATCTATCCAGTTGTCGATTACCAGCATGGAGTTAAGCTTAAACAGCTTGCGTCGGGTATCTTACAAAAGTCCACCAATTTTGGATAGTCACCCTCATATTTCTATAGTGATGAAATATGACAGTTTGATCGTTCCACTGAAGCTAATAAGGATGCCAGCAGAAGATGAATCATTCAAAACAATATCACCTTTATCGTCAGAATGAGAGGTCACTGAAGCTTATTTCCTCGCCAACTTCAGAAATATCTCACCAGGTTCCGATAAGCAGCATGGATTCTGAAAACAGGACAAAAGTCTCCACAAACTTAAACAAAACAGGCTGTGCCATAGAAATGTATTGGTGGAGTTTGAATTATCAAAAGCCTTTGATACCGTTACACTCGCCAAACACTTTGAAGACATCGATCAAAGCACACATCGGCTAAGTTTAAATCGTTAGATATTGAATTCTGTATATGTGAGGAGGCCAGTCATACGTAGAATTCAGGAACAAAAGTTCGAAGCTCCGTCGAGTCAAACAGGAAGTTTTTCATGGAGGTGTGATAACTCAGGATCAGTTTAACTACTTGTATTTATAACGATGATTGTACAATCTTCACGTCGGGTCCCTTCATTGATGAAATTTGCGAATTGTTAAACATAGAATACTAACTTACACACCCGCCTTGCATACTGAATGCCCTTCTTGGATGTCCAGGCCAGAAAACGTCACATTTTCAAATGAAACGTAAATACCCTTGAGCGTAATATAGGCGACAATTCCTGAGTATTTTAGCCATGTTAGACTTCTTAACAAGTGGGGTTTTAATACACGCCATTCGGACTCGCCGACAAAATTACATCCCATATGATCGAGATAATAAGAATCGGATGCGCTCATTGATATGAGAGAAATCTCCCTTGTCCTTTTTGGGATGTTTAATAGATTTTAACGGCATTGAATCTACGCTACACAGTTCACCAATAGAGTGTGGACATGTGAATGACACGGAATGTCCTGGTGGACCATAGAATAATTTCGGCTACTAATTACTCCAAGCTACTTGAAGTTAAATTCGACAGAATGTTTAGGTTGCCCGCGTTTGTAATATTTTTTTGTGGCAAGCTGTAAAGTAGGCATAAGGTCTACGTCCCTTGTCGGTACTTGGAGTGCAGTTGAAGAAACATTGTAGACCTCTTGGGTAGTAATTAATGGCCTCTGGAGGATAGTGGGACACCGTGAGACTTTTCTACCTTTCAGAAAGTCAAAATATTTTTTCGCATATTTCATTGAACAGAGTCGTTACGAAAAATTCAATTATCCACATTTTTTTTCCAATACTACAGTCAAACGACTTTTCTATAGAAAGACTTTATTCAAAAACTCCATGGGAGATATTTTCTCCGAAAAAAAATGATGCAAACAAAAAAGTCAATTCTGGAGTCTGGAGAACGAAAATCCAGCATACTTTCTATACAAAATGAAATCCAGCTAGCATTTTTTTCCCTTGTAACAGTGCAGCCAGGACACTGTTAACCGAGAAAACTTTTTATAGAACAGGTTAAGGTAAGACTCTCTGTACCCTCAGCCTTAAGGCTAAAGGGGGTATATACACTTTGATATGACAAAAAAAGTGTCTCATCAAAAGAACGAGTATATTTGGACGAAATCAGTTTCAGTCAATTCAGTCGATTGATCGATGTCCTCCGTATGTCTGTCTGACTGGCTGGCTGGTGCATACGATAACTCTGGAACGAAGCAACTGATCCGGTCCAAAATTTGGCATTTGTAATATTTTGGCCAATCTTAGTTTAAGTTCGGTTCGGAACCAGAACCTCCTCCACAAAAGTTGAAAACTTCTTCACTGAAATGGTGTGTACGATAACTCTCGAAGTGAGTAACATAATTGATCACAACCTTGCATATGGTAATATTACTTTAAGGCTTCGGTTTTGAATATAGACTATATCGTTCCATTCCTTCGGGTGAAATCTAAGAGCTCCTCTCGAATCGTTTTTAATTTTTAATTTCAGCAGTTTACAACTGTACAATTTTTTCCTGTAAATTTTTTCCAACAAAAAATGGAAAATCCGCATGATAACTCTAGCAGGGAAATTGTGATTGGTTCATATTTTGCACATCCTATTATTTCATCTAGTCATGTATTAAGTTGGAATAGTCCATATTTCCGGCCATCGGGTACCTTCAACACAAAATTTGTGAAAAGTTAACAGATCATTGCGCTTTACAACGGCACAGTTTTTTTATACCCTTCACCATAATATGGAGAGAATAATTAAATTTGTCATTCCGTTTGTAACACATCGAAATATTCATCGGAGACCCTATAAAGTATATATACTCTTGATCACGGTAAAATTCTAAGTCAATATAACCATGTCCGTCTGTCCGTTCGTCTGTTGAAATCAAGATATAGCTCGCAATTTTTAAGATAGAGCTTTGTAATTTAGTATAGAAGTTTCTTTTACTCCTCGGATGTTTGGTATTGCAAATGGGCCATATCGGTACACATTTTGATATAGTCCCCATATAACGCTACCACCCGATTTTCCTTATTTTTAAGGTTTTAGCTTCATTATCACACCGAAATGACTAAAATTTGGTATTTAGTCTTCGTTGAGGGTATATAACTTTCCCCCAGAATTTTGTCGGTATAGGTCCACGCCTTCATATATCCCCCATATAACGGTACCACCCGATTTTCGGCATTTTTGAGGTTGTGGCTTCAATATTCCTTCGAAATTGCTATAGTTTAATATTTAGCCTTCGCTGGAGGTATAAAACTTTCCCCTAGAATTTTGTCGGTATAGGTCCACGCCTTCATATAGCCCCCATATAACGGTACCACACGATTTTCGGCATTTTTGAGGTTGTGGCTTCAATATTCCTCCGAAATTGCTATAGTTTAATATTTAGCCTTCGCTGGAGGTATAAAACTTTCCCCTAGAATTTTGTCGGTATAGGTCCACGCCTTCATATAGCCGCCATAGAACGGTACTTCCCGATTTTCGGCTTTTGGAAGGTTTTGGCCTCCATATTTCTTCCAAAAGTCCTTACTTCCTGAGATAATGACCCCAAATCTCCAAAAAAGCCGGTACGATACTAAATTGGGTAGTACGTAAGATAACCCTTGAATGGAGAAATCGAGGTAGTCCAAACGTTGCACATCTCGTATTATTTCTTACAGCCTCGAATTATCTTCAAATATCGACTACATCGGACAACTCTTTCGTTTACCTCCCACAAAAAGTTTAAAAATAGTGATGTTTAAGGACTCGCCAGGGATCGTTTTTAAATTTTCGGCAACATGTTTGTATTGTACAATTTTGTTTCGGGGCAAATCCATACTTTCTGCGAAATGGGCCCAAAAAGTAAAAAAAAAACCTATAGGCGCCAAAGGTGTTTCGTTTGCTTCTTTTCTTTATGTCCGAGAGATATACCCTCTGTCAGCAGAACTGACTGATACTTTCTTACTTGTTTTTTTAACGTCATGCCAGGACTTTTTCTATAGAAACAGTCACTTGTAGAATAATCAAAAACTCAGTAAATTTAGCCAAAATTGAGATAAACGTATAACCACAACTTCCACGTTTAATGTTGCCTGTGGCACCCTAAGTAATATGATAGCCCTTACAAGTGAGTGTTGGCAAGCAATAAAAAATTTGGTTTTCCCTCGTCGTAACGAATATTCCCAAAACGGTATGTGGCAATCTTCTCAATGGCAGCCAATATAATTGGTAATGAAGATTTTAATTCCTTTTAAGGACATTTGTAGGATATTTCCAAAAATAAAACGTAATGCTCTCCTAATGTCTACCAAGAAAAATTTGTTTTGGAAAATAAGCCATGCAATAGGACATGTCAATATTTTTTGGGAATATGGTAAACCCTTATCATGTTATCGTGTCTTCCTTAAAGGACACATGTTGGCTTATTATTTTCATAACATTTACTTTTCCAAAAATAACTGACGAGAGTTTACTAAAGCAGAAATAAAAAGAGGCAAATTGGACACTTCCTATGGATGACGCAATAGAAAATAGATAACAAGCAGCATCCATGACATTTCTTGGTCATTCTTTAATCAGAAGTGGACGGTGACCATAGAGATAACTCTAACATGTGTCGTGTAAAACTTTGAGAGGTCGAGTAAGTAATTTGTTATTACAAAAAATGTCTTATCTTTAATGAGCAAATTTCCAGGAATATATCACTTGAGACAGAACCCTTTAGACAGAACATACACACATTAATACATACATTCACATTTAGGTATTTGTTTGAAATGTTCGGAAATTTCAATTTCAATTGTTCAGCTTTCTTCTGTGCTACCTTATCTCTAATTGCAAAATTACTTTCGAAAATGCATTATATTTTTATCCTGGTGTAATAATATCCACTTAATCCCTTGCAATTCCATGGCGCATCTCTAATTGTAGGAAGAACAATAGCTCAATAATTGCCAAACAAGGGCATCCTACAGTTTTTGTTAATATTTGCATTGCAGTCTTCCTAAAATTAGTTAAGTTCATTCAATCTATTCTATTGCCAATTTCTAATTTAACATTCTATTTCATTTCGTTTTCCTACTCCCCACTTAACCCACTCTCACATTTGCCAATTGATTAACCCCTTTCTCTGCTTGACTAGTTCATTGCCCACACACACACATACACTATAATAGTTCACTTTGCTACGGTTGTTCTTGGTTATTGTACAAACATTATAACATCAATTAGTTATGTTTAACAATATGGCATTGTGTTTCATTGGGAGATATTTGAGGAGGGGAAACGTACGGCAGACAGAGAGAGAGAGAGAGAGAGTGAGGGAATACCGGCATATTATGGTCTGCAATAAGGTAACACGAGAATGCTAAAGGCTAATACATATTTCTGTAGCATTGTGTAAGTCTGTTGCTTGCTGTGTCATTGTCGTCAGCATCGTCATCATCATCTTCGTCGTTGTCGCTAAGGGTAGCGACAACAGCAGCAGCATCATCATCAATTGTTACTTGTATTACACAGGCTGACTGTGATTAATGATCAAATTAAACGTAAAAGTGTAGCAATAGAACCCAAAAGCAAAAACAAAACAAATGAAACAAAAAGGACCTACAACAAACCTCCATCATTAATGAAGGCAAAAAACACAAAAAAATCCAAATGATAAGGGGCATCATCATTGCGTTTGGCAATATTACTTGAATTTCAACTCTTTTAATTAAAAGTTATTAGATTTTTTTCCATTTCCTTACTATTTCTGCTGCAATGACTGTCAAGTGGATATCGAATGGGAATCAGTAATAGAAAGAAAGAGAGAGAGAGAGAAAATGCACGAGTAGCAGCACCAGCAACAGATCCAATTAATATGTCTTTGTGTTAAGGACAAGTGTGCAGTTCAAGGATTTCCCCAATAATTGTTGTCGATGTAAAAGAGCATAAATTTAAATTAGAATGGAAAATTAAAACTTCCACTGGGAATAACGGTTTCAAGTGAAATGTTTGCAGCTACAACATTATTCCTGTTAATTATCTAAAACAATGCGAATGGAATTTTGTTATGCAAATATTCAAACTGAAAAATACAAATTATGTAGCAAACTTAATGAGAGAAATCCTGGCATTAAGTCTTTAATATGTCTAATAAAATTGTATGTAAAAAGGATAAGGAATTAGTGAAATGTTACTTATAAAAATTATGTCATAAAAAATGCGATATACGCATCATAGGTCGTATATTTATGACAATACTTATACGCAAATACCAGTTTATGAATTAAAGAATTAATCAGGACACTTTTTCATTAGAACAACTAAGAAAGTATCAACTCTACGGCAGAGATATACCTTCAGCCTCGGTCCCAAAGAAAATAAGCAAACACAATACTTCTGTCCGTCAGGACACTTTTTCTATAGAAAATGTTCCGTCAGGACACCTTTTCTATAGAAAATGTTCCGTCAGGTCACTTTTTCTATAGAAAATGTTCCTTCAGGACACTTTTTCTATTCTATAGAAAATGTTCCGTCAGGACACTTTTTCTATTCTATAGAAAATGTTCCGTCAGGACACTTTTTCTATTCTATAGAAAATGTTCCGTCAGGACACTTTTTCTATTTTATAGAAAATGTTCCGTCAGGACACTTTTTCTATAGAAAATGTTCCGTCAGGACACTTTTTCTATAGAAAATGTTCCGTCAGGACACTTTTTCTATAGAAAATGTTCCGTCAGGACACTTTTTCTACAGAAAATGTTCCGTCAGGACACTTTTTCTATAGAAAATGTTCCGTCAGGACACTTTTTCTACAGAAAATGTTCCGTCAGGTCATTTTTTCTACAGAAAATGTTCCGTGAGGTCACTTTTTCTATAGAAAATGTTACGTCAGGACACTTTTTCTATAGAAAATGTTACGTCAGGACACTTTTTCTATAGAAAATGTTACGTCAGGACACTTTTTCTATAGAAACTGTTCCGTCAGGACACTTTTTCTATAGAAACTGTTCCGTCAGGACACTTTTCTATAGAAAATGTTCCGTCAGAACACTTTTTCTATAGAAAATGTTCCGTCAGGACACTCTTTCTATAGAAAATGTTCCGTCAGGACACTCTTTCTATAGAAAATGTTCCGTCAGGACACTCTTTCTATAGAAAATGTTCCGTCAGGACACTCTTTCTATAGAAAATGTTCCGTCAGGACACTTTTTCTATAGAAAATGTTCCGTCAGGACACTTTTTCTATAGAAAATGTTCCGTCAGGACACTTTTTCTATAGAAAATGTTCCGTCAGGACACTTTTTCTATAGAAAATGTTCCGTCAGGACACTTTTTCTATAGAAAATGTTCCGTCAGGACACTTTTTCTATAGAAAATGTTCCGTCAGGACACTTTTTCTATAGAAAATGTTCCGTCAGGACACTTTTTCTATAGAAAATGTTCCGTCAGGACACTTTTTCTATAGAAAATGTTCCGTCAGGACACTTTTTCTATAGAAAATGTTCCGTCAGGACACTTTTTCTATAGAAAATGTTCCGTCAGGACACTTTTTCTATAGAAAATGTTCCGTCAGGACACTTTTTCTATAGAAAATGTTCCGTCAGGACACTTTTTCTATAGAAAATGTTCCGTCAGGACACTTTTTCTATAGAAAATGTTCCGTCAGGACACTTTTTCTATAGAAAATGTTCCGTCAGGACACTTTTTCTATAGAAAATGTTCCGTCAGGACACTTTTTCTATAGAAAATGTTCCGTCAGGACACTTTTTCTATAGAAAATGTTCCGTCAGGACACTTTTTCTATAGAAAATGTTCCGTCAGGACACTTTTTCTATAGAAAATGTTCCGTCAGGACACTTTTTCTATAGAAAATGTTCCGTCAGGACACTTGTTCTATAGAAAATGTTCCGTCAGGACACTTGTTCTATATATAGAAAATGTTCCGTCAGGACACTTTTTCTATATATAGAAAATGTTCCGTCAGGACACTTTTTCTATATATAGAAAATGTTCCGTCAGGACACTTTTTCTATATATAGAAAATGTTCCGTCAGGACACTTTTTCTATATATAGAAAATGTTCCGTCAGGACACTTTTTCTATATATAGAAAATGTTCCGTCAGGACACTTTTTCTATATATAGAAAATGTTCCGTCAGGACACTTTTTCCATATATAGAAAATGTTCCGTCAGGACACTTTTTCCATATATAGAAAATGTTCCGTCAGGACACTTTTTCTATATATAGAAAATGTTCCGTCAGGACACTTTTTCTATATATAGAAAATGTTCCGTCAGGACACTTTTTCTATATATAGAAAATGTTCCGTCAGGACACTTTTTCTATATATAGAAAATGTTCCGTCAGGACACTTTTTCTATATATAGAAAATGTTCCGTCAGGACACTTTTTCTATATATAGAAAATGTTCCGTCAGGACACTTTTTCTATATATAGAAAATGTTCCGTCAGGACACTTTTTCTATATATAGAAAATGTTCCGTCAGGACACTTTTTCTATATATAGAAAATGTTCCGACAGGACACTTTTTCTATATATAGAAAATGTTCCGACAGGACACTTTTTCTATATATAGAAAATGTTCCGTTAGGACACTTTTTCTATATATAGAAAATGTTCCGTCAGGACACTTTTTCTATATATAGAAAATGTTCCGTCAGGACACTTTTTCTATATATAGAAAATGTTCCGTCAGGACACTTTTTCTATATATAGAAAATGTTCCGTCAGGACACTTTTTCTATATATAGAAAATGTTCCGTCAGGACACTTTTTCTATATATAGAAAATGTTCCGTCAGGACACTTTTTCTATATATAGAAAATGTTCCGACAGGACACTTTTTCTATATAGAAAATGTTCCGTCGGGACACTTTTTGTATATATAGAAAATGTTCCGTCAGGACACTTTTTCTATATAGACAATGTTCCGTCAGGGCACTTTTTCTATAGAAAATGTTCCGTCAGGGCACTTTTTCTATGGAAAATGTTCCGTCAGGGCACTCTTTCTATAGAAAATGTTCCGTCAGGGCACTTTTTCTTGAGAAAATATTCCGTCATGGCACTTTTTCTATAGAAAAGGTTCCGTCAGGGCACTTTTTCTATAGAAAATGTTCCGTCAGGGCATTTTCTCGACTGGAAGGTTTTTTACCAAAAGCAGTTCTGGGAAAAAGTACTATAAAATACATCAATTCGCCTAACATGTTTTATATTTAAACTCAGATCAGTCATCAATATTCCACCTTTTTATAAAAAAGCTATAAATTTCCCCCACTTTTTCTATATATAGAAAATGTTCCGTCAGGACACTTTTTCTATATATAGAAAATGTTCCGTCAGGACACTTTTTCTATATATAGAAAATGTTCCGTCAGGACACTTTTTCTATATATAGAAAATGTTCCGTCAGGACACTTTTTCTATATATAGAAAATGTTCCGTCAGGACACTTTTTCTATATATAGAAAATGTTCCGACAGGACACTTTTTCTATATATAGAAAATGTTCCGCCAGGACACTTTTTCTATATATAGAAAATGTTCCGTCAGGACACTTTTTCTATATATAGAAAATGTTCCGTCAGGACACTTTTTCTATATATAGAAAATGATCCGTCAGGACACTTTTTCTATATATAGAAAATGTTCCGTCAGGACACTTTTTCTATATATAGAAAATGTTCCGTCAGGACACTTTTTCTATATATAGAAAATGTTCCGTCAGGACACTTTTTCTATATATAGAAAATGTTCCGTCAGGACACTTTTTCTATATATAGAAAATGTTCCGTCAGGACACTTTTTCTATATAGAAAATGTTCTGTCGGGACACTTTTTCTATATATAGAAAATGTTCCGTCAGGACACTTTTTCTATATAGAAAATATTCCGTCGGGACACTTTTTCTATATATAGAAAATGTTCTGTCAGGACACTTTTTCTATATAGACAATGTTCCGTCAGGGCACTTTTTCTATAGAAAATGTTCCGTCAGGGCACTTTTTCTATAGAAAATGTTCCGTCAGGACACTTTTTCTATAGAAAATGTTCCGTCAGGACACTTTTTCTATAGAAAATGTTCCGTCAGGACACTTTTTCTATAGAAAATGTTCCGTCAGGACACTTTTTCTATAGAAAATGTTCCGTCAGGACACTTTTTCTATAGAAAATGTTCCGTCAGGACACTTTTTCTATGTAGAAAATGTTCCGTCAGGACACTTTTTCTATGTAGAAAATGTTCCGTCAGGACTGGAAGGTTTTTGTCAGAAAAAGCAGTTCTGAGAAAAAGTATGTACTATAAAATACATCAATTCGGCTAACATGTTTTACATTTAAACTCAGATCAGTCATCAATACTTCACCTTTTTATAAAAAAAAGCTATAAATTTCCCCAACACTTCGAAAATGGAACACAAACAATCGGAAATGGAACTCAGCATGTGGATTAACGACAATATATCTTCCTTCACACATTTGTCATATTTTCCCTTCGTGCAAACAATTCTGTTTTGCATGCTTGCTTTCTTCGAAGGAAAGTGAGAGTGTGTGTGTGTTTTTAAATGTCATTGTGGTTATGCCATAAATATTTTTTACTGAAATATAAATATGGAGTTTATGGCATTTTTTTCCACATACCAAATGACAGTAGAAGTTTATGGTGGGATGCAGTTAACGTGTATGTAAGATATGGCGGGTAAATTAAAGAAAAATAAATCTTCATTGTAGGGTTAGGGGAAATATTAAAGACAAATACACATTTCCGGAAATGGCAGGAATAGCTTCTTTCGAATTTTTAGAAAATATGCAAAAATAAAAGATATATTCGTATGTGTTAGAAATATTTCGAGAGCAAACTTTATGGCGTATAAGTGTTGCCATACAGCATACGGCCTGGTGCCTAGTTTGGTCATAATTATTCGCTTTCAAATTGTTAAATGTTTACATTCCCATTTCTCCATTAACTTTTAGTTCTCAACTTTTACTTCTCAAATTTTATTAAGTTGAGGTTATGCAAATAAAAGTCCTTGTCTTAAAAATCCTCAGTAACACCTTCTTCCCCCGTACTGAACAATAGTTTTGTTAGTTTTATTGAAACTATATTGTTACCATCATTTATTTGATTACCAAACTAATTTCCTGATGATCGCTGTTAGTGATATTCCATTCATCTAAACATGGCAGAGTGGAATACCATTTCCTTCCGTTCTTGATTTGCTCCTATGGCCGGCAATAGCTTTTGTTGCAGTTACATGTGTGCGTGAGTTATTCCTTTTCATTTTCTTCCTTATAGTTCACAACTCAAGACATGCCAATATCGTGTTGTCATCATCACCATCGTCTTCGTACAACGACTTTTCTCTTCATCCTAGTAGTGTCTGCATGTCGACATTTTGCATTGTGTTGTTCATAAATCGTTATATGGCAGCTAACAGCCACCACGTAGCTCCAGTCAATTTCCGCATGAAATACTTTGTCAGCTTTCCGGCATTTTGGCTAGTGTGAGCCAATATCCTCAGAGTGGCATAGTATGTTGCAACAACTTTGAATATGTTTTCTATTCCTATGAAATTGAATGAAATTAAAGGATATGTGGTAGGTATCTGCCACAACATGCAGCAACACAAAGCAATTCAGAGAACTGCAATGGGATGAATATGAGGAAACCATATGAAGAACGTAAGGCACAAACACAAGTACCAGCCGGTTGTTTTTGGCGCTAAATTCCTGGCTCGTCGTCATCAAATCCAAACTAAAAGCTTTCATGTTATCATGGTTTACACTACATACATACATACATTTGCACATATGTATGGTGTCTGTGGCTTAATATGTTTCTGAGCAACGGAAGTGCCAAACAGAATCAGAGAAAGAGTAATTGTATTCGCATTTCCCATTTCTTCTTGTGCTTCTGATTGTTGCATTCATCTCATTCATATGTATTACTGGACTCAGATCTAAGATATTGAGACTGTTGAATTCCTTTTGGAAAATTGCAAAACATACATCAAAGGGTTTAACATTAATGTTCGTAAAATGATTTCAGCTTTGTGTGATGTGTTTTTAAGCTAAAATATATATTTTAAATTTAAAACTACCTCATAAAACTTATCACGCATCACACTTTCCTTTTATAACCTATATTTTGTTAAATTATTGAACAACTACCAAACAGGTAGAACCTTCTTGGTTTTATGACTCGTTTACGTATACGTATATTATGAACATAATCAACACAGTGTGTTGGGTGTTTGGTACATCATTTTTAACAACAAATTACTTCAATTTGTTCACATAAAAATATATAGCATATTTTACGTTCACATATACATGAATATTTTAAAGTCTGCTTTTAGGCACACTTTATGGGCATTTTCATTAAAATATTTATAATAATATAAAGCTGAACTAAACACAGCTAAAGTCCATATTTTGTTGCTTCAATATTTGAAGAATTAAAAGTTCAACAGTGGATAAAGAAATTGATTACTATGGACGAAGACAGGGAAGACTATAGTTTCGGAAGACGCCACTCTTCCTCATCCGTTCCCTTAACCGCCGATTGTGTGTCGCTAAACAGGTAAATAAGAGATAGGAAACAATTAAGTAACCCAAGGGATTGAAAATAACATGTGGACCAATTAGGGATGTCGAACGGGAAAGTTTTCCAAAAATCCCGGGATTCGGGATTTCAAAATTCCTTATGCCGGATTTTTGGGATTTTTCGGGGCAATTTCGGGACTGCGAGATTTGTCGGGACTTGCCGCTTTAAAAGTATTTTGTAAACTAAAAATTTCAGTTTTAATTGAAAAATGAAATAAATTAATCCAATTAGAATAGGAAAATAGTAGAGATGAGCAATCTCGTTCAAATGAACGATCCGGATCATTATCTCGTTCAATGGACACCGGTGGTTTCTTTGACAAAACTGCGTATACTTAATTTCACACTTTGGTTTTTATGATGTTACTCATTCGTTTTCGAAAGAGGACAGTGATCCGGATCGTTCAATTGAACGAGATTGCCCAACTCTAGAAAATAGTATTTGAATAAAAAACAAAATAATATTATGAAAAATAAAGCTGTATCCAACGAACCCTAAGAAATTACTCCCTTAACAAAAAGCTTATTCGTAAGATGTTTTCTTATAACACTACGACCTTTGTGTTATTAAATTACCGATGTTCCTTGTAGACACTTTGCCTAGTTTCACCTTGAGTTGCCGTTTTTAGGGTCCTATTAACGACGCGAAGCGAGTTCTAGGGGTATAACTCCGATAGCTTTCGTATGGTATTTCCAATGACCTGCATTGCTTTGAAGTAGTTATCACAGCATTTTTATTTCAAAAGTATAATGTTCATTCATATTTAAACTACTTTTTAAGAAACTCTGTTTGGTGTATTCATTTATGGAACATGCTCTAAATATATATACAATTATACCCTTAGTGGCGTAATTGATCAATTCTATTTTCAACAACTCATTTTACAGATGATTATTTTCCATATGTGAATAAAATGCAATAAGTAACATTGAAAATCTCAAGACCCGAAAGAAATAAAGCCCAAGATTCGGGATTTGCAAAATCCCAAAAAACCCCGGGTTTTCGAAGTTCGGGATTTCGGGATCGCCATCCCTAGGACCAATTCAAGAATGAGAAGAAAATAAAGTTATAACTGTCATAAGACTAAGCTAAATTATCTGAGCGTCTGTAAAACATCCAAAAATTCAACCCAGTAGATCAAAGACTAACACAAATTCGACTAATATATATACGAACTGGAAAAGTCAAGTGTCAGAACACCTCAAGATGACCACCTTTTACCCATAGAAGACCTCAAGAGGTCTTATGTTACCTTAAGAAGACCTCAATTGGTCTTATGTTATCCAAAGAAGGCCTCAAGAGGTCTTCTGTCACATATAGGAAACTTCAAGAGGTTTTCTGTTACCTTAAGAAGGCCTGTAGTGCGATTCTCTAACCCATTTTTTGTGTTACCGACAAAAATCGGTAAAATGAGAATGTTTATAAATTCGGTAATTAACGATATTTTTCGGTAAGCTAGCGACGAATAAAAACTAGTCGTAAAGCTCTACCGATAGTTACAGTGTTGTCAACTTTTATTAAACTTTTGGTTCATAATTTTGGGTTTTAATGTTACCGATTTTTGTCGGTAACTCAAAAAATTACGTAGAGAATCCCATTACTGAAACGGTCTTCGTTTACAAAAGATGTCTTCTTTTGTTTAAGGAAGAACTCAAACTGAAGATTTCAAGAAGACTTTCAAGAATGACTTCTAGAGGTCTTTTGTTATCAATAGAAGACCACAAGAGGTCTTCTGTTACCTTAAGAGGTCTTCCGTTATCCCAAGAAGACCTAAAGAAGTCTTCTGTTACTTTAAAAATACCTCAAAGCGTATTCTGTTACCAATAGAGAGCATCAAGAGGTCTCCTGTTTCCTAAAGACTTCAAGACCTCCTCTGCAGTATATAAAAGACCTATAAATGAATAGCTCTTTTCTGTCTACAGAAGACGTCAAGTTCTTTTCTGTTACCTATGGAAGGCATCAAGAGGTCTTCTGCTACCTTAAGAAGATACGAAAAGGTTTTCTGTTATGTTCTGTTACCTAGAGAAAACCTCTATAAGACCAAAAGTGGTCTTCTCTTGTTTAAGGAAGATCTCAAAGGGTTCTTATGTTGCCTACTGAATACAGAAGACCTCAAGAACTCGACCGTTTTCTATAAAATACCCCAAGAGATCTTCTATTGCCTAAAAAGACGTCAAGTGGTCTTCTGCTAGGTAAAGAACGCATTAAGAGGAATTCTGTTACCTCAAGAAAACCTCAAGCGGTCTTCTGTTACCTCAAGAAGACCGCATCTTCTGTTACCTATAGAAGACCTCAACAGGTCTTCCGTAAACCAAGGAAGGCCTCAAGAGGTCGTCCGTAAACCAAAGAAGACCTCAAGAAAGGATCTCTCTCCGTTATCTTAAGAATGCCTCGAACCGTATTCTGTTACCAATAGAAGACTTTAAAAGGTCTTTCGTTGCCTATAGAAGACTTCAAACTGTATTCTGTTACCAATACAAGACTCAAGACGTCCTCTGCAGTATATAGAAGAACTCTAGAAGTCGACCGTTGACTACTACTCTCAATAGGTCTTCTGTTGCCTATAGAAGACATCAAGTGGTCTCTGTTAGATATAGAAGGCATCAAGAGGTCTTCTGTTACCTTAGGAAGACTTCAAAGAGTCTTCTGTTACCTATAAAAGACCTCAAGAGGTCTTCCGTAACCCAAAATAAGACCTCAAGTGGTCTACGGTGGCCCAAAGAAGACCTCAAGAGTTCATCTAATACACCCAAATGATCTCAAAAGGCCTTCGTTATCTTAAGAAGACATCAAACCATATTCTGTTACCACTAGAAGACCTCAAGATGCCCTCTCCAGTATATAGAAGTCGACTGTTGACCACAAAAGACCTCAAGAGCTCTTCTGTTGCCTACAGAAGACGTCAAGTTGTTTTCTGTTATCTATAGAAGGCATCAAGAGGTCTTCTGCTACCTTAAGAAGACATCAAAAAGGTCTTCGTTATCTTAAGAAGACCTCGAACCCTATTCTGTTAACAATAGAATACCTCAAGATGCCTTCTCTATGACTACAAAACAATTCAAGAGGTCTTATGTTACCTTAAGAAGACCTCAAACAGTATTCTGTTACCTATAGAAGACGTCAAGCGGTCTTCTGTGACCTACAGAAGACTGCAAGTGGTCTTATAGAAGACATCATGAGATCTTCTGCATCTTCTGCTAGGTATAGAGGACTTTAAGGGGTCTTATATTGCCTATCAACCTAGGGAGATATCAATAAGTCTTCTGTTGTCTACAGAAGACTTCAATCAGTCTATGGCCTATAGCTGCCCTCAAGAGGACTTATGTTGTTAAGAAGACTTTATGCGGGTCTTCTGTCTTCTAAAGGAGACCACCAGATGTTTTCTGTTGTCTATAGCAGATTCCAAGAGGTTTTCTAAAAACTTCAAGAAAACTTCAAGACGTCTTCTGTGACTTATAGCAGATGTCAAGAGGTCTTTTGTTGTCTATACAAGACCCCAAGACATCTTCTTCATAATATACAAAATATTAAGAGATCTTTTGTTGCCTATCGAAATATTTAAGAATTCTCCTGTTACCTATAGAGGCAACAAGAACTTCTCCGTTTCCTACAAAAACTTAAATAGGTCTTCTGCTGCGTGCAGTAGATCTCAGTAAGTCTTCTGCTGTCTACAAAACCTCAAAAGGTCTTATGTTGCCTATAAAGGATTTCAAGAGGAAATATTTTGCCTATTGAAGATCTCAAGAGGTCTTCTCTTGGATATAAAAGAACTCAATGTATCTTCTGTTGCCTCAAGAGGTATTATGTTGTCTATAGAGGGCCTCAGGAGGTCTTCTGTCGCCTATAGAATACCTCAAGGGCTCTATAAGAGAAGACCTCAAGAGGTCTTATGTTGCCCACTGTAGACTTCATGAATGCATATGTTGCCACATAAAACCTCAAGTGGTGTTCTTTTGTTTATAGAAGACCTGAAGAGGTCTTTTGTTGTATATAGGAGAACTCAGTGGGTCTTCTGTTGCCTGTTGGAAACCTCAAAAGGTATTATGTTGTCTATAGAATACCTCTGGAGTCCTTCTTTCACCTATAAATGACCTCGAAGGGACTTCTGATATATATCGAAGACCTCAAGTGGTCTTAAGCAAAGTCCGAAGACCTCAAGAGGTCGGTTGACACAGAAAACCTCTAGTGTTGCCCTTCTGTCCATAGAATACCTGAGTGATCTTCTGTTACCTATATAAGACCTCAAAAATTCTTATGTTCCCTTCAGAAGTTTTTGGAGGTCTTCTGTTGCCTTCAAGAAGACCCCTGTTGTACATAGAAAACATCAAAGGTCTTCTGTTACATATAGAAGTCCTCAAGAGGTCCGCTGTTGTGTATAGAATTTGTCTAGAGGTCTTCTATTGCCTATAGAAGACTACAAAAAACATCTTCTTAATGTCATGTATTGTCTATTGAAGACTTCAGTAGGTCTTCTGTTGCCTAAGTAACACCTCATTAGGTCTTCTGTTGCCTATACAAGGCTTCAATAGGTTTTTGTTGCCTATACAAGGCCTCAAAATTCTTCTCTTCCCTATTTCAGACTTAAATTTCTTCCGTCGCCTACAGAAGACGTCAAAGGATTTTCTGTTGCCTACAGAAGTTTTTGTAGTTCCTATAGAAGCCTCCTATAGAAGCCTCCAATAGGTGTTCTGTTACCTATAAAATACCTAAATAGGTTTTCTGTTGCCTATAGAAATCCTCACGAGGTCTTCTGTTGCCTGTAGAATATCTCAACTTGGTCAAGAGGGTTGTTGGAAAATTTCTGTTTGTGCGGAAAATATGGTCTTTTCGAATATAAAATTATATCATTGCAACTTTAGCCACCTGCCATAATAAAATGTTGCCAAAATCTTAAATAATATCCACAATTTAAATGCTCTTCCTCAATTTGAAATACATTATTAATGTTTCCATTACATTTTAAGTTGTAATAATTTAAATTGTTATTTCCTAACACGATTTTCATATTCCACCGCATGTTTTGTGCAATTATAAAATAAACAATTTGTGATATTTACTAATCCACTAAATTTCGGGCCAACATTTTAATAAATACTCTATTAATGGTCCATCCAATGATAACTGCAAAATATGTTGTAAATATTTACACGTTGCCTAATGACAGCTGCTGGCAAACATTTGCACACTGCATAAGAAGATAGCAAATTTATGACCACCAGAACGGTTGTTAGAATCTTTGGCATTTTGGGTAATAAAGTTTCAACAAAATGTAAATTTAATTGTTAAACAAATTTATAATGGCACTTGAAGAGGAATTAATTTCAAATATTAATTTAATAAATTAACTTTGTGTTCAAAATAAAGTTGACTTTTAAGTATGTACTAAAGGGATCTGGCCGATTGGTAGGTTTATTAATATTAATCAAATTAAGAACCTGTTCGTAAGCAGGCTTTGAGAATTATGGCCAATAATGAATGACTGAAATAGCAATACCGTTATTTAACCCTTATATGATCTAATGGGAATAAATTTGAGATTATCTATGATTTTGATTCTTTGTATAGGAGCAGAAACCAAATCACCCCGACCAGGACATAACATTTTTCAGGGTTCACAAAATGTCTGGGTATCTCCAATATGGAGATCTTCAATATAGCACTACTTGTGCCATTTTGATTTCAAACTGGAGGTCATAATCTAGAAATCCAAAATGTTATAATTCCTAGATCTCCATGTCAGCTGTTTAAGGGTTAAATACAATATTTAATTTTCCCATCTGTCCTGTCAGCATTCCCCTACAATAGCCATAAATTGTATATGTGTGAGTACGTGTTGTTGCAAGGAAATTATGTTTGTGCCACAAATTAACTTTGTCAATTTTGGTTTGTGTTTAGTAGGCAGCAGTCAAGCAGACAGACGACATCCAGAGAGCAGCATAGCTTTATGAATGTCATTATAATGAAACAGTTTTGCCAACACACCAAATCACATTTGTTGGGATTTGCATAAATCTGGTGGTGGCTTTAAAGAATTTACAGATGATTGTCACGTTTTTAGTAGATGTCCTTTTTCGAATGCAGACAGACGACAAAATGAAAGCACTCATTTATTAGCCATCCAATTTTGTGGTGTTAATTTACATTTAAAAATGTTACAGTATGCTTTTCGGGGGACTAATAAAATATTTTAATCTCTGAAAATAAAGTCAACTACCAGAGCTCCAGAACAATCTGTTGTTGGCTTTAGGTGAATTTGAATAAAATAAGTACGAAATTAAAATTTTAATAACAAAATTTACGAACTTAAAATTCTTGAAATATTGGCTGTTTTGTTTGGGAATATTTTGGAAGGTTTAGGAAAATTTTGGTACACAAGGCAATAATTAATTCTGATCTGTCATGCAGAAAGTTTTATTGAAATTGAATAAAAATCACATGGAAAGAAGAAATGTTTTGCATTTGAATAGAATTTCACAGAATGTTGGGAATATTTAATAGCATACTTGTTTCTGTATGTTAAAAACAGTAATATAAAGCACACTTTCAGGCATTCTATGTAATTACATAACAAATTAGTTTTATCCACATTTTGGAAACAATTTCTAGCTTAGCTATTTGGAATTTTAATTTCAAAATTTTTTTGTATTAATGTATTATGTCACAAAGGGAAACATTCCTTTAGTAAAATTATACATGTAACTTTGAACACATATACACACTCGTATTCCTAAATGGTCATTTATTTCATGGAAATTCATTACATTTCCCTCCCCTTTTGTTACACAAAGGATTTAAGTTTTAAAAGAACTTCATCATTATGGCTTAAGGCAATGTAAATGCTAAGAATATACAAATTTATCTCCTTTGTACTGGAAATTCCTTTGGTTCTATTTTTCTCATAAATTAAAACATTTCCCCAGCACGCTTAGCTTATGTATTAAAGTTTTAGCAATTTAATTAACAAACATTTAGCATGTTCTAAAGTTACTTCCACTTGCCTACCATTGGCATTCTATGATAAATAGCTTACCTGCAAAGGGGTTTTAGAAAATTTCCAAGATAAACTTAAAGTTCTTAAAACTTATTATTTATATTGTTGTGATAATGACTTTTCTGGTAAATTGTGTAAGGAATTTAATTCCGCTAACGGATTTTCATTGAAATAATCTACTTTATTGTTTTCCTATGCCACACGAACTTTAATACCACCACACAGTTGTACCACAAAACTTGATTGTTATCGAGAAAAAACACAATATTCAATTTCCTATCAACAGCAGCAGTAGCAGCTGTTCAACAATAAAACAGAAACAACAACCACAACAATAAATGTCATTTAACGTTTTAGATAAAGACCACAATTTTATTTAGTTTTGAATACCCTTCACTAATTAAGGAAGTAATATTTGTTTGTTAAACACACACATCAATGAACGTGGTTTTATATTGTTCGATAAAATTGTGTCTTCGATCGAACACCTCTAGCACTTGTTTGAAATCTTTTTCTAGCACCAAGGAACGAAGAAACGTGGAATTTTCAATAATATAGGACCAAAGATTCTACTCCGTGCTTTTATTTAGTCTAAGAGCCTATAGACGTGGATTTCTTATAGAACCACAAGATGTGGATATTTTAAAGTATATTTTTTAAGCAACTACAAGACGTGGATTTTCTTAAAGAATATTTTTTCAAGCAACCACAAGTCGTAGATTTTTTAATCCATATTTTTCAAGCAACCACAAGTCTGGGTTTTTAATGAATATTTTTTTCAAGCAAACACAAGTCGTGGATTTTTTTATGAACATTTTTTCAAGCAACTACAGGTTGTGGATTTTTTAATGAATATTTTTTCAAGCAACCACAAGTTGTGGATTTTTTAAGGAATATTTTTTCAAGCAACCATAAGATGTTTTTTAATGAAAATGTTTTCAAGCAACTACAGGTTGTGGATTTTTTAATGAATATTTTTCAAGCAACCACAAGTTGTGGTTTTTTTAATGAAAATCTTTTCAAGCAACCACAAATTGCGGATTTTTAAGGAATATTTTTTCAAGCAACCACAACACGTGGATTTTTTAATAAATATTTGTTCAAGCAACCACAAGTCGTGGATTTTTTTAATGAATATTTTTTTCAAGCAACCACAACTCGTGGATTTTTTAATTATTATTTTTGGATGGATTTTTACAGTGTTTTATTTAACTTGCTTTGGTGCCCGTTTAGTTCAAATCTGGTAACTCATTTTTAACGCAGTTGCAGTTGACCAATCGGACTAAAACTTTGCACACTTTTCAGATTTGGATGACAATACATGAATATGAAATTAAAACAAAGATTGGTCAATTTTTACCATTTTTACAGTGTTTTTATGGTGGTTTATTTAACTTGCTTTTCAAAACAGGTAACTCATTTTCCACACAGTTGCAGTTGACCAATTGAACTGAAACTTCCCATATGGGTCCAATTTTTCCTATAGCCCCCAAATAGCGGTACCACCCGATTTAGTTCAAATCTAGTAACACATTTTTAACGCAGTTGCAGTTGACCAATCGAACTGAAACTTTGCACACTTTTCAGATTGGAATGACAATATATGAATATGAACCCATTTTTTCTACAGCCCCCATATAGCGGTACCACCCGATTTCAGGTATTTTGAGGATTTTATCTTCATTTTTGCCCGAACTAGCTGTCATTTTGCATTTAGGATTTCCAATGATACAGACATATCCCTACCAAAAATTGTGAACATAGGTCCAGGTTTTGGTATAGAGCCCTTATAGCGGTACCATCCGAATTCAAGTATTATGAGGATTTTATTCTCATTTTTAGGCCGTATTGGCTGTAACTGGGCAATTGAACCCCCCTTGGTTCAGAAACTTCCTCGCTAAAAATGATGGACATAGGTACACGTTTTGGTATAGCCCCCTTATAGCGGTGCCACCTGATTTCAAGTGTTTTAAAGATTTTATCTTCATTTTTAACCCGAATAGACTGTAATTTGGCATTTGGGGTTCCTAATGGGACAAAAACTTCTCCACCAAAAATTGTGGATATAGGTCCAGGTTTTGGTATAGCCCCCATAAAACGGTACGGCCCGTTTTCAAGTGTTTTAAGGATATTATCTTCATTTTGAGGCCGAATTGGCTGTAACATGGCATTTGGAGTCCCCAATGGTACAAAAACTTCTCCACCAAAAATTGTTGCCATAGGTCCAGGTTTTGATATAGGCCCCATATAGTGGTACCACCCGATTTCAAGCGTTTTAAAGATTTTATCTTCATTTTCAGCTAGAATTGGCTGTAACTTGGCATTTGGAGTCCACAATGGTACAGAAACTTCCCCACCAAAAAATATAAACATAAGTCCAGGTTTTGGTATAGCCTTTATATAACGATACTACACGATTTCAGGCATTTTAAAGTTTTTATCTAAACTTTCGGCCTAAATTGACTATAATTTTGTTCTCAGTGTCAAAAAAATGTATTTACTAAAAACTTAAAAATAAAATTTAATTTAAAAAATTAAGTTTCAGTGTTTTATTAGAAATGCACTTAAAACTAGAAAATAATTTGTCGATTATCCTCAATAAGTATATTCATTCTCATGATGGAATCTCTCAAATAAAATGCTTGCCGCTTAATTTTGCCACCATTTATAATTTAAATGTAAGCGTTATATTTGAGAGATTCCATCATGGGAAAGGATATATTTATTGAGGCTAAGCGACAAATCATTTCCTAGTTTTAAGTGCATTTCTAAATAAAACACTGAAGCTTAATTTTTTTAAATTATATTTTTGAGGTAACCACAGGTCATATGACTTTTTAAAGAATATTTTTTTTTTTGAAGTAACCACAGGACGTGCATTTTTTAAAGAATATTTTTTTGAAATAACCGCAGGACGTGGATTTTTTAAAGAATATTTTGTTTGAAGTAACCGCAGGACGTGGATTTTTTAAAGATTTTTTTTGAAGTAACCGCAGGACTTCGATTTTTTAAAGAATATTTTTTTAACGATTTTTTTGAACTATTCACAAGACCTGAATTTTTTAAAGATTTTTTGGAAATATCCACAAGACTCTTTTAAAGTTTTTTTTTTAAGAATCCACAAGACGTGGACTTTTTTAAAGATTTTTTTGAAGAATCCACAAGACTTGGATATTTTAAAGATTTTTTTGAAGAATCCACAAGACGTGGATATTTTAAAGATTTTTTTTTGTTGAAGTATCCACAAGACCTGAATTTTTTAAAGATTCTTTTTTGGAAATATTAACAAGACTTGGATTTTTTTTTAATTTTTTTAAGTATCCACAAGACTTGTATTTTTAACGAATTTTTTTTGGACAAACTCGATTAGTTGTCAGTGAGAGCAGTACCTAAAATTTTCTGAGCGACATTTTTGCAGAACATTTCAAAGCTGAAAAACGTAATGTTGTGCTACTTTTATAGCGGCTTTTAAAATAAAGGATGAAAAGGACATTGAAGGAAGCGAGTTAGAAGGTCGAAAATAATACTCATTCGATTTCACTGAAGACATGTCATCTCAAAAATAAGCTAAATCAACAGTGAACAAAGATATAACGCTAATTCCTGATGGCTTACAGGGTCTCTAGCAAAAAATTCATCACGCCATAACGCGGAAGTTCGACTCACGGCGGATCTGTCCTTCGGTGTTCTTAATATACTCACCAAGGGCTTTCATATCCAAAAGGAATTATATCTTCCCCAAAATTTGTGTTCACAGTGTTTTTAAAGAATATCTTTTTTGAAGTAACCACAGGTCATATAATTTTTTAAAGGACATGCATTTTTTAAAGAATATTTTTTGGAGTAACCGCAGGACGTGGATTTTTTAAAGAATATATTTTTTGAAGTAACCACAGATCGTGGGATTTTTTAAAGATTTTTTTTTTTAAAGAATTTTTTTTGAAGTAACCGCAGGACGTGGATTTTTTAAAGATTTTTTTGAAGTAACCGCAGGACGTGGATTTTGTAAAGAATATTTTTTTTTTGAAGTAACCACAGGACGTGAATTTTTTAAATGACGTGGATTTTTAAAGAATATATTTTTTGAACAGGACGTGCATTTTTTAAAGAATATATTTTGTGAAGTAACCACAGGACGTGAATTTTTTAAAGAATATCTTTTTTGAAGTAACCACAGGACGTGAATTTTTTAAAGAATATATTTTGTGAAGTAACCACATGACGAACATTTTTTAAAGAATATTTTTAAGTAGCCACAGGAAATGGATTTTTCAAGGAATATTTTTTAGATAACCACAGGAACTGGATTTTTTAAAGAATGTTTATTTAAGTAACCACATAACGTCGATTTAAAAACAATATTTTTCTCATAAAACTAAGAAACATGGAACTTTTAATAATATTTTTCTCACAAAAGTAAGAACCATGGATTTTTAAGAATTTTTTGCCATAAAAGTAAGAAAAATTTATTTTTAAACAATATTTTTTTCAAAAAAAAAAAAAAGAATTTTTCAAAATAATTTTTTTTTGAGCTCAATACACGGGGATTTTTTAAAGAAACGTGGTTTTAAAAAAGTAACTTTTCCTTGGACGAAAGAAACATGGATTTTTAGAGTATATTTTTTCTTTTAAAAATATAATTTTCTTAGATCCAAAAAACATAGGTTATTTAAAGATTTTTTTAATACTAGGAGGTAAGGGACCTACAGCATCATTAAAAAAATGGAATTCATTACCGACATTTGCAATATCTCCGTCTTTTAACCACCAACGCCAACCTAGTTTGCATCAATGTAAAGGAGAACTTTTCTTCTTTCATTGACGAGCTTTCCTTTTGGAATACCCAAATAGAAGCGGAGAAATTCGCATATGAATAAAACTTTAAATTTTCTTCACATACGTTACCCATTCCGACCCCTGAACATTATCCGACTATTACCACACCCAATAGGCTTCTTCCTCACTGGGAGCCCCATTAGCCTCCAAAAATTTCGTGACGATCCCATCAAAATTGCGAACTGTAGCGTGATTATAAAAAATGGAAAAATGGGATTTATTACCGACTATTGCGATATCTCCGCTATTTGGCCACCTACGCCAACCTACTTTGCATCATTGTAAAAATGGGATTTTCTACTTTCATAGTCAGGCTTTGCTTTTGGAAGGTCCCCAACCAAAGCTGTGGCATTCGTCATTATAATAAAAATCGCAAAAATGAAAAGTTGGGTTTCTTTAGCGACTATTGCGATATCTTCGTTGATTGACCACCTACGACAACCTACTTTACATCGTTAGAAAGGCGATATTTTCTACTTTCATTTGGTATACTCTTTTGGTATACTCCTTATAGACGCTGAGATAATTGCTTTGGAATAAAACTTTGACTTTTTTCTCCAAATAAGTTTTTTTGTCCATTCCGACCTCTCCACGGACGGACACACAAATGTGCCTCATCGAAATAATGGTTTTAGACTCCAAGTATGAAATCCGTTTCAGACAATTTGGAGTTGATTCAGCAATATGTGGCTGGCTGGAGCACACGATAATTCTCGAACGGATCAACCGATTCTGTCCAAATCTGCCTTTCGTAATATTTTGTCCAAACTTAGTTTAAGTTCGAAGATGGGTTAATTCGGTCCAAACCTTCCGGTACCTCCCCCACAAAAGTTCGAAAATGTTCGGAAATATTGTACGCACGATAACTCTTGAAGGGAGTGACCGATTTGGTTCATGCTTTGCACGTCGTCAAATTTCTATCAGACCAATATGAACTCAATCGGTCCACTTCTTTGGGTACCTCCCGCATTTCGGATAAGTTCAGTTTAGGACCTACTCTCGAATGATTTTTGGTGTAGCAACTTGTACTTTTACTCACTGCCCCCACACACGGCGGTACAAGTTTTATCAGGCGCAAGTCCATACTTCATGAGGAAATATCCTATGACACCGTGTGTAGTGGTTGGAGCGCAAAAAAACGCTCGAACGCATCTGCCGGTTCGGCCCAAAATTTGGTCTTCATATTATTTTGCCCAAACTTAGTTTAAGTTCGAAAAAAAGCCATATCGGTCAACCTTTTCAGTTCCCTCCCCACAAATGTTGAAAAAGGTTCGGAAAATTGTACGCACGATAACTCTTGAAGGGAGTGACCGGTTTGGTCCATACTTTAGACATCCTAATATATCTACCAGTAGTGGAATTCTCTAACTCATTTTTTGAGTTACCGACAAAAAATCGGTAACATTAAAACGCAAAATTTTGAGTGAAAAGTATCAATAAAAGTTGACATGAATGTTGATATCGATAGGATATAGCAACAGCTTTATTTTGGTTGTTATCTTACCGACATATTTCGTTAAGGGGATACCCCTACTTGTCACTTTCAAAAAATGGGAAAAAGTTGTATTAGGTTATTTTGATGTATAGGTATTATAGAGTATACCACAAAAATTTTCAAGTAGATGGGAGCAAAATTGGCTGAGATATGACCGTTTAAAATTGAAGAATCCGTTGTGTGTGTAGAGGCTCAACTTAAAACGCGTTTTTCTCGAAACCCTTTTTTTGTAAAAGCGTTTTGCGGTGCCAACGATAGCTCGAAAACGAATTGACCGATCTTCATATAATTGAGCTTATTATATACATAATAAAAAGCTTGTCTTTAAGCGAGACAGATTTTTCTTTAAAAAAATTTTTGGCCGATTTTTGGCCAAAAAAAATCGGTCAATTTTTTCGCTAAAATCGAAGTTTTGACTTTGACAGCTCATAATTTTGTTTAAAATCGATTTTTTATAATTCAGTTTCGCTTAAAGACAAGATTATTGGTTCTTAAAACGCCTACAAAATTATACGCAGATCGGCCCATCCGTTTTCGAGCTATCGTTGGCACCGCAAAACGCTTTTACAAAAAAAGGGGTTTGGCAGGTAACCATTTACCACAAAACTATGCAACATTTTTCAACAACAAAAATTCCAGAAGTAGTTTAAGATGTGTTCTTTCAACAGGAAAAAACATCTACCAAAAAATATTTGTAGTTTCTTTGAAAAAAATTCATGAAAAATGGGTTTTTAGTCTGCACAACTAGGGTTAACCCCTTAATTGCCGAAATTATAAGCATTTTAATTTTACCCATATTTGTCGGTAACTCGAAAAATGAGTTACAGAATTCCACTACAGGTATATGTAGATCAGGTTCGAATATGGACTATATTTGTCCACTGCGACAAATTTCACTATAAGACCTACTCTCAAATCACCTTGATTTTTGTTTAAGCAACTTGCATTCACTAACCCCCTTTACGATGATACAATTTTTTTCAGGGGCAAGTAAATACTTCCTGAGAAAATAGACCGAAAGTTCTAAAAAATCCCTATGACACCATGTGTAGGGGCTGCAGCGCACTATAAAACTCGAACTCATATTTTGTCCAAACTTAGTTTCAGTTCCGGTATTGCCCGTCCACAACTTCCAGTACATCCCCCCAGAAAAATTTAAAAAAATCGCATATTGGTTCTCTCATTAAGGTAACCCCCTACAAAAGAACAACAGAACAGCGAAGCCGCCCCACAATCGATGTGTCTGAGGAGACTTCCTAACCCAAAGGCAAAACATGTCACGTCAAAAAGCATCTTGGTCAGTAAGCTCGTCTCTAACGAGAAATTTATTAAATTTAATAAAAAATTGCCTTCGCCTAATAGGCAAAATTTTCAAATTTTCAAATAAAAATAAAAATCTGCTTGAGCCAGACTGGGGTTCGAACCCACGTCCTTGAAAACCACATGGAAAAAGTGTTGTCACGGCATGTTTGTTTTCAGAACCAAACTAATAACTTTCAAAGGCTACGCTAAGCGTTTGTCATGAAAGCCATACAAAGATTTGAACAAAAAATTCAACTTTGTAAAAAAACAAATTGCATTTGAAAGAGGAAAAAAGTTAGATGATAGCGAAGCCGCCCCACAATCGATGTGTCTGAGGAGCCTTCCTAAACCAAAGGCGAAACATGTCATGTCACACAGTGGTGGTTGTGTGGGTTTTTCAAAAAGCATCTTGGTCAGTAAGCTCGTCCTCAACGAGAAATTAATTAAAAATTAATAAAAAAATTACCTTCGCCTAATAGGCAAAATTTTCAAATAAAAAGAACAAAATTTTTGTTTAAGTGCAGTTTAGGGTTTGTTACAAGATCCTTTGGAAATGTATACCAATGCTATTCGTTGCGGTCCTGATTACAGCAATATTATGTTTTTCCGTGAACAAGTTCATGCTTCCTGACATACTATCGAAAAGATATGACTCTCAAAATAATATCCACTTCCATGTCGGTCCATCCTTCAAGTACCTCCCCCACAACACTTTTAAACTTTAATCATAATCCACATTTTTGTCTGTAAGTTTAAATGTCCAAAAAGGGCCACAAAATTCGGAAAAGACCCTAAATACATTTGATCTGTCCGTAGATGAAAGTTTCAATTCATGTAGGCTGCGGGTATATCTCTGTCGGCATAGCCGACTGACACTTTTTTACTTTTTTACAATTATCTGTGGACAGGAAATCTCCTTTCAAATTATTGTTATTGTCCACGTGTTAGTTTAAACGCATATATAACCATATCAAGCGGTTTTAGTTATGAATATATTTTAGGCATATTTTCCAACCGGAACGTCCTCTATTGTCAAAAAAGGTTGTAAAAGATCCAAAAAATCCTTTGATTGATTTTTTTCGTATTTTTCTCTTTCGAGATGAGTTGAATAATCACAAGGTTTTTGTAAATGAAAAATAATGCCAGAGAAATAGTCATGACTAAACACTAGGCGACATACTTCGCACTTGAGTCTGGCTCATGCTAGTACCCTGGGTTTACACATGACATGACAATTGAGTTTATGCATTGATTGTCAAAAACGTAGGCGTTCCGACAAATGCAAAAACAGTTGTAAACTTATTAAAGAAAATCATCGATTTCTTTTTGTTTTCCTTTTACATATTTTGTTATTTTTCATCTTCTTTGTTTTCAACACATTTCAATTATTAGGTCTATTCGATAACACAAAAGTTTCTACAAATTAGTAAAAATTTTACAAAATGCTGTTCGATAACAAACTTGTTAAGTAAACGAGAAATGGAAAGTTGTTGCAAGTATTTGCAAGTACTTTTTACGTGTGAAGTTATCGAACAGACCTATTATCTCACTTATATTTACGAAAATTTCAAAAAATTTTTGCTCCTACTGTCTGTGATAAATCTTTTGGCAAGCTTCGGATTCATTCTAATATAATATATTTTATAACTTGGGAGTTATAAAATATTATATGTATATACCTCAGGACATGGATTAAATAGAAAATACTCTACTGATATCTATTTTGCAATTTTTGTATATTTTTTAAGCCGGATCTTATCAGTGAAACTCCTCTGGCCCACTATAGGGTGCCACTCTCTTCCTCTATACCTTCCACTAAGAACAAATCGTTTGCCATATCAAAGTAATTTTTTCACGATTCGACACAAACTGGTTATTCCACTCAACTTCATTTTATTTTCTTCTTATTTGAAATGCATGCAACACATGACATGCTTTCATAGCTGGAACGTGGTATGTGGGAAGTTGGGTGTTGTTGCATTTCTTTTTTCTCGGTTTTTTGCTAGCTACAGATTTTTTTACACTCCACTTCAGAACAAAGCTTGCTAAATGAATCGCAGCACAGGGTAGAAAAAAAACAATGTCAGAGCATGGAATCGACAAACCACAAGATGACAAAAAAACAACAACAAAAACCAATTGAAAGTCCTATAGCAGGAGACTTGAACGTGCGGGCTATGGTTGGTGGTGGGGATAGGGTTGATTGGTTGTCCTTACCAGCTACAAAAGTTCGAAAACATGTAAAGGGAATTGAACAAAACTTACACTCTTTAACACTTGATGGATAATGGAATTTGGTAATACATCTAACCAAACAACCAGCAATAAACGAACGGGAAAGAGCAAGAAGAAGGAATAAAACTTTGTTTTACACTTCCGTTTCCTTTGTTACTGTGCCAGACTGCTGCCGTTGTAACGTCTTGGATGTTTTATTTTAAGTCTTCCTCTGGCTTTGTTGGTGTGTGTGCGGATTCCTTTGCACTTTTGCGGCCGAGAACTTTTTCATAAGTTTGAGACAGTTTATTTGAACTATAGCTCATGTCAGAAAAAACCCGACAACGAATGCTTGCTAAGTTTTCCTTTTTTCCTTTGGTAAGTTTTTTTGATTTTAAATTAAATTTGATTTTTTTCTTACTTAAAATCTTTGAATTTCAAATTATATTTCGGAACAAAATTCAATTTGTTTATTTTCGAAGAGATTTTTTACACGCTTTTTTATTTCTTTTGATATGTGTATCATTAAAAAAAAGAAAACATTTTTTGTAAACACTTCACATTTGTTATAATTTTTGTTATTCTTTTGGGGGGAGAAGAGAATGTTGTTTTCTTTTGATTGGATTTTTTTTTTTTTTGGTAATGCGGTCTTTCTATCGTTGTGGTTCTGTTGTGTTTATTTTCTTTCTGTGCTTGTTTTCTGATGCATGTGTTTTCGTATTATAATTTGCCTGTCTACACGTAACCGCTAAGCCACTTCGTTTCGTCGTTATGCTGTGCACGTTTCAACGTTTTTTTGCCAACTATTTCATGTTTTGCCGGCGAAAATGCGTTTTGTTGTGTTCAACACGACGTGTGTGTCTGTCTGGCTGGTTTCCTTTTGCATTTGCAAGTTGCATGAACTTTTGATTTTTCCTTCCATTTCCATTCACAAAATTGCACGACGCCACAGCCGCGCCATCGGAAAACATGTTGCTCTTTCATCTTATCATTGTGTGTGCAGTGGCAGTGGCTAGCATGTAGAATGTTAACTAGATGTGTAGCTGCTTTCCAATAATGTTAATGCAATGTTAAATGGAAATTCTGTTAGGAAACTTACAGAGAAAAAGCTTTGCAAACGATGGCAAACGTTGCGGGAAATAATTGATGCAAGTCGTTTATGTTATAACTAAAGGGGTAAATGCTTTACGCGTGGAGAGAAATATTGCAAAGATAGTTAAGGTCCTGATTGGATTGAATATAACAAAGACCCATGTATGAGGTCCTTTTAAGATAGAATACGTTTATATAGTATTCTATGGATAGAAGGTATTTAGAAGGTTTGATAGGGATAGAAGACACAAGAATGTCACAGGCAGCTCAGCTTATCCTGGGAAAGTGTATGACTGACAAAATTACCAGTGACTGAGATCGCTGGATCGACGAGACAAGTCTTTAGCTCCACCAAGATATCTCTTTTGCGGATTCAAGAAAACACTGACCGTTGAATCTTGAAGCGTCCAAACGGCAAGCCACTTCGAAGTCCATCTCAAGACCGTCTTCGAGAGAAAATGCCTTGTTTTAGCCTACTTAGAAGAAGAAGAGAAAATTTTATTATTTATTGAAAAGCTGTTCCTTGAAATGTTTTCAAAAAATCTCCCGATCCTTAAAAAATATTTACCAAACTCACACTGTACGCTATGTTTATAACCTCCAACATAGTATAAAGGGTATATTATGTTTGTTTTTCCGTTTGTAACGTATTGAAGTAAAAACTTGCGACCCTATAAAGTATATATATTCTTGATCAGGATCAAATTATGAGTGGATATAGCAATGTCCCTCTGTTGTACCCACTCTAGCGTTCACAATAATTGAGCTAGAGCATTATATTTTTGCACCAGAGTGTCTTTTTGGCATAGGCAGGAAGTGTTCGAAAATGGGCTATATCGGCCCACGTTTTGATATAGCCACCATATAATGTATATCCCGATTTTCGGTATTTTGAGGATTTTATCTACAATTTTTAACCAAATTACGGAAAGAATTTGGAATATGAGGTTCACTTCTCCACCAAAAATTGTCTACATGGGTATATATTTTGGTATAGCTCCCGTATAACAGTACCTTCCGATTTTCGCTACTTTGAGAATTTTAGCTAAAATTCTTAATCGAACTAGCTGTAATTTGACATCTGAGGTTCTCAGTGGTCACAGCACTTCTCCATCAAAAATTGTCAAACTAGGTCTATGTTTTGGTATAACCCCCATAGAACGGTACCTCGCGATTTTCGGTATTTTAAGGTAAAATTTTTTAAACTATTTAGCTGTAAAAACATCTTCACTTATAACCGTCACCATAGGTCCATGTTCCGGTATAACCCTCATATAAGAGTACCACCCGATTTTCGGTATTTTGATGACTTTAGCTAAAATTTTAAACATAACTAGCTGTAATATGACATTTTAGGTTCTCAGTGGTCACAACACTTCTTACTTACTTAGCTGGCCCATTACAGAACATTTGTTCTATAAGCCGAACTAAGAAAATATCTCCAATCCTCTCTGTTTTTCGCTTCGCTTTTTGGAATACCGCGCCTTTTCATTACTTCATTCACTTGTATGCTCCATCGAAGCTTAGGTCAGCCGATTCTGCGTGCACCGCCATGTGGCATGTATTCATACGCCTTTTTAGCGGGTTCATCATCGCTCATTCTTATGATATGGCCTAGCCAGCGCAATCGTTGCATCTCGATACGTTTAACTATATTCATGTCTTTATATAGCTGATATAGCTCGTGGCTTATACGACGTCGATATTCACCGTCAACGCAAATCGGACCGTAGATCTTTCGAAGAATTTGCCTTTCAAACACACCAAGCACTGCCATGTCTGCTTGCGCAAGTACCCAGGCTTCGGAGCCATACATCAGCACGGGTAGTATCAGTGTTTTGTAGAGCGTTATTTTTGTTTGACGAGATGTGGCTTTGTTTTTAAACTGCTTACTTAAACCAAAGTATCATCTGTTGGTCAATACAATTCTTCTTTTTATTTCACAACTGATGTCGTTTGTTGTGTTTACGGAGTTGCCGAGGTAGACGAAGTCTTTTACTACCTCAATATTATAGGAACCAGCTTCCACAGTCGGTCCGAGCTCAATGGACGCATTGCGCGTCGACACCATCAACTTAGCCTTCCCGCCGTTTACCGCCAGACCCACTTTAGCAGATTCTCCTTCGACCTTCATAAAGGTATCTGTTACTTCTTTTACTGATCGTCCCATGATGTCTTTATCATCAGCATAAGCAAGTAACATGAGGCTATTGGTGTAGATTGTGCCACATCTTTTGACGTTTGCCTCTCGAATAACCTTTTCCAGCAGGATGTTGAAGAGATCACACGCCTCCTTGTCTGAAACCTCTTTTGGTACCAAACTCTTCGGAGAGGTTCTTTCCTATTTTAACTGAGGACCTCGTGTCAGTTAAAGTCATTTTACAAAGCCGGATGAGCTTTGCGGGGATACCAAATTCAGACATTGCTTTGAATACCTTTGAACGCAACGGGCTGTCGAAGGCTGCTTTATAATCGACAAAAATGTGGTAGGTGTCGATCTGCATCTCTTGGGTCTTCTCCAGGATTTGCCGCAGGGTAAATATCTGGTCAATGGTGGACTTGCCAGGTCTAAGGCCGCATTGGTATGGTCTAATTATCTCGTTGACCATAGGCTTTAGTCGTTCGCTGTTTGCATGGAGTGGGCCATGTTTTGCCATTGCGCTGATATGTTATCGGGATGAGGAGTGCTTTGATTAAGCAATTGGGCTAGTTGAGGGGAATATGCTGTGGCTATCTGTTGTGATTGCAGCTTACCGATGTCTAACTTTCGTGTTGTGTCTGTTCGTACTTTGTTTGCTACGTTTAAGCGGGTGCGTACCTTTGCTGCAACAAGGTAGTGGTCCGAATCAATGTTTGCGCCTCGGAACGATCGTACATCCAACACGCTGGATGAATGTCTTTCATCTATCACAACATGATCAATTTGATTACTTCTTCTTTGATCTGGAGACAGCCAGGTGCTCTTATGAATATCGAGATGATTAAATCTGGTACTGCTAACTACCATGTTTTTTGCAGCTGCAAAGTCTATCAGCCTCATACCATTGTCAGATGTTTCACTGTGGAGACTGAATTTCCAGACTAGAATGATTTCAATGCCATGGGCAGGGCAACGGTCATATGTTTCTTCTAAGCGCTCGTAAAATATATCTTTGGTCTGTTCGTCTTTGTCTGCAGTGGGAGCATGAGCGCAAATAAATCTGATGTTGAAGAATTTAGCTTTTATACGAATTGCAGCAAGTCTTTCATTCACTGGCGTGAAGATGGATTCAGATGTTTTAGTCTCCGACTAACTACGAATCCGCAACCAAACTCATGCTTTACGTCATGGCAGCTATAATACAGTGCGTCACCTTTAGGTGTTGTTGTGACGACTTTCCCAATCCATCGTATTTCCTGTATGGCTGTAACATCGGCCTTGTACTTTTCAAGTACGTCTGTCAATGCGAAGACCTTATCTATAAAGAGTGCGAACATACTAGGTGCAGATTCGCAGATCATGGTCCTTACAACGTTTGCGGGCTCGACAACATTAGAGGCGTTTGTTTTTCTCTTCTTTTGTTTTTTCATAGTAGGCTGATGTTTTTCGGGGAGGGGGAGGTCTATGTTTTAGAATAACCCCCATACAACGGTACTTCCCAATTTTCGGTATTTTGAGGGTTTTAGCTACAATTTTTATCGGATCTAGCTGTAATTTGACATTTGTAGTTCTCGGTGGTAACAACACTTTTAAACCAAAAATTGTAAGAATAGGTCTTTGTTTTGATATAGCCCCCGTATAACGGTACCTCACGATTTTCGTTATTTTGAGGATTTTAACTAAAATTCTAAATAACGGCACCTTATTTCATGGTGGAGGGTACAAAAAGTTCGGTCCGGCAGAACTTAACTACTTTTTACTTCCCAGTAAAATATTCGATGAAAAATCATGAGTTGAATCATGGGTGCAAGTGATCTGGCATGTCATCTTTTTGTCATTTTCACTCATGAATTTTATATGAGCGTGACCCCCAAAAGATGTCGTTCTTTTTTGGATCCTAAGCTTGTCATTTTAACCAATGCATTGACATGTCATTTCCACTAATGCTTTGGCATGTAATTTTAACCAATGCATTGACACGTCATTTTCACCCATTCTTTGACATGTCATTTTAACCAATGCTTTGACATGTCATTGTCACCAACCCCTTGGCATGACATTTTCATGTCTTGTTTGGAAAATGGAAATGCTCTATTGAAATATGGGCAAACAAAACTCTTTATTAATTCAAACGAATTCACGAAAAAACTACAGTTTATTGATCAGCAAACAGCTTACATCCAAAATTGCAATGTAATAACCACCGCTGCAACGCAAAAGATTACTTCCTCCGTTCTCCGCAACTGATATTCTTTCATCTTACAAAAGGTTTTTCTATTATCTTCCCATTATCAGTTCAGATTTCGACATGGACTCCAAATGCACTCCTTTAAGTATTTTTATTTCGTAAATTACTTTTATTTTATAATTTTGTTATTTTATAACAACATTTTGGAAATTTATACTCTTTTGTTTAGCGACAAAAATATGTAGGGATCTACAACCCGGCTTGCTTTAGGGATCTCTAAGAACAAAATGTAATGAACGGGGAGGAGAGACTTTTTCTGGAAAATACCATTTATGCTTAATTAATTTATTTTTAATTGTTTCTTCCCAAAAGTCGTTTCTTCTTTATTTTCAGATTCTTGTTCCTTTTCGTTTCGGACTTTTTTCAAATTACAAGAAGCGAGATTTGTTTGATTTCGTTCTATGTCAGATTTAAAACAGACAAGGGAACTTTTAAAATAGCAATGTGTGCAGTCCGATTCTATTTTTAGCTCGATGATTGGGACTTCATTTTTATTGCAGACATTTCGAGCTTCATACAATACCAATTGTTTAGAAGTTTTATTTGTCTGATATACAGGAAATGTAAGACAACATCACGACGACAGTTCTAACAACTTTCAGAACCTGCAAGAATCTACTAATTTTTACTATGATAACAATTTTTCCTTTATGTTATCAGAAAAAATAGTAAAAATTAGTAGATTTTTGCAGTACTGGAACATACCAAAATGAAAATAAACAGGTGTGTAAATAAAAACACAAACATCATCTCTATTGGATCGATGGAATGGGTACAAATGCTGATGAAAGGATCGGATCTTTCACGACTTCCTTTGCATTGGTTCAAATCCTAATGAAAAAATCGGATCTTTCACGACTTCCTTTGAACCAATGCAAAAGATGACATGAAATCACGTCATCGCAAATAACCCCTTCCTTCAAATTTGTCTGGGTTGTTAATAGTCAGCTTCTGCTGAAAACATACATAGATCCTTATAGGTCACCTACAATATCTCTCTCAAATTCATTTTTAGAATACCTATTGAATCGATTTGAAATTAAATTTTAAATAACATCAGCCAATGGAATGACCAGCTAGGTTATTCTGCCTTAGCTAGTTTATTCTGTCATGTACACAAGAATGATTCACAGAATTTTTGATTACCTCAGGTGAACTAAAACCCCTTACAGCTGTAAAAGTAAACAGAAAGAAATAAACCTGTCAAAGTCAATCGATGGGATATTGGCCATGATTGTTCGCCTTAAGACGAAAAGCATAATGCACATGAAATGCCAAACTCCATAAAGGAAAATATGTGCAGTTAAATAAACCATTAAGAATCAGGACACAAAGAGCCAAATAAAAAATTTAATAGTTAAAGGACAAGGACAATCAATATTCGCCATCGGCTATTTTACAGGATGGTAGAAACATTTAAATGTTCAAGTCAGCGTAACAATTTATTGAAACTCAATCCAATAGCCTCTGTTTAATCAAATGTGTGTATATGTGCACACACTCATACTTGAATCAGTTGATTGAAACAAATGTTTGACAACAGCTCCATTTCCTCTCCATGTCCCATATTGTAACGTGTGTATTGTTTGAAGTTGCTCCGGTTTAACCACATTTATTCATATCAAATGAGAATCTGATTGCTTCCCGTTGGGCATTATTTAAATACCGTATGGCTACAGTTTATACAACGTCGCCACGGTAACAATCTTTGTCACCGATAATTTCAACAAATGGTGTCACCATAAGGCGAAAAAAAATCAACGTCACGTATAGAAAAAAAAAAATCATCAGGTTCCTGATGCAACTTTTTTCTATAGAAAAAAAAAACTCATCAGGTTCATGATGCAACATTTTTCTATAGAAAAAAGTTGCATCAGGGGCCTGATGAATTTTTTTTCTATAGAAAAAAGTTGCATCAGGGACCTGATGAGTTTTTTTTTTCATAGAAAAAAGTTGCATCATGAACCTGATGAGTTTTTTTTTTCTATAGAAAAAAGTTGCATCAGGAACCTGATGATTTTTTTTTCTATACGTGACGTTGATTTTTTTTCGCCTTATGGTGACACCATTTGTTGAAATTATCGGTGACAAAGATTGTTACCGTGGCGACGTTGTATAAACTGTAGCCATACGGTATTTAAATAATGCCCAACGGGAAAAAAATTCATCAGGTCCCTGATGCAACTTTTTTCTATAGAAAAAAATTCATCAGGTCCCTGATGCAACTTTTTTCTATAGAAAAAAATTCATCAGGTCCCTGATGCAACTTTTTACTATAGAAAAAAATTCATCAGGTCCCTGATGCAACTTTTTTCTATAGAAAAAAATTCATCAGGTCCCTGATGCAACTTTTTTCTATAGAAAAAAATTCATCAGGTCCCTGATGCAACTTTTTTCTATAGAAAAAAAAATTCATCAGGTCCCTGATGCAACTTTTTTCTATAGAACAAAATTCATCAGGCCCCTGATGCAACTTTTTTCTATAAAAAAAAATTCATCAGGCCCTCATGCAACTTTTTTCTATAGAAAAAAATTCATCAGGTCCCTGATGCAACTTTTTTCTATAGAAAAAAAATCATCAGGTCCCTGATGCAACTTTTTTCTATAGAAAAAAATTCATCAGGTCCCTGATGCAACTTTTTTCTATAGAAAAAAATTCATCAGGTCCCTGATGCAACTTTTTTCTATAGAAAAAAATTCATCAGGTCCCTGATGCAACTTTTTTCTATAGAAAAAAATTCATCAGGTCCCTGATGCAACTTTTTTCTATAGAAAAAAATTCATCAGGTCCCTGATGCAACTTTTTTCTATAGAAAAAAATTCATCAGGTCCCTGATGCAACTTTTTTCTATAGAAAAAAATTCATCAGGTCCCTGATGCAACTTTTTTCTATAGAAAAAAATTCATCAGGTCCCTGATGCAACTTTTTTCTATAGAAAAAAATTCATCAGGTCCCTGATGCAACTTTTTTCTATAGAAAAAAATTCATCAGGTCCCTGATGCAACTTTTTTCTATAGAAAAAAATTCATCAGGTCCCTGATGCAACTTTTTTCTATAGAAAAAAATTCATCAGGTCCCTGATGCAACTTTTTTCTATAGAAAAAAATTCATCAGGTCCCTGATGCAACTTTTTTCTATAGAAAAAAATTCATCAGGTCCCTGATGCAACTTTTTTCTATAGAAAAAAATTCATCAGGTCCCTGATGCAACTTTTTTCTATAGAAAAAAATTCATCAGGTCCCTGATGCAACTTTTTTCTATAGAAAAAAATTCATCAGGTCCCTGATGCAACTTTTTTCTATAGAAAAAATTCATCAGGTCCCTGATGCAACTTTTTTCTATAGAAAAAAATTCATCAGGTCCCTGATGCAACTTTTTTCTATAGAAAAAAATTCATCAGGTCCCTGATGCAACTTTTTTCTATAGAAAAAAATTCATCAGGTCCCTGATGCAACTTTTTTCTAAAGAAAAAAATTCATCAGGTCCCTGATGCAACTTTTTTCTAAAGAAAAAAATTCATCAGGTCCCTGATGCAACTTTTTTCTATAGAAAAAAATTCATCAGGTCCCTGATGCAACTTTTTTCTATAGAAAAAAATTCATCAGGTCCCTGATGCAACTTTTTCTATAGAAAAAATTCATCAGGTCCCTGATGCAACTTTTTTCTATAGAAAAAAATTCATCAGGTCCCTGATGCAACTTTTTTCTATAGAAAAAAATTCATCAGGTCCTTGATGCAAATTTCTTCTATAGAAAAAATCCTCAGGTCCCTGATGCAACTTTTTTCTATAGAAAAAAATGCATCAGGTCCCTAATGCATGTTTTTTCTATAGAAAAAAATTCATCAGGTCCCTAATGCATGTTTTTTCTATAGAAAAAAATTCATCAGGTCCCTGATGCAACTTTTTTCTATAGAAAAAAATTCATCAGGGCCCATGATGCAACTTTTTTCTATAGAAAAAAATTCATCAGGGCCCCTGATGCAACTTTTTTCTATAGAAAAAAATTCATCAGGACCCCTTATGCAACTTTTTTCTATAGAAAAAATTCATCAGGACCCCTGATGCAACTTTTTTCTATAGAAAAAAATTCATCAGGACCCCTGATGCAACTTTTTTCTATAGAAAAAAATTCATCAGGACCCCTGATGCAACTTTTTTCTATAGAAAAAAATTCATCAGGACCCCTGATGCAACTTTTTTCTATAGAAAAAAATTCATCAGGACCCCTTATGCAACTTTTTTCTATAGAAAAAAATTCATCAGGACCCCTAATGCAACTGTTTTCTATAGAAAAAAATTCATCAGGACCCCTGATGCAACTTTTATCTATAGAAAAAAACTCATCAGGTCCCTGATGCAACTTTTTTCTATAGAAAAAAAACTCATCAGGTCCCTGATGCAACTTTTTTCTATAAAAAAAATTCATCAGGTCCATGATGCATGTTTTTTCTATAGAAAAAAATTCATCAGCTCCCTGATGCATGTTTTTTCTATAGAAAAAATTCATCAGGTCCCTGATGCAACTTTTTTCTATAGAAAAAAATTCATCAGCTCCCTGATGCATGTTTTTTCTATAGAAAAAATTCATCAGGTCCCTGATGCAACTTTTTTCTATAGAAAAAAATTCATCAGGACCCCTGATGCAACTTTTTTCTATAGAAAAAAATTCATCAGGACCCCTGATGCAACTTTTTTCTATAGAAAAAAATTCATCAGGACCCCTGATGCAACTTTTTTCTATAGAAAAAAATTCATCAGGACCCCTGATGCAACTTTTTTCTATAGAAAAAAATTCATCAGGACCCCTGATGCAACTTTTTTCTATAGAAAAAAATTCATCAGGACCCCTGATGCAACTTTTTTCTATAGAAAAAAATTCATCAGGACCCCTGATGCAACTTTTTTCTATAGAAAAAAATTCATCAGGACCCCTGATGCAACTTTTTTCTATAGAAAAAAATTCATCAGGACCCCTGATGCAACTTTTTTCTATAGAAAAAAATTCATCAGGACCCCTGATGCAACTTTTTTCTATAGAAAAAAATTCATCAGGACCCCTGATGCAACTTTTTTCTATAGAAAAAAATTCATCAGGACCCCTGATGCAACTTTTTTCTATAGAAAAAAATTCATCAGGACCCCTGATGCAACTTTTTTCTATAGAAAAAAATTCATCAGGACCCCTGATGCAACTTTTTTCTATAGAAAAAAATTCATCAGGACCCCTGATGCAACTTTTTTCTATAGAAAAAAATTCATCAGGACCCCTGATGCAACTTTTTTCTATAGAAAAAAATTCATCAGGACCCCTGATGCAACTTTTTTCTATAGAAAAAAATTCATCAGGACCCCTGATGCAACTTTTTTCTATAGAAAAAAATTCATCAGGACCCCGGATGCAACTTTTTTCTATAGAAAAAAATTCATCAGGACCCCTGATGCAACTTTTTTCTATAGAAAAAAATTCATCAGGACCCCTGATGCAACTTTTTTCTATAGAAAAAAATTCATCAGGACCCCTGATGCAACTTTTTTCTATAGAAAAAAATTCATCAGGACCCCTGATGCAACTTTTTTCTATAGAAAAAAATTCATCAGGACCCCTGATGCAACTTTTTTCTATAGAAAAAAATTCATCAGGACCCCTGATGCAACTTTTTTCTATAGAAAAAAATTCATCAGGACCCCTGATGCAACTTTTTTCTATAGAAAAAAATTCATCAGGACCCCTGATGCAACTTTTTTCTATAGAAAAAAATTCATCAGGACCCCTGATGCAACTTTTTTCTATAGAAAAAAATTCATCAGGACCCCTGGTGCAACTTTTTTCTATAGAAAAAAATTCATCAGGACCCCTGATGCAACTTTTTTCTATAGAAAAAAATTCATCAGGACCCCTGATGCAACTTTTTTCTATAGAAAAAAATTCATCAGGACCCCTGATGCAACTTTTTTCTATAGAAAAAAATTCATCAGGACCCCTGATGCAACTTTTTTCTATAGAAAAAAATTCATCAGGACCCCTGATGCAACTTTTTTCTATAGAAAAAAATTCATCAGGACCCCCGATGCAACTTTTTTCTATGGAAAAAAATTCATCAGGACCCCTGATGCAACTTTTTTCTATAGAAAAAAATTCATCAGGACCCCTGATGCAACTTTTTTCTATAGAAAAAAATTCATCAGGACCCCTGATGCAACTTTTTTCTATAGAAAAAAATTCATCAGGACCCCTGATGCAACTTTTTTCTATAGAAAAAAATTCATCAGGACCCCTGATGCAACTTTTTTCTATAGAAAAAAATTCATCAGGACCCCTGATGCAACTTTTTTCTATAGAAAAAAATTCATCAGGACCCCTGATGCAACTTTTTTCTATAGAAAAAAATTCATCAGGACCCCTGATGCAACTTTTTTCTATAGAAAAAAATTCATCAGGACCCCTGATGCAAATTTTTTCTATAGAAAAAAATTCATCAGGACCCCTGATGCAACTTTTTTCTATAGAAAAAAATTCATCAGGACCCCTGATGCAACTTTTTTCTATAGAAAAAAATTCATCAGGACCCCTGATGCAACTTTTTTCTATAGAAAAAAATTCATCAGGACCCCTGATGCAACTTTTTTCTATAGAAAAAAATTCATCAGGACCCCTGATGCAACTTTTTTCTATAGAAAAAAATTCATCAGGACCCCTGATGCAACTTTTTTCTATAGAAAAAAATTCATCAGGACCCCTGATGCAACTTTTTTCTATAGAAAAAAATTCATCAGGACCCCTGATGCAACTTTTTTCTATAGAAAAAAATTCATCAGGACCCCTGATGCAACTTTTTTCTATAGAAAAAAATTCATCAGGACCCCTGATGCAACTTTTTTCTATAGAAAAAAATTCATCAGGACCCCTGATGCAACTTTTTTCTATAGAAAAAAATTCATCAGGACCCCTGATGCAACTTTTTTCTATAGAAAAAAATTCATCAGGACCCCTGATGCAACTTTTTTCTATAGAAAAAAATTCATCAGGACCCCTGATGCAACTTTTTTCTATAGAAAAAAATTCATCAGGACCCCTGATGCAACTTTTTTCTGTAGAAAAAAATTCATCAGGACCCCTGATGCAACTTTTCTCTATAGAAAAAAATTCATCAGGACCCCTGATGCAACTTTTCTCTATAGAAAAAAATTCATCAGGACCCCTGATGCAACTTTTTTCTATAGAAAAAAATTCATCAGGACCCCTGATGCAACTTTTTTCTATAGAAAAAAATTCATCAGGACCCCTGATGCAACTTTTTTCTATAGAAAAAAATTCATCAGGACCCCTGATGCAACTTTTTTCTATAGAAAAAAATTCATCAGGACCCCAGATGCAACTTTTTTCTATAGAAAAAAATTCATCAGGACCCCAGATGCAACTATTTTCTATAGAAAAAAATTCATCAGGACCCCTGATGCAACTTTTTTCTATAGAAAAAAATTCATCAGGACCCCTGATGCAACTTTTTTCTATAGAAAAAAATTCATCAGGACCCCTGATGCAACTTTTTTCTATAGAAAAAAATTCATCAGGACCCCTGATGCAACTTTTTCTATAGCAAAAAAATCATCAGGACCCCTGATGCAACTTTTTTCTATAGCAAAAAAATTCATCAGGACCCCTGATGCAACTTTTTTCTATAGCAAAAAAATTCATCAGGACCCCTGATGCAACTTTTTTCTATAGCAAAAAAATTCATCAGGACCCCTGATGCAACTTTTTTCTATAGCAAAAAAATTCATCAGGACCCCTGATGCAACTTTTTTCTATAGCAAAAAAATTCATCAGGACCCCTGATGCAACTTTTTTCTATAGCAAAAAAATTCATCAGGACCCCTGATGCAACTTTTTTCTATAGCAAAAAAATTCATCAGGACCCCTGATGCAACTTTTTTCTATAGCAAAAAAATTCATCAGGACCCCTGATGCAACTTTTTTCTATAGCAAAAAAATTCATCAGGACCCCTGATGCAACTTTTTTCTATAGAAAAAAATTCATCAGGACCCCTGATGCAACTTTTTTCTATAGAAAAAAATTCATCAGGACCCCTGATGCAACTTTTTTCTATAGAAAAAAATTCATCAGGACCCCTGATGCAACTTTTTTCTATAGAAAAAAATTCATCAGGACCCCTGATGCAACTTTTTTCTATAGAAAAAAATTCATCAGGACCCCTGATGCAACTTTTTTCTATAGAAAAAAATTCATCAGGGCCCCTGATGCAACTTTTTTCTATAGAAAAAAATTCATCAGGGCCCCTGATGCAACTTTTTTCTATAGAAAAAAATTCATCAGGGCCCCTGATGCAACTTTTTTCTATAGAAAAAAATTCATCAGGACCCCTGATGCAACTTTTTTCTATAGAAAAAAATTCATCAGGACACCTGATGCAACTTTTTTCTATAGAAAAAAATTCATCAGGACACCTGATGCAACTTTTTTCTATAGAAAAAAATTCATCAGGACCCCTGATGCAACTTTTTTCTATAGAAAAAAATTCATCAGGACCCCTGATGCAACTTTTTTCTATAGAAAAAAATTCATCAGGACCCCTGATGCAACTTTTTTCTATAGAAAAAAATTCATCAGGACCCCTGATGCAACTTTTTTCTATAGAAAAAAATTCATCAGGACCCCTGATGCAACTTTTTTCTATAGAAAAAAATTCATCAGGACCCCTGATGCAACTTTTTCCTATAGAAAAAAATTCATCAGGACCCCTGATGCAACTTTTTTCTATAGAAAAAAATTCATCAGGACCCCTGATGCAACTTTTTTCTATAGAAAAAAATTCATCAGGACCCCTGATGCAACTTTTTTCTATAGAAAAAAATTCATCAGGACCCCTGATGCAACTTTTTCCTATAGAAAAAAATTCATCAGGACCCCTGATGCAACTTTTTTCTATAGAAAAAAATTCATCAGGACCCCTGATGCAACTTTTTTCTATAGAAAAAAATTCATCAGGACCCCTGATGCAACTTTTTTCTATAGAAAAAAATTCATCAGGACCCCTGATGCAACTTTTTTCTATAGAAAAAAATTCATCAGGACCCCTGATGCAACTTTTTTCTATAGAAAAAAATTCATCAGGACCCCTGATGCAACTTTTTTCTATAGAAAAAAATTCATCAGGACCCCTGATGCAACTTTTTTCTATAGAAAAAAATTCATCAGGACCCCTGATGCAACTTTTTTCTATAGAAAAAAATTCATCAGGACCCCTGATGCAACTTTTTCCTATAGAAAAAAATTCATCAGGACCCCTGATGCAACTTTTTTCTATAGAAAAAAATTCATCAGGACCCCTGATGCAACTTTTTTCTATAGAAAAAAATTCATCAGGACCCCTGATGCAACTTTTTTCTATAGAAAAAAATTCATCAGGACCCCTGATGCAACTTTTTTCTATAGAAAAAAATTCATCAGGACCCCTGATGCAACTTTTTTCTATAGAAAAAAATTCATCAGGACCCCTGATGCAACTTTTTTCTATAGAAAAAAATTCATCAGGACCCCTGATGCAACTTTTTTCTATAGAAAAAAATTCATCAGGACCCCTGATGCAACTTTTTTCTATAGAAAAAAATTCATCAGGACCCCTGATGCAACTTTTTTCTATAGAAAAAAAATCATCAGGACCCCTGATGCAACTTTTTTCTATAGAAAAAAAATCATCAGGACCCCTGATGCAACTTTTTTCTATAGAAAAAAATTCATCAGGACCCCTGATGCAACTTTTTTCTATAGAAAAAAATTCATCAGGACCCCTGATGCAACTTTTTTCTATAGAAAAAAATTCATCAGGACCCCTGATGCAACTTTTTTCTATAGAAAAAAATTCATCAGGACCCCTGATGCAACTTTTTTCTATAGAAAAAAATTCATCAGGACCCCAGATGCAACTTTTTTCTATAGAAAAAAATTCATCAGGACCCCTGATGCAACTTTTTTCTATACAAAAAAATTCATCAGGACCCCTGATGCAACTTTTTTCTATAGAAAAAAATTCATCAGGACCCCTGATGCAACTTTTTTCTATAGAAAAAAATTCATCAGGACCCCTGATGCAACTTTTTTCTATAGAAAAAAATTCATCAGGACCCCTGATGCAACTTTTTTCTATAGAAAAAAATTCATCAGGACGACTGATGCAACTTTTTTCTATAGAAAAAAATTCATCAGGTCCCTGATGCTACTTTTTTCTATAGAAAAAAATTCATCAGGCCCCTGATCCTACTTTTTTCTATAGAAAAAAATTCATCAGGTCCCTGATGCAACCTTTTTCTATAGAAAAAATTCATCAGGTCCCTGATGCTACTTTTTTCTATAGAAAAAAATTCATCAGGCCCCTGATCCTACTTTTTTCTATAGAAAAAAATTCATCAGGTCCCTGATGCAACCTTTTTCTATAGAAAAAACATGCATCAGGGACCTGATGAATTTTTTTCTATAGAAAAAAATTCATCAGGTCCCTGGTGAAACTTTTTTCTATAGAAAAAACATGCATCAGGGACCTGATGAATTTTTTTCTATAGAAAAAAATTCATCAGGTCCCTGATGCATGTTTTTTCTATAGAAAAAATTCATCAGGTCCCTGATGCATGTTTTTTCTATAGAAAAAATTCATCAGGTCCCTGATGCATGTTTTTTCTATAGAAAAAATTCATCAGGTCCCTGATGCATGTTTTTTCTATAGAAAAAGGTTGCATCAGGGACCTGATGAATTTTTTTCTATAGAAAAAAGTAGGATCAGGGGCCTGATGAATTTTTTTCTATAGAAAAAAGTAGCAACTTTTTTCTATAGAAAAAAATTCATCAGGACCCCTGATGCAACTTTTTTCTATAGAAAAAAATTCATCAGGACCCCAGATGCAACTTTTTTCTATAGAAAAAAATTCATCAGGACCCCTGATGCAACTTTTTTCTATACAAAAAAATTCATCAGGACCCCTGATGCAACTTTTTTCTATAGAAAAAAATTCATCAGGACCCCTGATGCAACTTTTTTCTATAGAAAAAAATTCATCAGGACCCCTGATGCAACTTTTTTCTATAGAAAAAAATTCATCAGGACCCCTGATGCAACTTTTTTCTATAGAAAAAAATTCATCAGGACGACTGATGCAACTTTTTTCTATAGAAAAAAATTCATCAGGTCCCTGATGCTACTTTTTTCTATAGAAAAAAATTCATCAGGCCCCTGATCCTACTTTTTTCTATAGAAAAAAATTCATCAGGTCCCTGATGCAACCTTTTTCTATAGAAAAAATTCATCAGGTCCCTGATGCAACCTTTTTCTATAGAAAAAACATGCATCAGGGACCTGATGAATTTTTTTCTATAGAAAAAAATTCATCAGGTCCCTGATGCAACCTTTTTCTATAGAAAAAACATGCATCAGGGACCTGATGAATTTTTTTCTATAGAAAAAAATTCATCAGGTCCCTGGTGAAACTTTTTTCTATAGAAAAAACATGCATCAGGGACCTGATGAATTTTTTTCTATAGAAAAAAATTCATCAGGTCCCTGATGCATGTTTTTTCTATAGAAAAAATTCATCAGGTCCCTGATGCATGTTTTTTCTATAGAAAAAATTCATCAGGTCCCTGATGCATGTTTTTTCTATAGAAAAAATTCATCAGGTCCCTGATGCATGTTTTTTCTATAGAAAAAATTCATCAGGTCCCTGATGCATGTTTTTTCTATAGAAAAAATTCATCAGGTCCCTGATGCATGTTTTTTCTATAGAAAAAATTCATCAGGTCCCTGATGCATGTTTTTTCTATAGAAAAAATTCATCAGGTCCCTGATGCATGTTTTTTCTATAGAAAAAATTCATCAGGTCCCTGATGCATGTTTTTTCTATAGAAAAAAAATTCATCAGGTCCCTGATGCATGTTTTTTCTATAGAAAAAAAATTCATCAGGTCCCTGATGCATGTTTTTTCTATAGAAAAAAAATTCATCAGGTCCCTGATGCATGTTTTTTCTATAGAAAAAAATTCATCAGGTCCCTGATGCATGTTTTTTCTATAGAAAAAAATTCATCAGGTCCCTGATGCATGTTTTTTCTATAGAAAAAAATTCATCAGGTCCCTGATGCATGTTTTTTCTATAGAAAAAAATTCATCAGGTCCCTGATGCATGTTTTTTCTATAGAAAAAAATTCATCAGGTCCCTGATGCATGTTTTTTCTATAGAAAAAAATTCATCAGGTCCCTGATGCATGTTTTTTCTATAGAAAAAAATTCATCAGGTCCCTGATGCATGTTTTTTTCTATAGAAAAAAATTCATCAGGCCCCTGATGCATGTTTTTTCTATAGAAAAAATTCATCAGGTCCCTGATGCATGTTTTTTCTATAGAAAAAAATTCATCAGGTCCCTGATGCATGTTTTTTCTATAGAAAAAATTCATCAGGTCCCTGATGCATGTTTTTTCTATAGAAAAAAAATTCATCAGGTCCCTGATGCATGTTTTTTCTATAGAAAAAAAATTCATCAGGTCCCTGATGCATGTTTTTTCTATAGAAAAAAAATTCATCAGGTCCCTGATGCATGTTTTTTCTATAGAAAAAAATTCATCAGGTCCCTGATGCATGTTTTTTCTATAGAAAAAAATTCATCAGGTCCCTGATGCATGTTTTTTCTATAGAAAAAAATTCATCAGGTCCCTGATGCATGTTTTTTCTATAGAAAAAAATTCATCAGGTCCCTGATGCATGTTTTTTCTATAGAAAAAAATTCATCAGGACCCTGATGCATGTTTTTTCTATAGAAAAAAATTCATCAGGTCCCTGATGCATGTTTTTTTCTATAGAAAAAAATTCATCAGGTCCCTGATGCATGTTTTTTCTATAGAAAAAAATTCATCAGGTCCCTGATGCATGTTTTTTCTATAGAAAAAAATTCATCAGGTCCCTGATGCATGTTTTTTCTATAGAAAAAAATTCATCAGGTCCCTGATGCATGTTTTTTCTATAGAAAAAAATTCATCAGGTCCCTGATGCATGTTTTTTCTATAGAAAAAAATTCATCAGGTCCCTGATGCATGTTTTTTCTATAGAAAAAAATTCATCAGGTCCCTGATGCATGTTTTTTCTATAGAAAAAAATTCATCAGGTCCCTGATGCATGTTTTTTCTATAGAAAAAAATTCATCAGGTCCCTGATGCATGTTTTTTCTATAGAAAAAAAAATCATCAGGTCCCTGATGCATGTTTTTTCTATAGAAAAAAATTCATCAGGTCCCTAATGCATGTTTTTTCTATAGAAAAAAATTCATCAGGTCCCTGATGCATGTTTTTTCTATAGAAAAAAATTCATCAGGTCCCTGATGCATGTTTTTTCTATAGAAAAAAAATCATCAGGTCACTGATGCATGTTTTTTCTATAGAAAAAAATTCATCAGGTCCCTGATGCATGTTTTTTCTATAGAAAAAAATTCATCAGGTCCCTGAGGCATGTTTTTTCTATAGAAAAAAATTCATCAGGTCCCTGATGCATGTTTTTTCTATAGAAAAAAATTCATCAGGTCCCTGATGCATGTTTTTTCTATAGAAAAAAATTCATCAGGTCCCTGATGCATGTTTTTTCTATAGAAAAAAATTCATCAGGTCCCTGATGCTACTTTTTTCTATAGAAAAAAATTCATCAGGCCCCTGATCCTACTTTTTTCTATAGAAAAAAATTCATCAGGTCCCTGATGCAACCTTTTTCTATAGAAAAAACATGCATCAGGGACCTGATGAATTTTTTTCTATAGAAAAAAATTCATCAGGTCCCTGGTGAAACTTTTTTCTATAGAAAAAACATGCATCAGGGACCTGATGAATTTTTTTCTATAGAAAAAAATTCATCAGGTCCCTGATGCATGTTTTTTCTATAGAAAAAATTCATCAGGTCCCTGATGCATGTTTTTTCTATAGAAAAAATTCATCAGGTCCCTGATGCATGTTTTTTCTATAGAAAAAATTCATCAGGTCCCTGATGCATGTTTTTTCTATAGAAAAAATTCATCAGGTCCCTGATGCATGTTTTTTCTATAGAAAAAATTCATCAGGTCCCTGATGCATGTTTTTTCTATAGAAAAAATTCATCAGGTCCCTGATGCATGTTTTTTCTATAGAAAAAATTCATCAGGTCCCTGATGCATGTTTTTTCTATAGAAAAAAAATTCATCAGGTCCCTGATGCATGTTTTTTCTATAGAAAAAAAATTCATCAGGTCCCTGATGCATGTTTTTTCTATAGAAAAAAAATTCATCAGGTCCCTGATGCATGTTTTTTCTATAGAAAAAAATTCATCAGGTCCCTGATGCATGTTTTTTCTATAGAAAAAAATTCATCAGGTCCCTGATGCATGTTTTTTCTATAGAAAAAAATTCATCAGGTCCCTGATGCATGTTTTTTCTATAGAAAAAAATTCATCAGGTCCCTGATGCATGTTTTTTCTATAGAAAAAAATTCATCAGGTCCCTGATGCATGTTTTTTCTATAGAAAAAAATTCATCAGGTCCCTGATGCATGTTTTTTCTATAGAAAAAAATTCATCAGGTCCCTGATGCATGTTTTTTTCTATAGAAAAAAATTCATCAGGCCCCTGATGCATGTTTTTTCTATAGAAAAAAATTCATCAGGTCCCTGATGCATGTTTTTTCTATAGAAAAAAATTCATCAGGTCCCTGATGCATGTTTTTTCTATAGAAAAAAATTCATCAGGTCCCTGATGCATGTTTTTTCTATAGAAAAAAATTCATCAGGTCACTGATGCATGTTTTTTCTATAGAAAAAAATTCATCAGGTCCCTGATGCATGTTTTTTCTATAGAAAAAAATTCATCAGGTCCCTGATGCATGTTTTTTCTATAGAAAAAAAAATCATCAGGTCCCTGATGCATGTTTTTTCTATAGAAAAAAATTCATCAGGTCCCTAATGCATGTTTTTTCTATAGAAAAAAATTCATCAGGTCCCTGATGCATGTTTTTTCTATAGAAAAAAATTCATCAGGTCCCTGATGCATGTTTTTTCTATAGAAAAAAAATCATCAGGTCACTGATGCATGTTTTTTCTATAGAAAAAAATTCATCAGGTCCCTGATGCATGTTTTTTCTATAGAAAAAAATTCATCAGGTCCCTGAGGCATGTTTTTTCTATAGAAAAAAATTCATCAGGTCCCTGATGCATGTTTTTTCTATAGAAAAAAATTCATCAGGTCCCTGATGCATGTTTTTTCTATAGAAAAAAATTCATCAGGTCCCTGATGCATGTTTTTTCTATAGAAAAAAATTCATCAGGTCCCTGATGCATGTTTTTTCTATAGAAAAAAATTCATCAGGACCCCTGATGCAACTTTTTTCTATAGAAAAAAATTCATCAGGACCCCTGATGCAACTTTTTTCTATAGAAAAAAATTCATCAGGACCCCTGATGCAACTTTTTTCTATAGAAAAAAATTCATCAGGACCCCTGATGCAACTTTTTTCTATAGAAAAAAATTCATCAGGACCCCTGATGCAACTTTTTTCTATAGAAAAAAATTCATCAGGACCCCAGATGCAACTTTTTTCTATAGAAAAAAATTCATCAGGACCCCTGATGCAACTTTTTTCTATACAAAAAAATTCATCAGGACCCCTGATGCAACTTTTTTCTATAGAAAAAAATTCATCAGGACCCCTGATGCAACTTTTTTCTATAGAAAAAAATTCATCAGGACCCCTGATGCAACTTTTTTCTATAGAAAAAAATTCATCAGGACGACTGATGCAACTTTTTTCTATAGAAAAAAATTCATCAGGTCCCTGATGCTACTTTTTTCTATAGAAAAAAATTCATCAGGCCCCTGATCCTACTTTTTTCTATAGAAAAAAATTCATCAGGTCCCTGATGCAACCTTTTTCTATAGAAAAAAATTCATCAGGTCCCTGGTGAAACTTTTTTCTATAGAAAAAACATGCATCAGGGACCTGATGAATTTTTTTCTATAGAAAAAAATTCATCAGGTCCCTGATGCATGTTTTTTCTATAGAAAAAATTCATCAGGTCCCTGATGCATGTTTTTTCTATAGAAAAAATTCATCAGGTCCCTGATGCATGTTTTTTCTATAGAAAAAATTCATCAGGTCCCTGATGCATGTTTTTTCTATAGAAAAAATTCATCAGGTCCCTGATGCATGTTTTTTCTATAGAAAAAATTCATCAGGTCCCTGATGCATGTTTTTTCTATAGAAAAAATTCATCAGGTCCCTGATGCATGTTTTTTCTATAGAAAAAATTCATCAGGTCCCTGATGCATGTTTTTTCTATAGAAAAAATTCATCAGGTCCCTGATGCATGTTTTTTCTATAGAAAAAATTCATCAGGTCCCTGATGCATGTTTTTTCTATAGAAAAAAAATTCATCAGGTCCCTGATGCATGTTTTTTCTATAGAAAAAAAATTCATCAGGTCCCTGATGCATGTTTTTTCTATAGAAAAAAAATTCATCAGGTCCCTGATGCATGTTTTTTCTATAGAAAAAAAATTCATCAGGTCCCTGATGCATGTTTTTTCTATAGAAAAAAATTCATCAGGTCCCTGATGCATGTTTTTTCTATAGAAAAAAATTCATCAGGTCCCTGATGCATGTTTTTTCTATAGAAAAAAATTCATCAGGTCCCTGATGCATGTTTTTTCTATAGAAAAAAATTCATCAGGTCCCTGATGCATGTTTTTTCTATAGAAAAAAATTCATCAGGACCCTGATGCATGTTTTTTCTATAGAAAAAAATTCATCAGGTCCCTGATGCATGTTTTTTTCTATAGAAAAAAATTCATCAGGTCCCTGATGCATGTTTTTTCTATAGAAAAAAATTCATCAGGTCCCTGATGCATGTTTTTTCTATAGAAAAAAATTCATCAGGTCCCTGATGCATGTTTTTTCTATAGAAAAAAATTCATCAGGTCCCTGATGCATGTTTTTTCTATAGAAAAAAATTCATCAGGTCCCTGATGCATGTTTTTTCTATAGAAAAAAATTCATCAGGTCCCTGATGCATGTTTTTTCTATAGAAAAAAATTCATCAGGTCCCTGATGCATGTTTTTTCTATAGAAAAAAATTCATCAGGTCCCTGATGCATGTTTTTTCTATAGAAAAAAAAATCATCAGGTCCCTGATGCATGTTTTTTCTATAGAAAAAAATTCATCAGGTCCCTAATGCATGTTTTTTCTATAGAAAAAAATTCATCAGGTCCCTGATGCATGTTTTTTCTATAGAAAAAAATTCATCAGGTCCCTGATGCATGTTTTTTCTATAGAAAAAAAATCATCAGGTCACTGATGCATGTTTTTTCTATAGAAAAAAATTCATCAGGTCCCTGATGCATGTTTTTTCTATAGAAAAAAATTCATCAGGTCCCTGAGGCATGTTTTTTCTATAGAAAAAAATTCATCAGGTCCCTGATGCATGTTTTTTCTATAGAAAAAAATTCATCAGGTCCCTGATGCATGTTTTTTCTATAGAAAAAAATTCATCAGGTCCCTGATGCATGTTTTTTCTATAGAAAAAAATTCATCAGGTCCCTGATGCATGTTTTTTCTATAGAAAAAAATTCATCAGGTCCCTGATGCATGTTTTTTCTATAGAAAAAAATTCATCAGGTCCCTGATGCATGTTTTTTCTATAGAAAAAAATTCATCAGGTCCCTGATGCATGTTTTTTCTATAGAAAAAAATTCATCAGGTCCCTGATGCATGTTTTTTCTATAGAAAAAAATTCATCAGGTCCCTGATGCATGTTTTTTCTATAGAAAAAAATTCATCAGGTCCCTGATGCATGTTTTTTCTATAGAAAAAAATTCATCAGGTCCCTGATGCATGTTTTTTCTATAGAAAAAAATTCATCAGGACCCCTGATGCAACTTTTTTCTATAGAAAAAAATTCATCAGGACCCCTGATGCAACTTTTTTCTATAGAAAAAAATTCATCAGGTCCCTGATGCATGTTTTTTCTATAGAAAAAAAATCATCAGGTCCCTGATGCATGTTTTTTCTATAGAAAAAAATCATCAGGGGTGCATGTTTCTTCTATAGAAAAAAAATCGTCAGGTCAATGACGATGATTTTTTCTATAGTGGTGTAGGTTATCAAATGATCGACTTAGCACTACGTTTGTCCTTTTTTACTTGCTTTTACATATTTTTAAATTTTTTGCAGTGAAAATGAGTCTCTTTCTTACATACAACTCACCCTAATGTCCACACCAAAATTCAATATCTTATGTCAATAAAATCTATAATTTCTGGCAACCTATTGAGTGGTCCGTGTGGTGGTCGTCCATCAAAATTCACCAGAGACAAATGTGTTTGCTTTCGATTTTTTTCTGTAGTGTCTCGTTGTTGTCAAGTGAAAGTACAACAACATATGCAGGCGAGGTAAATGACATTTAAGGCTATAGTGATGAGGTCTATGAACTCAACACAACAAGGTATTGATTGTTGGGTATGGCAAATTTATATGGACTGCGAAAACAAATATTTAATTTTTATGAATGGCTACTACTTCTCTCTTTTTTACAGTTTTATTACATTTTCAGTTTTATAAACATATTCCTTCAATTACACATGTACATCAAATGTACATATATGTATATATCGTCCAGTTGTGTATAGACGTCACTTGGCTGACGAAAGATTCCGAAAATATTATGTACGCTTTATTATGACCACATCACTTTAACACTTTCCATACAGCAGTTCGTCACGCTGTTTATGATTGACACAGACTATCCAATTTTCCAAAATAAAATGAAAAACCGAGAACACCAAAGACTGAAAAATACAATTTTTATTATCTTTAAGGCCATAATTGCCATGGATGTGTGGTATGAGTTGGCGAAACACAATTCACATTAATCACAAGTGATGTCTGCCTTCAGAATTTTTGCAAAGTTCCAAACCATTTTTCTCCAAACCAAAATTTTGAGCAGCTGTAAGGCTGAAGAAAAAGTAAATGTATTCGTATTTCCTTTTTGTTGGATGGCTGATGTGTCATCAAAAAATTTAATCGTTGTGATGTTCATATGCAAGAAGTATTACTAGGGCGGAGAAATGGCACAGTGGCGCAAATTTTAGAAAATCGTTGAATATTCCTTGAAATTTGTTTTTCTTTGTAAAGGAGAAAATAAACAAAAGACAATTTTGAAAATGGGGTTTTCAAAATCACAAATATTACTGTATAGTGGGGGAAGGTTGACTGCTGAGGTCTTCATCCACTGTCTACTATAAATGAATAAAATCTTTAAAATTGCATAAGTAAAAATCTCGCAGTATTTGTTTTTTATTTAACACATTTCCCTGATCCCTACTGTTTCTCTGCTCCTGCCAACATCCATCCATCGCTCATTGTAATTTTCCCATATGAGCTAAAGTGCTGAAAAATTTCCTCTGATTTTTTATGACAGTTCCTTTACTTGTTTTTTAACTCGAAAAAGTGATTTTTTATTTTCTCGCCAATCTTGAAAACTGTTTGCCTCCCCACTTGACTTCTTTACACAGCAAAAAATAAAAAAAAAAAACAAAATTACAACAATTAACCTAATTCCCTGTGACGCGTGGAAGGAAGAGGAGTAGCAATGCTGCCACCAAGTCGGCAAAAGCAAAAGTCATTTCTTTTGATAATTGCATGCACTTATAGGCGGCATTCGTTCTGTCTTTCGCTCCATGTAGCTCTCTGGAGTCTCAACTCATTAAGGTTACAATTTTGCAACATGACAACTCGGCACATTAGTCACAGTCTCGGTTGTATAATTGAAGTAACAGCAACATGACAGTTTTAAAATACCCGCAACAACCTTTGGGCGGGGGGAGGCTCATGGGCGGACGACACTTTTAAGTGGTGCAACATTGAATGACATTAAAAACCGTAAGGGAGAAAACATTTACAAGGACCAAGGTGGATACAGTGAATAATTAATACTCTTAAGTGGTTGTGAGAAACATAAATTGTAATTTATTAAAAAAGAAAGTTTCTTTGAAAGCCATGGCAGAAGGACGTATGTTTTAAGGATTCGTTTTAAAAGTTTTCTATGGACAGAAGACCTCCTAAAGCCTTCTATAGAAAAAATTTCCTCAGGTCACTGAGGATGGTTTTTTCTATAGAAAAAATTTCCTCAGGACCCTGAGGATTGTTTTTTTCTATAGAAAAAATTTCCTCAGGTGCCTGAGGATGGTTTTTTTCTATAGAAAAAATTTCCTCAGGTCCCTGAGGATGGTTTTTTCTATAGAAAAAATTTCCTCAGATCCCTGAGGATGGTTTTTTCTATAGAAAAAATTTCCTCAGATCCCTGAGGATGGTTTTTTCTATAGAAAAAATTTCCTCAGATCCCTGAGGATGGTTTTTTCTATAGAAAAAATTTCCTCAGATCCCTGAGGATGGTTTTTTCTATAGAACAAATTTCCCCAGGCCCCTGAGGATGGTTTTTTCTATAGAAAAAATTTCCTCAGGTCCCTGAGGATGGTTTTTTCTATAGAAAAAATTTCCTCAGGTCCCTGAGGATGGTTTTTTCTATAGAAAAAATTTCCTCAGGTCCCTGAGGATGGTTTTTTCTATAGAAAAAATTTCCTCAGGTCCCTGAGGATGGTTTTTTCTATAGAAAAAATTTCCTCAGGTCCCTGAGGATGGTTTTTTCTATAGAAAAAATTTCCTCAGGTCCCTGAGGATGGTTTTTTCTATAGAAAAAATTTCCTCAGGTCCCTGAGGATGGTTTTTATTGGAAATGTACCAATGCAAATATTTACATACCTGAATATGTTGTAAGATGTATACATATAAGTACCTGTACCTATTGTAGAATTATCATCAGTTGTGAATAAACCACCAGTGTGAAAAGTGTAAAAGTGTTCTTGTGTCCTCATCTCCAATTGTACATCCCAACAGGTTATGGGCCCAGGCAGAAATAAAAGTGTGTGTGCATAAAGTGACAAACAAGAAAATAGCAGCAGTGAAAAAGGAAAAATCAACAAGCAGTGAGCAGTAATACATTGTGAAAAATTAAAGTGCGCAGCTGTGAAAGTGAAAAGCAAGGAAAATGAATTCCCTCTACAACATTGCGAAATTGGATGATACCAACTACGACTCATGGAGTCTACAAGTGAGAAGTGTCCTGGTACATCAAGACTTGTGGTCGGTGGTCAATGGTGAGATGGAGAAGCCTGTGCCAGATGAAAAGAATGCCAACGAGGTTGCAGCATGGAAGCGCAAAGACGAAAAGGCTACAGCAACCATCATCTTGAGTGCAACACCGGTGCAGATTGCCCACATCAAGAACTGCACAACAGCGAAGGAGACGTGGGAAGCTCTGAGAGATGTGCACAGACCGAAGGGACCGGTAAGAAAAGTGAACCTCTTCAAGCAACTGATCCAGATGCGCATGGCAGAAAATGAAGATGTACAGGAGTACATTTGCAAATTTGTGACCATAGTGGAAAAACTGGCAGAAACGGGAATAGATCTACAGGAGGAGCTGTATGTCATCATGCTATTAGCGAGCCTGCCAACATCATATGAAAATCTAGTTGTTGCACTAGAAGCGAGGGACGAGCTGCCAAAATTAAGTACCCTCAAGATCAAATTGGGTGAAGAATGTGATCGCCGAAAAGTCAGCAAAAACAGCGCACACGGAGATGACGCCGTTCAGATTTTTATGGCACATACAAGAAGAAGCAACGAGGGCAGAAATAACGGTGCAGGTACCAGTAAGCAGAAAAATCATCGCAACTTCAACTGCTTCAATTGTGGGCGTTCAGGACATTACGCCGCACAATGTAGAAACCGAGGTGCAAAAGGTAAAAACAACGGCGGTGAGCGCACAAGCAAGCATGAGTACAACAACAATGGCAACAGGCGCTCAGGTAACAACAAAGGAAATGTGAAATGTTACAATTGCGGTCGCCGAGGACATGTTGCCGCACAGTGCAGAGAAAAGGGAAAGCCCAGCGAAGAAACACACACACATTCATATGCAGTGCTAAAATCGTCAAACAAGAAGAGCGTTTTGAACTCCAGCGTGTGGTGTGTCGACAGCGGAGCATCAAGTCATATGTGTTGTGACAGAAGCTTGTTCGGGGAATTTGCAGAGCACACAGAAAAGATAGATTTGGTTGGCGAAAAGAAAATCGTTGCTAGAGGCAAAGGCAGTGTGTGGCTGGCAGATTGTGACATCATGCTGAAAGATGTGCTGTACGTACCTGAGATGCAGTGTAATTTTATGTCGGTGGTAAAGGTAACAGAAAAGGCAACAGTGAAGTTTGATAGCAGAGGTGCTAAAATAATAGACAGAGGAAAAACTGTAATGTTCGCCAGAAAACAAGGAAATTTGTTTTTGTACAGCCCGAAGAAATCCAATGTGAGCCAGATTGTTGAAGAACAGAAGGATGAGAGCGATTATGAGTCAGCCAACGAAAGTGAAAACGAAGAAAACATAGTTCCATACAGGCCACAGAAAATGCGAACACGTTACGAACGCGTGAAGCCTTACGAAGAGTGTGAAGCCTTTTGATGAAAATGGTTAGTCCAGAATATGCATGATAAACGGCGATAAAAAGATTTAATTCGACTGTATATGAAAATAGTTGATAATATAAAATTAATGAATTATGTAAATATGTAACTGTATATAATAGAATGTAAGATAATTTATAGTGTGTCTATATTTAAGAAAACATTGTATGTCAATGTAAGTTGTGTGTCAACTGTATATATAAGAAGGAAATGTAAATATTTTCATTGAGGAGGAGTATTGGAAATGTACCAATGCAAATATTTACATACCTGAATATGTTGTAAGATGTATACATATAAGTACCTGTACCTATTGTAGAATTATCATCAGTTGTGAATAAACCACCAAAGTGTAAAAGTGTTCTTGTGTCCTTGTGTCCTCATCTCCTCGTGTATATCCCAACAGTTTTTTCTATAGAAAAAATTTCCTCATGTCACTGAGGATGGTTTTCTTTTATAGAAAAAATTTCCTCAGGTCCGTGAGGATGGTTTTTTCTATAGAAAAAATTTCCTCAGGTCCCTGAGTATGGTTTTTTCTATAGAAAAAATTTCCTCAGGTCCCTGAGTATGGTTTTTTCTATAGAAAAAATTTCCTCAGGTCCCTGAGGATGGTTTTTTCTATAGAAAAAATTTCCTCTGGTCCCTGAGGATGGTTTTTTCTATAGAAAAAATTTCCTCAGGTCCCTGAGGATGGTTTTTTCTATAGAAAAAATTTCCTCAGGTCCCTGAGGATGGTTTTCTTTTATAGAAAAAATTTCCTCAGGTCCGTGAGGATGGTTTTTTCTATAGAAAAAATTTCCTCAGGACCTCAGGTCCCTGAGGATGGTTTTTTCTATAGAAAAAAATTCCTCAGGTCCCAGAGGATGGTTTTATCTATAGAAAAAATTTCCTCAGGTCCCTGAGGATGGTTTTTTCTATAGAAAAAATTTCCTCAGGTCCCAGAGGATGGTTTTATCTATAGAAAAAATTTCCTCAGGTCCCTGAGGATGGTTTTTTCTATAGAAAAAATTTCCTCAGGTCCCTGAGGATGGTTTTTTCTATAGAAAAAATTTCCTCAGGTCCCTGAGGATGGTTTTTTCTATAGAAAAAATTTCCTCAGGTCCCTGAGGATGGTTTTTTCTATAGAAAAAATTTCCTCAGGTCCCTGAGGATGGTTTTTTCTATAGAAAAAATTTCCTCAGGTCCCTGAGGATGGTTTTTTCTATAGAAAAAATTTCCTCAGGTCCCTGAGGATGGTTTTTTCTATAGAAAAAATTTCCTCAGGTCCCTGAGGATGGTTTTTTCTATAGAAAAAATTTCCTCAGGTCCCTGAGGATGGTTTTTTCTATAGAAAAAACTTCCTCAGGTCCCTGAGGATGGTTTTTTCTATAGAAAAAATTTCCTCAGGTCCCTGAGAATGGTTTTTTCTATAGAACAAATTTCCTCAGGTCCCTGAGGATGGTTTTTTCTATAGAACAAATTTCCTCAGGTCCCTGAGGATGGTTTTTTCTATAGAACAAATTTCCTCAGGTCCCTGAGGATGGTTTTTTCTATAGAAAAAATTTCCTTAGGTCCCTGAAGTTGGTTTTATCTATAGAAAAAATTTCCTCAGGTCCCTGAGGATGGTTTTTTCTATAGAAAAAATTTCCTCAGGTCCCTGAGGATGGTTTTTTTTCTATAGAAAAAATTTCCTCAGGTCCTTGAGGATGGTTTTTTTCTATAGAAAAAAATTCCTCAGGTCCCTGAGGATGGTTTTTTCTATAGAAAAAATTTCCTCAGGTCCCTGAGGATGGTTTTTTCTATAGAAAAAATTTCCTCAGGTCCCTGAGGATGGTTTTTTCTATAGAAAAAATTTCCTCAGGTCCCTGAGGATGGTTTTTTCTATAGAAAAAATTTCCTCAGGTCCCTGAGGATGGTTTTTTCTATAGAAAAAATTTCCTCAGGTCCCTGAGGATGGTTTTTTCTATAGAAAAAATTTCCTCATGTCCCTGAGGATGGTTTTTTTTATAGAAAAAATTTCCTCAGGTCCCTGAGGATGGTTTTTTTATAGAAAAAATTTCCTCAGGTCCCTGAGAATGGTTCTTTTTATAGAAAAAATTTCCTCAGGTCCCTGAGGATTGATTTTTCTATAGGAAAAATATCCTTAGGTCCCTGAGGATGGTTTTTTCTATAGAAAAAATTTCCTCAGGTCCCTGAGGATGGTTTTTTCTATGGAAAAAATTTCCTCAGGTCCCTGAGGATGGTTTTTTCTATGGAAAAAATTTCCTCAGGTCCCTGAGAATGGTTTTTTCTATAGAAAAAATTTCCTCAGGTCCCTGAGGATGGTTTTTTCTATAGAATAAATTTCCTCAGGTCCCTGAGGATGGTTTTCTCTATAGAAAAAATTTCCTCAGGTCCCTGAGGATGGTTTTTTCTATAGAAAAAATTTCCACAGGTCCCTTAGGTCACTCAGGATGGTTTTTTCTATAGAAAAAATTTCCACAGGTCCCTGAGGATGGTTTTTTCTATAGAAAAAATTTCCTCAAGTCCCTGAGGATGGTTTTTCTATAGAAAAAATTTCCACAGGTCCCTCAGGTCAATCAGGATGGTTTTTTCTATAGAAAAAATTTCCTCAGGTCCCTGAGGATGGTTTTTTCTATAGAAAAAATTTCCTCAGGTCCCTGGATGGTTTTTTCTATAGAAAAAATTTCCTCAGGTCCCTGAGGATGGTTTTTTCTATAGAAAAAATTTCCTCAGGTCGCTGAGGATGGTTTTTTCTATAGAAAAATTTCCTCAGGTCGCTGAGGATGGTTTTTTCTATAGAAAAAATTTCCTCAGGTCCCTGAGGATGGTTTTTTCTATAGAAAAAATTTCCTCAGGTCCCTGAGGATGGTTTTTTCTATAGAAAAAATTTCCTCAGGTCCCTGAGGATGGTTTTTTCTATAGAAAAAATTTCCTCAGTTCCCTGATGATGGTTTTTTCTATAGCAAAAATTTCCTCAGGTCCGTGAGGATGGTTTTTTCTATAGAAAAAATTTCCTCAGATCCCTGAGGATGGTTTTTTCTATAGAAAAAATTTCCTCAGTTCCCTGAGGATGGTTTTTTCTATAGAAAATTTTCCTCAGGTCCCTGAGGATGGTTTTTTCTATAGAAAAAATTTCCTCAGGTCCCTGAGGATGGTTTTTTCTATAGAAAAAATTTCCTCAGGTCCCTGAGGATGGCTTTTTCTATAGAAAAAATTTCCTCAGGTCCCTGAGGATGGTTTTTTCTATAGAAAAAATTTCCTCAGGTCCCTGAGGATGGCTTTTTCTATAGAAAAAATTTCCTCAGGTCCCTGAGGATGGCTTTTTCTATAGAAAAAATTTCCTCAGGTCCCTGAGGATGGCTTTTTCTATAGAAAAAATTTCCTCAGGTCCCTGAGGATGGCTTTTTCTATAGAAAAAATTTCCTCAGGTCCCTGAGGATGGCTTTTTCTATAGAAAAAATTTCCTCAGGTCCCTGAGGATGGCTTTTTCTATAGAAAAAATTTCCTCAGGTCCCTGAGGATGGCTTTTTCTATAGAAAAAATTTCCTCAGGTCCCTGAGGATGGCTTTTTCTATGGAAAAAATTTCCTCAGGTCCCTGAGGATGGCTTTTTCTATAGAAAAAATTTCCTCAGGTCCCTGAAGATGGCTTTTTCTATAGAAAAAATTTCCTCAGGTCCCTGAGGATGGCCTTTTCTATAGAAAAAATTTCATCAGGACCCCAGAGGATGGTTTTTTCTATAGAAAAAATTTCCTCAGGTCCCTGAGGATGGTTTTTTCTATAGAAAAAATTTCCTCATGTCCCTGAGGATGGTTTTTTCTATAGAAAAAATTTCCTCAGGTCCCTGAGGATGGTTTTTTCTATAGAAAAAATTTCCTCAGGTCCCTGAGGATGGTTTTTTCTATAGAAAAAATTTCCTCAGGTCCCTGAGTATGGTTTTTTCTATAGAAAAAATTTCCTCAGGTCCCTGAGGATGGTTTTTTCTATAGAAAAAATTTCCTCAGGTCCCTGAGGATGGTTTTTTCTATAGAAAAAATTTCCTCAGGTCCCTGAGGATGGTTTTTTCTATAGAAAAAATTTCCTCAGGTCCCTGAGGATGGTTTTTTCTATAGAAAAAATTTCCTCAGGTCCCTGAGGATGGTTTTTTCTATAGAAAAAATTTCCTCAGGTCCCTGAGGATGGTTTTTTCTATAGAAAAAATTTCCTCAGGTCCCTGAGGATGGTTTTTTCTATAGAAAAAATTTCCTCAGGTCCCTGAGGATGGTTTTTTCTATAGAAAAAATTTCCTCAGGTCCCTGAGGATGGTTTTTTCTATAGAAAAAATTTCCTCAGGTCCCTGAGGATGGTTTTTTCTATAGAAAAAATTTCCTCAGGTCCCTGAGGATGGTTTTTTCTATAGAAAAAATTTCCTCAGGTCCCTGAGGATGGTTTTTTCTATAGAAAAAATTTCCTCAGGTCCCTGAGGATGTTTTTTTCTATAGAAAAAATTTCCTCAGGTCCCTGAGGATGGTTTTTTCTATAGAAAAAATTTCCTCAGGTCCCTGAGGATGGTTTTTTCTATAGAAAAAATTTCCTCAGGTCCCTGAGGATGGTTTTTTCTATAGAAAAAATTTCCTCAGGTCCCTGAGGATGGTTTTTTCTATAGAAAAAATTTCCTCAGGTCCCTGAGGATGGATTTTTCTATAGAAAAAATTTCCTCAGGTCCCTGAGAATGGTTTTTTCTATAGAAAAAATTTCCTCAGGTCCCTGAGGATGTTTTTTTCTATAGAATAAATTTCCTCAGGTCCCTGAGGATGGTTTTTTCTATAGAATAAATTTCCTCAGGTCCCTGAGGATGGTTTTTTCTATAGAAAAAATTTCCACAGGTCCCTTAGGTCACTCAGGATGGTTTTTTCTATAGAAAAAAATTCTACAGGTCCCTGAGGATGGTTTTTTCTATAGAAAAAATTTCCTCAGGTCCCTGAGGATGGTTTTTCTATAGAAAAAATTTCCACAGGTCCCTCAGGTCAATCAGGATGGTTTTTTCTATAGAAAAAATTTCCTCAGGTCCCTGAGGATGGTTTTTTCTATAGAAAAAATTTCCTCAGGTCCCTGGATGGTTTTTTCTATAGAAAAAATTTCCTCAGGTCGCTGAGGATGGTTTTTTCTATAGAAAAAATTTCCTCAGGTCCCTGAGGATGGTTTTTTCTATAGAAAAAATTTCCTCAGTTCCCTGATGATGGTTTTTTCTATAGAAAAAATTTCCTCAGGTCCGTGAGGATGGTTTTTTCTATAGAAAAAATTTCCTCAGATCCCTGAGGATGGTTTTTTCTATAGAAAAAATTTCCTCAGTTCCCTGAGGATGGTTTTTTCTATAGAAAATTTTCCTCAGGTCCCTGAGGATGGTTTTTTCTATAGAAAAAATTTCCTCAGGTCCCTGAGGATGGTTTTTTCTATAGAAAAAATTTCCTCAGGTCCCTGAGGATGGCTTTTTCTATAGAAAAAATTTCCTCAGGTCCCTGAGGATGGCTTTTTCTATAGAAAAAATTTCCTCAGGTCCCTGAGGATGGCTTTTCCTCAGGTCCCTGAGGATGGCTTTTTCTATAGAAAAAATTTCCTCAGGTCCCTGAGGATGGCTTTTTCTATAGAAAAAATTTCCTCAGGTCCCTGAGGATGGCTTTTTCTATAGAAAAAATTTCCTCAGGTCCCTGAGGATGGCTTTTTCTATAGAAAAAATTTCCTCAGGTCCCTGAAGATGGCTTTTTCTATAGAAAAAATTTCCTCAGGTCCCTGAGGATGGCCTTTTCTATAGAAAAAATTTCCTCAGGACCCCAGAGGATGGTTTTTTCTATAGAAAAAATTTCCTTATGTCCCTGAGGATGGTTTTTTCTATAGAAAAAATTTCCTCAGGTCCCTGAGGATGGTTTTTTCTATAGAAAAAATTTCCTCAGGTCCCTGAGGATGGTTTTTTCTATAGAAAAAATTTCCTCAGGTCCCTGAGGATGGTTTTTTCTATAGAAAAAATTTCCTCAGGTCCCTGAGGATGGTTTTTTCTATAGAAAAAATTTCCTCAGTTCCCTGAGGATGGTTTTTTCTATAGAAAAAATTTCCTCAGGTCCCTGAGGATGGTTTTTTCTATAGAAAAAATTTCCTCAGGTCCCTGAGGATGGTTTTTTCTATAGAAAAAATTTCCTCAGGTCCTTGAGGATGGTTTTTTCTATAGAAAAAATTTCCTCAGGTCCCTGAGGATGGTTTTTTCTATAGAAAAAATTTCCTCAGGTCCCTGAGGATGGTTTTTTCTATAGCAAAAATTTCCTCAGGTCCCTGAGGATGGTTTTTTCTATAGAAAAAATTTCCTCAGGTCCCTGAGGATGGTTTTTTCCATAGATAAAATTTCCTCAGGTCCCTGAGGATGGTTTTTTCTATAGAAAAAATTTCCTCAGGTCCCTGAGGATGGTTTTTTCTATAGAAAAAATTTCCTCAGGTCCCTGAGGATGGTTTTTTCTATAGAAAAAATTTCCTCAGGTCCCTGAGGATGGTTTTTTCTATAGAAAAAATTTCCTCAGGTCCCTGAGGATGTTTTTTTCTATAGAAAAAATTTCCTCAGGTCCCTGAGGATGGTTTTTTCTATAGAAAAAATTTCCTCAGGTCCCTGAGGATGGTTTTTTCTATAGAAAAAATTTCCTCAGGTCCCTGAGGATGGTTTTTTCTATAGAAAAAATTTCCTCAGGTCCCTGAGGATGGATTTTTCTATAGAAAAAATTTCCTCAGGTCCCTGAGGATGGTTTTTTCTATAGAAAAAATTTCCTCAGGTCCCTGAGGATGGTTTTTTCTATAGAAAAAATTTCCTCAGTTCACTGAGGATGGTTTTTTCTATAGAAAAAATTTCCTCGGGCCCCTGAGGATGGTTTTTTCTATAGAAAAAATTTCCTCAGGCTCCTGAGGATGGTTTTTTCTATAGAAAAAATTTCCTCAGGCTCCTGAGGATGGTTTTTTCTATAGAAAAAATTTCCTCACGTCCCTGAGGATGGTTTTTTCAATAGAAAAAATTTCCTCAGGCTCCTGAGGATGGTTTTTTCTATAGATAAAATTTCCTCAGGCTCCTGAGGATGGTTTTTTCTATAGATAAAATTTCCTCAGGCCCCTGAGGATGGTTTTTTCTATAGAAAAAATTTCTTCAGGCCCCTGAGGATGGTTTTTTCAATAGAAAAAATTTCCTCAGGTGCCTGAGGATGGTTTTTTCAATAGAAAAAATTTCCTCAGGTGCCTGAGGATGGTTTTTTCCATAGATAAAATTTCCTCAGGCCCCTGAGGATGGTTTTTTTCTATAGAAAAAATTTCTTCAGGTCCCTGAGGATGGTTTTTTCTATAGAAAAAATTTCCTCAGGTCCCTGAGGATGGTTTTTTTCTATAGAAAAAATTTCCTCAGTTCCCTGAGGATGGTTTTTTCTATAGAAAAAATTTCTTCAGGTCCCTGAGGATGGTTTTTTCTATAGAAAAAATTTCCTCAGGTCCCTGAGGATGGTTTTTTCTATAGAAAAAATTTCCTCAGTTCCCTGAGGATGGTTTTTTCTATAGAAAAAATTTCCTCCAGTCCCTGAGGATGGTTTTTTCTACAGAAAAAATTCCTCAGGTCCCTGAGGATGGTTTTTTCTACAGAAAAGAATTCCTCAGGTCCCTGAGGATGGTTTTTTCTATAGAAATAATTTCCTCAGGTCACTGAGTATGGTTTTTTTTTATAGAAAAAATTTCCTCAGGTCCCTTAGGATTGTCTTTTCTACAGTAAAAATTTCCTTAAGGTCCCTGAGGATGGGGTTTTCTGTCGAAAAAATGTCCTCAGGTCCCTGATGATGGTTTTTCTATAGAAAAATGTCCTCAGGTCCCTGAGGATGGTTTTTTCTATAGAAAAAATTTCCTCAGGTCCCTGAGGATGGTTTTTTCTATAGAAAAAATTTCCTCAGGTCCCTGAGGATGGTTTTTTCTATAGAAAAAATTTCCTCAGGTCCCTGAGGATGGTTTTTTCTATAGAAAAAATTTCCTCAGGTCCCTGAGGATGGTTTTTTCTATAGAAAAAATTTCCTCAGGTCCCTGAGGATGGTTTTTTCTATAGAAAAAATTTCCTCAGGTCCCTGAGGATGGTTTTTTCTATAGAAAAAATTTCCTCAGGTCCCTGAGGATGGTTTTTTCTATAGAAAAAATTTCCTCAGTTCCCTGAGGATGGTTTTTTCTATAGAAAAAATTTCCTCGGGCCCCTGAGGATGGTTTTTTCTATAGAAAAAATTTCCTCAGGCTCCTGAGGATGGTTTTTTCTATAGAAAAAATTTCCTCAGGCTCCTGAGGATGGTTTTTTCTATAGAAAAAATTTCCTCACATCCCTGAGGATGGTTTTTTCAATAGAAAAAATTTCCTCAGGCTCCTGAGGAAGGTTTTTTCTATAGATAAAATTTCCTCAGGCCCCTGAGTATGGTTTTTTCTATAGAAAAAATTTCTTCAGGCCCCTGAGGATGGTTTTTTCAATAGAAAAAATTTCCTCAGGTGCCTGAGGATGGTTTTTTCCATAGATAAAATTTCCTCAGGCCCCTGAGGATGGTTTTTTTCTATAGAAAAAATTTCTTCAGGTCCCTGAGGATGGTTTTTTCTATAGAAAAAATTTCCTCAGGTCCCTGAGGATGGTTTTTTTCTATAGAAAAAATTTCCTCAGTTCCCTGAGGATGGTTTTTTCTATAGAAAAAATTTCTTCAGGTCCCTGAGGATGGTTTTTTCTATAGAAAAAATTTCCTCAGGTCGCTGAGGATGGTTTTTTCTATAGAAAAAATTTCCTCAGTTCCCTGAGGATGGTTTTTTCTATAGAAAAAATTTCCTCAGGTCCCTGAGGATGGTTTTTTCTACAGAAAAAATTCCTCAGGACCCTGAGGATGGTTTTTTCTACAGAAAAGAATTCCTCAGGTCCCTGAGGATGGTTTTTTCTATAGAAATAATTTCCTCAGGTCACTGAGTATGGTTTTTTTTTATAGAAAAAATTTCCTCAGGTCCCTTAGGATTGTCTTTTCTACAGTAAAAATTTCCTTAAGGTCCCTGAGGATGGGGTTTTCTGTCGAAAAAATGTCCTCAGGTCCTGATGATGGTTTTTCTATAGAAAAATGTCCTCAGGTCCCTGAGGATGGTTTTTTCTATAGAAAAAATTTCCTCAGGTCCCTGAGGATGGTTTTTTCTACAGAAAAAATTTCCTCAGGTCCCTGAGTATGGTTTTTTCTATAGAAAAAATTTCCTCAGGTCCCTGAGGATGGTTTTTTCTATAGAAAAAATTTCCTCAGGTCCCTGAGGATGGTTTTTTCTATAGAAAAAATTTCCTCAGGTCCCTGAGGATGGTTTTTTCTATAGAAAAAATTTCCTCAGGTCCCTGAGGATGGTTTTTTTCTATAGAAAAAATTTCCTCAGGTCCCTGAGGATGGTTTTTTTCTATAGAAAAAATTTCCTCAGGTCCCTGAGGATGGTTTTTTCTATAGAAAAAATTCCCCCGGGGCCCTGAGGATGGTTTTTTCTATAGAAAAAATTTCCTCAGTTCCCTGAGGATGGTTTTTTCTATAGAAAAAATTTCCTCAGTTCCCTGAGGATGGTTTTTTCTATAGAAAAAATTTCCTCAGTTCCCTGAGGATGGTTTTTTCTATAGAAAAAATTTCCTCAGGTCACTGAGGATGGTTTTTTCTATAGAAAAAATTTCCTCAGGTCCCTGAGGATGGTTTTTTCTATAGAAAAAATTTCCTCAGGTCCCTGAGGATGGTTTTTTCTATAGAAAAAATTTCCTCAGGTCGCTGAGGATGGTTTTTTCTATAGAAAAAATTTCCTCAGGTCCCTGAGGATGGTTTTTTCTATAGAAAAAAATTCCTCAGGTCCCTGAGGATGGTTTTTTCTATAGAAAAAAATTCCTCAGGTCCCTGAGGATGGTTTTTTCTATAGAAAAAATTTCATCAGGTCCCTGGGGATGGTTTTTTCTATAGAAAAAATTTCCTCAGGTCCCTGACGATGGTTTTTTCTATAGAAAAAATTTTCTCAGGTCCCTGAGGATGGGTTTTTCTATAGAAAAAATTTACTCAGGTCCCTGAGGATGGGTTTTTCTATAGAAAAAATTTCCTCACGGCTTTTTTCTATAACAAATTTCTTCAGGTCCCTTTGGATGTTTTTTCTATTTGACAGGTTATTGAAATGTGAGGAGTGTAAATTTTCCCCTCTCTTCCCTTCTCTTTTATCATTAATTGCTTGTCATAAGTTATGTGTATGTATTTATGCTTTCTCTAAAACGTCCCCTTTTTATTTCGATTTTTTCTCCAAATCTCTTCCAGTACAAAGTTTTCTTAAAATGTATCATAAGGTAAATAAACACAACAACACGTGTTTTCAAAATCATGTCAGCAAATCTTTAAAAGTATGAAAGAAAACTACATTTCAAGTTCAACAATGTCTACAAAAGAAAAACAACAAACACGAGCGTAAAAAATTCTAGACATAGTCCCTGACCATGTCAGAATGTGAAACATTTATACCTGTGTGTGTTTACTTGGTTTTCAACCGGAACACACAGTGCTTAAAACCACATGTTTTCGTTCTACACTTAGCATTCCTTTTATTTCAAAAGGTAAATCATTTTTGCCCAGAATATAGTTGAAAGGAAAGTATTGATTTTTGTTCACTTTAAAATGACTTGCGAAAATTTAAAAAGAAAATAGGGAATGTAAAGGAAAGGGAAATTGAGCAGCATCTAAATAACTTGTGTGGAAATGTAACTATGTTGTTGAAGAAAGGAACACAAAGTATATCAACATAATGGTAAGTTATGGGAAATATATATTTCCATTAGTTATAAGGACATCAAAGGTTTTTGAATATCACTAATGTTCAATATACTGCCTTTCTTTTTGCAATTTATTGGGGAAATTTGAATTGGTTGTATAAAATATATTTCCAAAGCATGATGAAGATGTGATATATACTCTCACATTCAATAACATAATTTGCAAAATATATTATACAAAAAGATTTGAAAAACATGAGTTTTTGTAAGGGATATGATAATTTTTTAGTTCGAATTTGGAACATGTGAGTAACGTCAATAAGCATTGATTGCAGTTGTGAATTCAATATTCAGTATTGAGTATTCCCAAAAAGTATACGCCACATCGCTTCTGAAGGAATTGTTACTATATCTTACAAAAATATGTACATATTTAGTACTTGGATCGTATAAGTACTGACAACACTTATACGCCCTATTTTAAATTTGGTAATGAACCATATTCTTTTGTAAAATTCGTCATGTTTTATTAAAAAAAAAAGTTAATGAAACTTACTCTTTACAACATTTAAAAATAAAAACAAAACAAATATTTCCAAATTAGGAATATTATTAAAATGTCATTCCTCATTAAAAACTCTCTCATTATTTGCTGATTATTTGCCGTATATATGATTTTCTTTTTTGCCAAACAACCTTTCGGCCGAACTTCCGTAATTATTTCATTGCTTCGTACGCCTATCAATTAATTGCAGTAAAGAAATCAATTCCAATTTTATATGTTTTTTCTTCCACCTCAACCTCTACGCAGTCAGGCAGTCTGTCTGTCAAGCATCCATTGCATTACTCGACTCATTGCATGCGTATCATCACATTTATTGGTGGTCATTAGCTACGCTTGAATAACTGAACTAAAAACGCATTCGAAATGCTGATTCGAATGTCTGGAGTGTGTGTTGAAATGAGTTTCATTATTTGCAGACACCACCCACGGCTCAGAAAGAGTTTTTTTTATGCTACGAAACGAATCAGCTATTATTGACAACTTGTTGTTGTTCACAAACAACTATACATTTAATTAGTAATTAAACGAATGCGCAGGAAATGGATAAATGAAATGTTAAAAAGAGAAATAATTTTTAGTTTTTTACAAAGATTGACAGTGGGTGTTTCTATAAATAGAGCACGAAAATAAAGACAAGCGACTTGTGGACATTCACAAAAATTATAGAAAAATTTTGTCAGTTGGTAAGGATAGTAGTTTCCCAAGGAAGACATCCTAAAGTTCCCAATGCTACTTTTTCTAGAGAATAATTTATGCTCAGAAAATAATGCAGAATTTCTCATGTTCCAGAGATAAGTTCTTTAAGGCTCCTGAGCATACTTAGTTCTATAGAAAAAAATTATATGACCTGTGAGTATACTTTTTTCATAGAAACAATTTTCTCAGACCCTGAGGATATTTTTCTCTCCTGTGCCTTTTTATTCCCTACACCACACTGTGGTACGGGGTATAATCTCTTTGTGCATTTGTATGTAATATACAAGAGGAAAGAAGATAGACCCATAATTCCGTCTAGGCATATATGTGCATAGAATCACTTTCTGAGTTCATTTATGCACATCCGTCCGTCCGTTCGCAACGTACAGATTATTGTTATTGTCCGATTCAGCTAAAATTATTGTCCGATTCAGCTAAAAATTGGGGAATATAATTTTTTAGCCAAAGGAAGTACGCTATTGCTTTTGGTGAAAATTGGTTTAGATTTGGATATAGCTCCCATATATATTATCGGCCGATTTCACGTATTTTCTGCACCAAACACACTATATAAGTGTACCATATTATATTGAAATCAGCTCAGATTTATATATATATTTATCTCCCACATATAGTTTACATACCCGACTTTGATCCTTTCCTTACTGGTTTTTTTTCTTAGAAAATATTTCCCCACATCTCCGAGAATACATTTTTCTATAGAAAAATATTCCTAATGTGTCTGAGAATGGGAGAATAGCAAAAAATTCTCAAGACCCTGAGGAAATATTTTTCTATAGAAAAACATTTGTTAGGCGTCTAAAAATATAATTTTCTTTAGCAAATGTTTCCTCAGGTCCCTGAACATAGGTCACACAAGGTCTTCCATACATAGAAGATATCTTTAGAAAGTGCTTTACCTATATAAGACCCATTTAGGAGGTCCTTTATTTGTAGAGGGCCTTTTATGAGGTCTACAATTTACAGAAGACCCCTTTCAAAAATTTTCTTTTTACAGAAGACCCATTTTGGAGAACTTCTATATCTCTGCGATACCTTTAAGAAATCTTCTATTTATATATGAGCACTTTAAGGGGCTACTATTTGCGGATTAAGTCTGATGTGCACTTTTTCTATAAAAAAAAAACTCATTCTGTCTGCCCCTTTAAGGGATCTTCTATTTGCTGAAGAACTCTGGCCTACAATTTTTTCTATAGGAAAACATTTCTCCTAACACTTTTTCTATAGGAAGAAATTCCCAACGACGACACTTTTTTCTGTAGAAAAATTATAATAATGCCCCTAAAAATACTATTTTCTAAAGGAAAAATCTTCAGGCCCCAGAGGACAATTTTCCATAGAAAGATTCCTCAGGCCCCTGAGCAATTATAAAAAATCCTATAGATTAAAAAATTCTCAAACCCTTGAGGACACTTTATGTATACAAAAAAAAATCTCTATAGAAAAAATTCCTCAGATCCCTGAGGACACTTCTTTCTAGACGAAAAAAATCGTCTTGTCACTGAGGATAATTTTTGCTATAAAAAAATTCCTCATGTCACTGAGTAAAATTTTTTCTATAGAAAAAAATCCTCTGGTCACAGAGGACAATTTTTTCTGAGGAAAATTTTTTCTATAGAAAAAAATTCCTCAGGTCTCTGAGGAAAATCTGATCCCTGAGTACACATTTTTCTATAGAAAAAAAAAAATCCTCAGGTCCCTGAGGACATTTTTGCTATAGAAAAAAAATCCTCAGGTCTACGATGACACATTGTTCTATAGAATAAATTCCTAAGGACTCTGAGTAAAATTTTTTTCTATAGAAAAAATTTCCTCAGGTCCCTAAGTACACTTTTTTTATGGAACACTGAGGACACTTTTTCTATAGAAAAACTTTCCTCAGCTCCATGAGAACCCTTATTTCTAAATAAAAAATCCTCGGGTCCATCAGGGCAATTACAATTTCTTCTATAGAAAAAAGTTTTCCGGTCCCTGAGGACATATTTTTTTATAGGAAAAAATTCGCAGGTCCCTGCTGACACTTTTTATATAGAAGAAAATTCCTCAGGTCCCTGACAACACGTTTTTCTATAGAAAAATTCCTCATGTCCCTGAGGAAACTTTCTTTTATAGAAAAAAAAATTTCCGGTCTCAGAGGACACTTTTTCAATAAAAAAATACCTCTGGTCCAGGAATACAATTTTTTCTATAGAAAAAAATCTTCAGGTCCCTGATGACACTGTTTTCAATAGAAAAATTTCCTCTGGTCCCCGAGGACATATTTTTCTATAGGAAAAAATCCTCAGGTCCACGACGACACTTTTTTCAATAGAAGAAAATTTCTCAGGTCCCTGAGCACATTTTTTTCTATAGAAAAACTTCTTCAGATCCCTGAGGACACCTGAGTATTTGTTTCTATTGAAAAAATTCCTCAGGTCCCTGAGGACACTTTTTCTATAGGAAGGACATTATATCTGTAGAAAAAAGTGTCCCCATGCACCTGAGGAAATTTTTTCTATAGAAAAAAGTGTCCTCGAGGACCTGAGGAAATTTTTTCTATAGCAAAAAGTGTCCTCAGCTACCTTAGGAAATTTTTTCTATCGAAAAAAGTGTCCTCGGGTACCTGAGGAAATTTTTTCTATCGACCAAAGTGTCCTCAGGGACATGAGGAAATTTTTTCTATAGAAAAAAGTGTCCTCAGGGACCTGAGGAAATTTTTTCTATAGAAAAAAGTGTCCTCATGGACCTGAGGAAATTTTTTCTATAGATAAAAGTGTCCTCAGGGACCTGAGGAAATTTTTACATGGTGATGTCATTGTGATATAAACTTATATATGAATGAAAGACAAAAAATTTAGTTTCCATGAAGCTAAGGTTTGCACTATTATAATACGCGAACTATTGTAATTTACCAGTAATTATGACTATTGCTTGATCTAATTAAGAGTTTTTGAACAAAGCTCAACATTTTGACAACAACATTTAACAACGACGTCGGGTATTTCAAAAAACCAATAAAAGAATTAAAGTACTCGCGATATGTAAGTTAGCACATCCCTGCCGAACTAACAAACAACATTGTTGCTTGCTTGTCTGTGTTGTGTTCTTGCTAGGCTACATTGATGGAGTCGTGTTACGTCTAGTGGCGTGATCATGGTGTCAGCACTTTTTGTCTTTTATAACTTAAGTAGTTTAAGTAGAATAAGTTTTTGGATTTCAATAAAGAAACAGTTTATTTAAGCTCACCAAAAGACGAAGAAGTCTTTTATTGTTAACTGGCGCCCAACCGGGTTCAACCCTACAAATATAAAGATCTAAAAAAAGAGATCTATCAGTTTAAATCAGTCCTACGAATATAAAGATCTAAAAAAAAGAGATCTATCATCTTAAATTTAAATTTTGCTGAAAAAGGAAGCTTTACTTAAAACTTGCTGGATTAAGAGGCCTCGCTTAAAATTTGCTGAAAAATCTAAGGATCTACTCTTTTTAAATAACGTAATACTTACTGAAAGTAATATTTACTGGAAGGAAGCCTTACTTAAAACTTGCTGGATTAAGAGACCCCGCTTAAAACTTGCTGAAAAATATAAGGATTTACTCTTTTTAAACAACATAAAGTCATGTAAGTGTGTCACTCATTGAATTTCAAAATTGTGTCCAAAACTGGTGAATTAAGAACTTAATATTTAAGAAAAAACAAAGTGTAGTGGGTGTTTAAAAAATTTTTATCTTTGTGCCAAAAAAAAAAAAAACAAACACAGTGATTTAGATCTTGTTATAGTCGTAACAATTTTTTGTTTGAAAAGACAATATGAACAGTGAAGAAATGACTGCATTAATAGAATCCGCTGTACGTACAGCGATTCTGGCATATAAAACAGAAGTCGACAAAAAAGTCGACGAGTTAACAAAAAAATTATCGTCCATTTCAGTAGGGCAAACAGATGTGAAACCATACGAAGACGTAAAAATTTATTCATCAATAACGTGTGATGAATCACTTGATATTATCAAATCTTTGCCCGAATTTGACGGGAAAATCGAAAACTATGTTTCGTGGAGACAAGCGGCACATAACGCGTATAAAGTCTTCGAAAAATACGATGGTAGTTCAAAACACTACCAAGCGGTCTGCATTATTAGGAACAAAATTAGGGGGTCAGCAGATGCTGTATTAGCGTCATTCAACACTGTGCTAAATTTTAAAGCGATCATAGCTAGATTAGATTTTACATATTCAGATAAAAAACCAATTCATCTAATCGAACAAGAACTAAGTACCCTCAGACAAGGCGAACAGTCAGTGATTCAATTTTATGACGAAGTAGAGAAGAAACTGTCGTTATTAACCAATAAAACAATTATGAGTTACGACAAAACTCTCGCTTTGGCCATGAATAACAAATATAGACAGGATGCACTCAGAGTATTTGTTTCCGGATTGAGGAAACCTCTCTGCGATGTGCTTTTCTCAGCCCGCGCTGCTGATCTTCCGTCAGCTCTAGCCTTAGCGCAGGAGGTAGAGGCGAATCACGAAAGATACGTCTTTGCCACATCGTTTGCGAATAGGAATGATGAAAAAAAGTTAAGGTCTGAAACCTCAAAAAAAATTCAGCCAAGAAAACCGTCTGATAGTGGTTGGAACTATAAACAACAAAACTATCATAAACAGAAAAATCCACATTACGAAAATGGTGGTGATGCTAATTTACAGGCTAGAGATCAAATAGGGGACATGGACTTGGACCCAACTTCGTATAAATTCAGACAACCGACCAATTATGGTAACGGTAAAACTTCTCACAGACAACCATTTAAGCGTCAAGCTGGGTCTGGCCGAAGTACGGGCCCAAAATTTCAAAAAGTGAATAATATGATTCCAGAATCCCATTCAGGAGAAGAGCAGGCGGGACACTATAGTGACATAGCTCAATCCGAATGTGGAGACATAAACGATGAAATAAATGAAGACCGTGACTATGTAAATTTTTTAGAGGCAGGTCCCTACTACCGTTCATAAGGCGGACGATAGCAGGGAAACCAATACGCCTTTTAATTGACACTGGTGCTTCAAAAAATTATATAAAACCTCTCAATGAACTGAAGCATATAATTCCCGTAAGTACTCCTTTTTCAGTTCACTCTGTCAACGGACAAACTCCTATTAAACAAAAATGTTTTGTAAATTTATTCGGCATGAACTCTACATTCTTCATTTTGCCAACTATAACAACATTTGATGGAATTGTGGGCTTAGACCTATTAAAGAAAATCAATGCAAACATTGATTTAAAAAAAGGATTTATCCTACATAATTCTGGCTCTGAACTAATTGAATTTTTTGAATGTAAAGATGTTAATTTTATAGACGTCGATAAAATTGATGTGCCTTTCGCAATTAAGGCGGATTTTCAGAAAATGTTAAAAAAACGAATAAAGGTTTTTGCTGATCCTAAAGAAGCACTACCTTATAATACAAATATCGTTGCTACCATTAACATGGAGAACGAAGAACCTATTTATTCTAAACTATATCCATACCCAATGGGTGTATCTGAATTCGTAAATTCAGAAATAAAAAAATTGTTGGCAGATGGTATAATTCGACCTTCAAGGTCACCATTTAATAGCCCAGTATGGGTAGTCGACAAAAAAGGTGTCGATAATCTAGGCAACCGAAACAAACGTCTCGTTATAGATTTTCGGAAGCTTAATGCCAAAACAATTAGTGATAAGTATCCCGTTCCGAACGTAACAATGATATTATCAAATTTAGGTAAAGCAAAGTACTTTACCACTTTAGATCTGAAATCCGGGTTTCATCAAATTGAACTCGCGGAAAGAGATAGGGAAAAAACGGCATTTTCTGTAAATAACGGAAAGTACGAGTTTTGCCGTCTCCCATTTGGACTAAAGAATGCTCCTAGTATGTTTCAAAGAGCGATAGATGACATACTAAGAGATGAAATAGGCAAAACATGTTACGTATATGTTGATGACGTTATTGTTTTTTCAGAAACCAAAAAGGATCATGTAAAACATATCGACTGTGTTCTTAGGAAACTGCTCGATGCAAACATGAGAGTCTCTGTCGAAAAATCAAATTTTTTTAAATCTGAAGTTGAATACCTTGGCTTTGTCGTATCCAAAGAAGGTATAAAAACCGCACCATCAAAGATAAGTGCAATACAAAATTTCCCAGAACCAACGACGTTGTTCGCACTAAGATCGTTTCTTGGGTTAGCAAATTATTACAGATGTTTTATCAAGGACTTTGCCAAAATTGCAAAACCTTTAACTGATATTTTAAAAGGAGAAAACGGTAAAATTCCTGCAACCAAATCCAAAAAGGTTGTAGTCAATCTTAACGCCTTCCAACTGGATGCATTTCACAAACTGAAAAATATTCTATCTTCGGAGGACGTCATGTTGATGTACCCTGACTATAAAAAACCGTTCGACCTTACCACTGATGCATCAGCACATGGTTTAGGTGCTGTCCTATCCCAAGAGGGAAGACCAATCACTATGATTTCTAGAGCATTGTCGGATAAAGAGTTGCATTTCGCAACAAACGAAAGGGAGCTTTTAGGAATAGTCTGGGCTCTTAAAACATTAAGACATTACCTCTATGGTGTGAAGACTCTTAACATCTTCACTGACCATCAACCTTTGACATATGCAGTTTCGGATCGTAATCCGAATGCAAAAATTAAGCGCTGGAAAGCTTTCATCGATGAACATAATGCAAACTTGTATTATAAGTCAGGAAAAGAAAATCAAGTTGCAGATGCGCTATCAAGGCAACTTGTCCATGCGTTGGAGAACGATAATTCGTCAGACATGGCAACAGTCCATAGTGAAGAGTCATTCACTTACACTATGGAAAGCTCAGACAAACCGGTCAATTGTTTTCGCAACCAAATCATTCTGGAAGAGTCGGAATTTCCCACCACTCGAAATTTTATACTTTTCGGAAACAAAACGAGACATATTGTACAATATAGAGATAAAAACGAAATATTGGCCAAAATTGTTGATGCAGTCAACACTGAAGTTGTCAATGCTATTCATTGCGGCCTACCTGTGTTGGCCCACATTCAACACGATTTGATTAGAATGTTCCCTTCAACGAAGTTCCGATTTTGTAGTAAATTTGTCTCTGACATTTTCAACCAATGCGACCAGAGAGAAATTGTCGTAAGTGAACACAATAGAGCTCATCGGGCAGCCCAAGAGAATGTTAAGCAAATCCTTTCAGACTACTATTTCCCCAAAATGGTGAAAATAGCGAATGAGGTTGTTGCCAACTGCAAGACATGTTCAAAAGCAAAATACAATCGGCATCCAGAAAAACACGTTATAGGAGAAACAAAGGTTCCTTCTTATTCCGGTGAAATTCTACATATTGATATTTATTCAACTGATAAAAACCATTTCTTAACTTGTGTGGATAAATTCTCAAAATTCGCTGTGGTACAGCCAATAGCGTCCAGAACGATTCTAGACGTAAAAGAACCAATTCTCCAATTAATGAATATTTTTCCAAATACCAAAGTTGTCTACTGTGATAATGAGAGGTCCTTTAACTCTGAGACTATCAGATCAATTCTGAAAAACAGGTTTAATGTAGATATTGTCAATTCACCTCCTCTACACAGCACCTCAAATGGGCAGGTAGAGAGATTTCATAGCACTCTTGCCGAAATCGCAAGATGCTTGAAAATAGAAAGGAAGATCGAGGATACCGTCGAACTCATCTTACAATCAACTATAGAATACAACCGAACAATTCATTCTGTCACGAATGAAAGACCTATTGATACGATACATTCTGCACCCTCTGAGGTAAAACAAAAGATTAAAGAGCGAATCTCTAACGCGCAAAACAGGCAGTTACATTACTTTAATAAAAGTCGTCATGACAAAGTTTACAATGTGGGGGATAAAGTCTTTGTTAGGAATAATCGTAGACTTGGAAATAAAATGACACCACTTTATGAAGAAGCTACTGTCGAAGCAGATTTGGGGACAACTGTCCTAATAAAGGGGAGGGTGGTCCATAAGGACAACCTCAGATAAATTTTAGTTTATATTGATAAAATGTTTTTTTCTGCTTTTGTTTTTTACCTAGGCTGTTACTACAATTTCTTTTCATACTAACGTTGACTCGTGCAAAGATTATTGACTATTCACACTCCGATTATGTCCCAATTTTGGATGGGAAAGCCATCGTTTGGAATGACTATGGGTATCTAAGGCATACAACTAACTTAACAACGTACTTTGAGATACAACGTGAAACTAAAAATGCAATTAGCATATTTCCTCAGACTCATGTAAAAAAGATATTAGAATCCGATTTATTGCATATTGATACTCTTTTAACAACCCTCACCATACATCATCGGCATGCAAGAAGCATTAATTTGATAGGCAAAGCACTTAAGGTCATTGCGGGTACACCAGATGCAGATGATTGGGAAGAAGCAAAATTAATCGAAAAACAACTTGTAGACTCCAACAATAGACAGATAGAAATAAATACAAAAATACAAATTGAAATCGAGAAATTAACAAACGCTGTAAACACGATTCTAAGGACTCGTAGAAAGGAACAAATTGATACCGTAAATCTATTTGAAATTTTAATGGCCAGAAATCGGATGATAGTTATGGAACTACAAAATATAATTTTATCCGTAACTTTAGCTAAAATAAATATTGTAAATCCAACAGTTTTGGACCAGGACGATTTAAAAATATTTATAAAAAATCAGAGCAATGAGCAACACACAGATTTCACCATATCAGAACTAATGTCTTTGTCTAAAGTAAAAGTAATATCAAATGAATATTGTTTGTATTTTATCATTAAATATCCTATTCCAATAAGAACATGTCAGAAAATTTCTTTATTCCCAGTACCTCACGATAATAAAATTATCCAATTCGCTGACACCAACACTGTAGTAGACTGCGAAGGCAAGACGTATTCAGCAACAAATTGCAAGCAAACAATATCTTCAACCTATTGTCAACTTATGCCAAGCGAAACCTGCGCTCAACAACTCATATCGGGTGAATCAGCACACTGTAATACGCAAAGCAATAATCTTGATAAAGTGGCAGAAATCGACGATGGAATTATCATTGTCAATGACGCTATTGCAGAAGTGAAAGAAGCAACCGAAAATGTAAGAAACATAAACGGCACATTCCTCATAACCTTTGAAAAAAATGTGACTGTCAATGGTACACTATTCGTAAATAGAAACAACATTGATATGCGGAAACCAGGAACACCATCATTCCCCTCAATTATTATAAACAACCACAGTGAAATTTTAAGTTTGTCATCTATCCATCAGATGAACTTGCAAAACTTACAATATATTGGCGACCTTGAAAAAGATGCAAGAATGCGACCAATTTTAGTTGGCGGTGTTGTTTTTATGAGTATCGGAATACTCCATTTCATATTGTGCCTCGTCAAACGTAGGACAAAGATAAGAGAACAACAAAGATTTAAATCTGCCGTAGCAATGGCTATAAAGAAGACCGAGGACGGCCTCCACTTAAGTGAGGGGGTAGTTAGCACATCCCTGCCGAACTAACAAACAACATTGTTGCTTGCTTGTCTGTGTTGTGTTCTTGCTAGGCTACATTGATGGAGTCGTGTTACGTCTAGTGGCGTGATCATGGTGTCAGCACTTTTTGTCTTTTATAACTTAAGTAGTTTAAGTAGAATAAGTTTTTGGATTTCAATAAAGAAACAGTTTATTTAAGCTCACCAAAAGACGAAGAAGTCTTTTATTGTTAACTTGTATATTGACTATGTAGTCCACACCGCATCACAGTAATTTACTGCTAAAGCCAACATTTAGTGCAATATTTTTTTTAAAAAACCTATGTTTTGGGTAGAGTATTTACAATATTCTTTTGAGTGTGCTTGTACCCCGCGATATTTTAATTCTGGATCATATAAATCAATCATAGAGTGAAAATACATCCACTAGAACAGCGGAAACTGCTGCTGCAAAAATTAAAAAAAAAAATGCGAAAAATGTTTTTGAAAATATCGAAGATTAGAGTTGTAAAAGGTTTAGCGGTATCGCAGCTGTATCCAAATTATCCCAAAATTGGTTGTGAGTGTACATCCACGGTCACGGTGCTCTTGAATCAAATTTAAATGGAAGGTGCGTACACCTGGGAAATTTTTGCGGATTCTGAAACTACAATGTTCATAGATGAGAAAAATCAAAAAACAAAAAAAAATCGCCGGAGCGCTTTTTACATAAATCGCGATTCAAGTTGACATGTTTAGGGGTTGTTTAGGTTTTTGCAATTTTGCTTGGAAACCGCAAGTCCTATCAAAATGGGAGTAAATAAAATGTTATAGCTATCAAAATTCTCTACAAGATTGACCTTAATAATATTTTCGTAGGTTTTACAACTTTTGAGATATAAAAGTTGAAATTGGGACAATTCAAATTCAATTCAATTCTGTGTCGTCTCCTTATAAAACAATGTCATGACTGCAATTTCCCAACTTAAACTTATATATCTAAAAAAATGGTACAACCTAGGAAAAATTACATAAGCCAGTCTCGTATAGAATTTTCACAGCTATAAGATTTTCTCAGGTCCCATGCCGATAAGACTTGCCGTATTCAAGGAAAAATCGCGAAAACCTAACAAAAGAACCTAAAAATGAAAACTGAGCTTCTTTATCTCAAAAAATGGTACAGTCTGAGAACAAATCATAAACGTCAATCCTTTAGAGAATTTTCACTTCTACAACATTTTCTTTAGCTCCATTTCGATTGGACTTGCGGTTTCCAAGCAAAATCGGGAAAACCTAAAAAACACCTAAAAATGTGAATTTTGACCGCGATTTATTTAAAAATCCCTACAGCGATTTTTTCTTGTTTTTGGATTTTTATCATCTATGAACATTGCTGTTTCAGAATTCAAAAAAACTTCCCCTGTGTAAGCGGTTTTCATTAAAAGTTAGTTAAGGCGCACCCTTCATGACATTGTTTTATAAGTGGGTGATACAGTCAGTGCAATGTCCCAATTTGAACTTCAATATCTCAAAAATTGTAAAACTTACGAAAATAACGTAAATGTCAATCATGTAGAGCATTTTCATAGCTACAGCATTTTCTTCAGTCTCATTTTGATAGGACTTGCTGTTTCTAAGCAAGATCGTGAAAACCTAAACAACCCCTTAAAATGTTAATTTTAATCCGATTTATTCAAAAAGCGCTCCGGCGATTTTTTTGGTTTTTTGATTTTTCTCATCTATGAACATTGTAGTTTCAGAATCAGCAAAAACGTCCAGGTGTAAGCACCTTCCATTTAAATTTGATTCAAGAGCACCGTGCGGTGCCTTCACCAAAATAAGTACTTCAAAAAACTTTAACGGTAGCGACATCGAGAACATTTTGACAAAAAGGTGGCGAAGCGACCCCACGCTGCAATATATGTATAAAAAATCCAATTGGACAATTAATACGCTATGGCTTCACGTAATTCGCAATAATGCAAAAACTGGACTTCTGTCATGATAGGGATAATTTGTAGCATGGGAGGAAAATGTGGTTCTCTACACAAAACCCATTATATATTAAGCAGTAGGCCCGTTATCTAGCAGACAAGTGATTGCAATTTGCATCAGGGGGAAGATCAGTAGCTCTTTTTCCATATATAGTCTACTTTGCCGGCATATGCCCTCCAGGAAATAAAATATAGACCAAAAATATATTTTTTTTTTTTTTGTATTTTTCATACAAAAGTAATGGTCCATTTCACCCGCTAAATAATATCAGATCATCATCCAAAATTGTAAGCATCTTCTTCTATCTAAACTTTTACCTCGTGCTAAATTTCGTAATTATTGAGCTATAATTGCGAACTCTAGCGTGTTTATTATTACACTACAAACAAATAACTGGTTATATGAGACTGTAACTCTCTTATCATATTGAAATTGAAATCAATAGAAACGTCAAGCGTTCCTCTTCCCGGAATATCTCTTCCAGGAAAAAATATATAAGCTGTATATTGAAAATTTTCACAATTTTCACACAAAATTTGTGGTCCATTTAACCCTCTAAATATTATCTGATCGCCATCTCAAATTGCAAGCTTCTTCTTTGTCATATACTCTTACCTTATTTAAAATTTCGAGGCGATCGGACTATTATTGCGACCTACAGAGCAGCTACAAAATCGGATAAAAATTATGTTTTTGGTCCATTTCACCCGCTAAATATTTCACGATCATCACCAATATAAATAGCGATCTATCCTGATGTGAAACCGACCCCCATACCAAATATCGTGACGATCGGTCCATAAATGCGGCCTGGAGTTTGATTACAATTTATAATGAACAGACGGACACACGTACGGACGGACGTACGGACACACATCTCAAAATCGCTTTATCTCGCCGAGATATGAAGATTGGTATACCACATTGGGGTCTCCGACGAATATTTAGCGGTGTTACATGAATTTTTACCAAAACAAACTTATAATACCCTTTCCACATAGTGGTGTAGGGTATAAAAAGTGTCCTCAGGGACCTGAGGAAATTTTTTCTATAGAAAAAAGTGTCCTCAGGGACCTGAGGAAATTTTTTCTATAGAAAAAAGTGTTCTCAGGGACCTGAGGAAATTTTTCTATAGAAAAAAGTGTCCTCAGGGACCTGAGGAAATTTTTTCTATAGAAAAAAGTGTCCTCAGGGACCTGAGGAAACTTTTTCTATAGAAAAAAGTGTCCTCAGTGACCTGAGGAAACTTTTTCTATAGAAAAAAGTGTCCTCAGGGACCTGAGGAAACTTTTTCTATAGAAAAAAGTGTCCTCAGGGACCTGAGGAAATTTTTTCTATAGAAAAAAGTGTCCTCAGGGACCTGAGGAAATTTTTTCTATAGAAAAAAGTGTCCTCAGGGACCTGAGGAAATTTTTTCTATAGAAAAAAGTGTCCTCAGGGACCTGAGGAAATTTTTTCTATTGGAAAAAAAAACAATCCGGTGCCTCAGGAATTTTTCTGTAGAAAAGAGTGTCCACAGGAATCTGGGGATTTTTTCTACAGACAAAAAGTACCTGTCTTCTGCAAATAGAGGCCCCCATAAGAATTTGTTTTCCATTTAGAAATTATATTCAGAGGTCAGATGATTTTTGTTATAGAAATTAGTATTAGTTTCCCTGAGGACACTTTTTTCTATAGAAAAAAATCCTCAGGTACCTGATGGCACGTTTTTTATAGAAAAAATTCCTCAGCACCCTGATTACACTATTTTCTATAGAAAAAAATTCGACAGGTCCCTGAGGACACTTTTCTGAAAAAAATCCTCAGGTCCCTGAGGACAATTTTTGCTGTAGAGAAAATTCCTCAGGTCGCTGAGAACACTTTTTTCTATAAAAAAAATTCCCAAGGTCCCTGAGGACACTTTTTTCCGAAATCCCCAACATTAATGAATTTAAATCAAAATACATATATGTCCCTTCCAACTTCCGCACTTTATCTAACTAAAATAGCTATTAAATTTGTAGCCTTGTGTATCTCTCCACCAATGTTAAACAAGTCTTTTTGTTGCTAAAGCGTAAGCAAAACTTGCCCAACGATTGTATAGCTGGAAGCATATGACTTGTTTTGACTTTATTTTAAATTAAAACAGGAAAAACAAATGCCAATGAAGACACTGAGAAGGGAAGCGGAGACATTTTGGGAACAACTTAGTGAGTTGTTATCGTGTTTCCTGGAATCTCAATTAGAAATTGATGGCGGAAAATGTCAACAACAGCGGAAATACAAAGAATGTAGGAATTATTAAAACGTTTTGTTATTTGCTTTTGCAAACTGTTTTCCCAAGGGGTACAGAAATGACAAAAAGGAAGAAATCTAGTCTGTCAATGAAGATTATGAAAGTGGTGTATTTAATATTCAAATAATGAATAATTAATAAATAATTCAATTAAGGAAAATACAAGAAATTAAACATCGAAGGCGCCATCATTAGAAGTTGTCTATCAGAAAGGTATCCAAATATTCATTGGAAGGCACAAGAACGCCCTTTTATTTTTCATTTAAATTGAATATAATATTAAAGATACAAGTTTTATAAATTTAAAAATATTAAACGTTTATATGAAAACCATTAGCGTATACTTTACAGAAACAGACATACGATTCAAAGCCCTTCAGTGCTTTATTTCCACAGAAAATCACAGAAAAAATAAAAAGCGAAACAGAAAAACTCAAACCCTGAAGCCACCATGAAATGCAACATCAAAATACAGCAATGAATTATTTTATAATTCCACCAAGTTAAATACCGTTATAACTTAAGTAAATACTACCTAGCTTACAGCAGAAGATGCTCAAGGCAAAATATCAAAAAGTCTGCAGTCTCTTTTTGTCGCAGACTCTCTTCTTCCGTTGCACCTCCTAATCCATCCTAGGGTTTGTTATAATTTGTGTTATTTTTCCACCTACACACTTTTCAAGTTACTTCCTACAACGTTCAGGACGAAGCGAAAGCATTAAATTAAGTTTAGAAGATTTATGGACATACCGGGAGTTGAGAAAACTAGTTGCAAGTCATGGAACACGAAAATTCAGTTGGTAGCTGTGGCCAGCATTGCATCGCCGCCATTGGGAAGTAAATATTTCTTTTCCATCTTGACAATTTGTATGTTCGTGGTAACCACAAACGGTTAAAGTGTCATGTTGCAAATATCCACGTTACGATATTTCATCTCTTGTGCAACATGCACAGCCTTTTACACACTCATAGGTAATTGCTTCATTTCAACAAACGAATTATTTGTGGTAATGTTCTAAACAACACGCTTGAAGATGGAGTATTTTGTTAAATAAACGTATCATTTAAAGTTCAATTGGAGGAATTCTCCATAGAAAATTTTTCCTTAGTAGCTGAGGACGGAACTTTCTATAGAAAATTTTTCCTCAGTAGCCTGAGGACGGAATTTTCTATATAAAATTTTTCCTCAGTTCCCTGAGGACGGAATTTTCTATAGAAAATTTTTCCTCAGTAGTCTGAGGACGGAATTTTCTATAGAAAATTTTTCCTCAGTAGGCTGAGGACAGAATTTTCTATAGAAAATTTTTCCTCAGTAGGCTGAGGACAGAATTTTCTATAGAAAATTTTTCCTCAGTAGGCTGAGGACAGAATTTTCTATAGAAAATTTTTCCTCAGTAGGCTGAGGACAGAATTTTCTATAGAAAATTTTTCCTCAGTAGGCTGAGGACAGAATTTTCTATAGAAAATTTTTCCTCAGTAGGCTGAGGACAGAATTTTCTATAGAAAATTTTTCCTCAGTAGGCTGAGGACAGAATTTTCTATAGAAAATTTTTCCTCAGTAGGCTGAGGACAGAATTTTCTATAGAAAATTTTTCCTCAGTAGGCTGAGGACAGAATTTTCTATAGAAAATTTTTCCTCAGTAGGCTGAGGACAGAATTTTCTATAGAAAATTTTTCCTCAGTAGGCTGAGGACAGAATTTTCTATAGAAAATTTTTCCTCAGTAGGCCGATGACAGAATTTTCTATAGAAAATTTTTCCTCAGTAGGCTGAGGACAGAATTTTCTATAGAAAATTTTTCCTCAGTAGACTGAGGACAGAATTTTCTATAGAAAAATTTTTCCTCTGTAGGCTGAGGACAGAATTTTCTATAGAAAATTTTTCCTCTGTAGGCTGAGGACAGAATTTTCTATAGAAAATTTTTCCTCAGTAGGCTGTGGACAGAATTTTCTATAGAAAATTTTTCCTCAGTAGGCTGAGGACAGAATTTTCTATAGAAAATTTTTCCTCAGTAGGCTGAGGACAGAATTTTCTAAAGAAAATTTTTTCCTCAGTAGGCTGAGGACAGAATTTTCTAAAGAAAATTTTTCCTCAGTAGGCTGAGGACAAAATTTTCTATAGAAAATTTTTCCTCAGTAGACTGAGGACAAAATTTTCTATAGAAAATTTTTCCTCAGTAGACTGAGGACAGAATTTTCAGCAGCCTGAGGACGGAATTTTCTATAGAAAATTTTTCCTCAGTAACCTGAGGACGGAATTTTCTATAGAAAATTTTTCCTCAGTAGCCTGAGGACGGAATTTTCTATAGAAAATTTTTCCTCAGTAGCCTGAGGACGGAATTTTCTATAGAAAATTTTTCCTCAGTAGCCTGAGGACGGAATTTTCTTTAGAAAATTTTTCCTCAGTAGCCTGAGGACGGAATTTTCTATAGAAAATTTTTCCTCAGTAGCCTGAGGACGGAATTTTCTATAGAAAATTTTTCCTCAGTAGCCTGAGGACGGAATTTTCTATAGAAAATTTTTCCTCAGTAGCCTGAGGACGGAATTTTCTATAGAAAATTTTTCCTCAGTAGCCTGAGGACGGAATTTTCTATAGAAAATTTTTCCTCAGTAGCCTGAGGACGGAATTTTCTATAGAAAATTTTTCCTCAGTAGCCTGAGGACGGAATTTTCTATAGAAAATTTTTCCTCAGTTGCCTGAGGACGGAATTTTCTATAGAAAATTTTTCCTCAGTTGCCTGAGGACGGAATTTTCTATAGAAAATTTTTCCTCAGTTGCCTGAGGACGGAATTTTCTATAGAAAATTTTTCCTCAGTAGCCTGAGGACGGAATTTTCTATAGAAAATTTTTCCTCAGTAGCCTGAGGATGGAATTTTCTATAGAAAATTTTTCCTCAATAGCCTGAGGACGGAATTTTCTATAGAAAATTTTTCCTCAGTAGCCTGAGGACGAAATTTTCTATAGAAAATTTTTCCTCAGTAGCCTGAGGACGGAATTTTCTATAGAACATTTTTCCTCAGTAGCCTGAGGACGGAATTTTCTATAGAACCTTTTTCCTCAGTAGCCTGAGGACGGAATTTTCTATAGAAAATTTTTCCTCAGTAGCCTGAGGACGGAATTTTCTATAGAAAATTTTTCCTCAGTAGCCTGAGGACGGAATTTTCTATAGAAAATTTTTCCTCAGTAGCCTGAGGACGGAATTTTCTATAGAAAATTTTTCCTCAGTAGCCTGAGGACGGAATTTTCTATAGAAAATTTTTCCTCAGTAGCCTGAGGACGGAATTTTCTATAGAAAATTTTTCCTCAGTAGCCTGAGGACGGAATTTTCTATAGAAAATTTTTCCTCAGTAGCCTGAGGACGGAATTTTCTATAGAAAATTTTTCCTTAGTAGCCTGAGGACGGAATTTTCTATAGAAAATTTTTCCTCAGTAGCCTGAGGACGGAATTTTCTATAGAAAATTTTTCCTCAGTAGCCTGAGGACGGAATTTTCTATAGAAAATTTTTCCTCAGTAGCCTGAGGACGGAATTTTCTATAGAAAATTTTTCCTCAGTAGCCTGAGGACGGAATTTTCTATAGAAAATTTTTCCTCAGTAGCCTGAGGACGGAATTTTCTATAGAAAATTTTTCCTCAGTAGCCTGAGGACGGAATTTTCTATAGAAAATTTTTCCTCAGTAGCCTGAGGACGGAATTTTCTATAGAAAATTTTTCCTCAGTAGCCTGAGGACGGAATTTTCTATAGAAAATTTTTCCTCAGTAGCCTGAGGACGGAATTTTCTATAGAAAATTTTTCCTCAGTAGCCTGAGGACGGAATTTTCTATAGAAAATTTTTCCTCATTAGCCTGAGGACGGAATTTTCTATAGAAAATTTTTCCTCATTAGCCTGAGGACGGAATTTTCTATAGAAAATTTTTCCTCATTAGCCTGAGGACGGAATTTTCTATAGAAAATTTTTCCTCATTAGCCTGAGGACGGAATTTTCTATAGAAAATTTTTCCTCATTAGCCTGAGGACGGAATTTTCTATAGAAAATTTTTCCTCATTAGCCTGAGGACGGAATTTTCTATAGAAAATTTTTCCTCATTAGCCTGAGGACGGAATTTTCTATAGAAAATTTTTCCTCAGTAGCCTGAGGACGGAATTTTCTATAGAAAATTTTTCCTCAGTAGCCTGAGGACGGAATTTTCTATAGAAAATTTTTCCTCAGTAGCCTGAGGACGGAATTTTCTATAGAAAATTTTTCCTCAGTAGCCTGAGGACGGAATTTTCTATAGAAAATTTTTCCTCAGTAGCCTGAGGACGGAATTTTCTATAGAAAATTTTTCCTCAGTAGCCTGAGGACGGAATTTTCTATAGAAAATTTTTCCTCAGTAGCCTGAGGACGGAATTTTCTATAGAAAATTTTTCCTCAGTAGCCTGAGGACGGAATTTTCTATAGAAAATTTTTCCTCAGTAGCCTGATATTGGAAGTATTGAATCTCCATCCAATGTCTTTGCAACACACAACTCATTGCGCTAAGCAACTGCGACAGCAGATCGCACACACAAGCTGTGAATGTAAATAACCCTAGCATAAGTTTTCACTGTTAGCAAGTAAGCAATAATTATTATGATAGAGATCACTCGTAATAAAGCACTCAACAGAGCAACACGCCGTCTTTTATTTCGCACGCAGCAAACACCAAACAAGAATAAGTTACAACAGGTTATGGGCCCAGGATACTAAAAAGGACAACGCTAAGGAAATTGTATTGAAAAGACGTATTGGAAAACGAATTGATAAAAAGTGACCAGGATCATTCAAAAGGGAAACGCATTGGAAAAACGTATTGAAAGTGTTGCTAGTGGATCAATCTGTGTGATTGAAAGTGAAAAATACATTGAAGTTTGTGAAGCATTTTGGAAGAGCTGTGTGTCAGTTTTCTGTATCGTGTGTCGACTACAAAAACAACAAAATGTCTTCAATGTATAACATCGAGAAGCTGTCCGAAGAAAACTACGAGTCATGGTGTTTGCAAGTAAAGTCCGTTTTGATCCACCAAGACCTTTGGAGTGTGATCTCTGAGAAGGCAGAAGATAATGTATCCTGGAAGAAGCGTGACGAAAAGGCAATGGCAACGATCATATTGAGCGTAACTCCTGTCCAGCTTTCTTACATCAAGAGCTGTAAGTCGGCTAAAGAAGCATGGGACAGTTTGAGTGCAGTACATCGACCGAAAGGGCCAGTGAGGAAGGTCTCGCTCTTCAAACAGCTCCTCAATATGAAAATGGAAGAAGACGATGCCGTACAAGAATACCTGTGCCAATTCGCGTGTGTCGCAGACAAATTGGCAGAGGCAGGTATTGAGCTGAGTGAGGACTTGTTGGTCATTATGATCCTCGCCAGCCTGCCCAACTCGTTTGAAAATTTTGTGGTTGCGTTAGAGTCACGAGACGATTTGCCCAAATTAAGTGCTCTAAAAGCAAAATTGGCTGAGGAAAACGAGAGGCGGAAATCTGCGTTGGACAAAGAATACGGTAATTCCACGATGGCATTTATGACGAATAGTAAAAGTAGTCCCAACAACAACAACGACAGAAGAAGAAATCACAACGCACATCGGCGGAATCCCAACAACAAGAATGCAAGAAACTACGACGCAACTAGGCAGAACCCCAACAACAACACAGGTAGCAGACAAAGGGGA